>NW_026947495.1:51370000-51970000 GCF_034190915.1 Cavia porcellus
AACAAACAGTCTCTAGAATTCACATTTCATCTGTAACAATGAAAAGTGGTGAGAATAGTCATGGGATTCCTCATAGACCATGTCTAACTTCAGGTGGACCAGAAAGTGACACTGGAAGCATCCCCGGGGAACTTTAATCAACAGTAAAAGAAAAGGAAAATAAATGAAAGATGTCATATTCTCTAGTCATCCACATGCTCAATGCAAACACATTACAATAATTTTTACTTTTTCAAATTATCAATACAAGTTCTCCTGAATAATCTATCATCACAACTTTTAGTATTAGCTCTAAAATATATTCTAAATCTATCCACTAATCCCCATCCATTATCTTAGCAATGGCCATTTGTACCCTGAATGACTATAATAGTCCTTGCCTCTTCTCCTCTTTTCTTTAAACCCTTTGCCACACACATTCACTAAAGTAATATTTATATAAATCAGAGCATGTCATTAAAGTTTCCCAAAAAGCATGAAGGAAGTTCAAATTCCCAATCATCACCTAACAAGGGCCATGGTCTGCGCCTTGTGCACTATTGGATCTCATTTCATAGCATTCATTGTTTAAGATATAAGAAATTTTTTATTCCTGGAAAATTCCCAACTTTAACTTCTGCCTTTGGGCATTCGTTGGTACTTCTTTCCTGACAGCATTTTTCATGTTGTTCAATGGATGGCTTCTTCTCTGGCTTTAAGTCTCAGCTAGACAATTTTCTCAAAAAGACATCCTTTGAAGAAGCACTGTATTTCTACAACAAAGTTTCTTCTTTATATATCTTCCAAATTGTTATCTGTATCACTTATGTAAGATTTGCTTTTATATTTAACCTTTCTTATATCTTTCTCTTCTCTCTCTATATATATATGTAAAATTTATATTTACATATTTTCTCATACTATAATGTGATTTCAATAGAGTAAGATCTCTTCTCATTTATCTCCCCAGATTGTGTCCAATACATTGTGGTTATATGACAAGAAACCAATAGTTATTCATTTTAAAAGTACTAACCTAGATTCACTTGTAATTATTCACACTTCAGAATTCCACTTTTAAACAAGTGATATTTAACAAGAGTAAACTTTCATTTATATTTTGGAAAATGCAAGAACAATAATATAAACCATGCAATGGATAAATGAAGATAGAAATTTTTCACAGTTGTGTGATTAACTTACAGACATTTGCTGGAAAGTACTAAGCAGCTAACACAGTGAGCTGTATGATAACTAAGATCATAAATGTTAAGATGCAAAAAATGGGTAACTGTAGGCTCTTGGCTGTCCCCTAAAATCTATAGAATATTTTTGCCATTCAATTTACGTTATCGCTGTAACATTTTTCTATACTTTAGCAGTAGTGAAAAACATTTATGGCCACATTGTTGATAGTTTCTTTGCCATTTGATTATTAAGAACTAATGTGTCTATTCCTCCTTTAATACTCCTTATAACTGATGGATTATAAACCTAGTTCCAGGGCTTTGAGGCAGTCATGTGTATATGACCTGTTTATTACTTGCTGAGAAAAAAAAAATTAAACAACTAGTAAATGTTGAAGTATGGTGAAATTCCCATACTGAATCCAGGGAATTTTAGTTGGCTTTTAATTTTTCCTCCTGCTAAACTGACCGTAGAAAAAAAGAAGTGAGGAGAAGCAGTCAAATATTTTTCCTTTTAACAGAATACTGACAGAGAAACAGTTAAGAATAGTGTGCTAGGTTGGTGGGGTGATTCATGTCTCCCACAGCTGAAAGGTTGCTTAATTCAGAGTTGTGCTGAGTGTCTTGATCTATTCCTGGTCTCCTGATAGACAAAGGGTTCACCCACAATCTGCAATCAGCCCTGGAGTTATATTCAGGCAAGGAGGCTGATGCGTTTGTAAGTACATCTTCAAGGAAGGGGGTGGAAGCCATCCGAGCCAGAGAGGACATCATTACGGGTCCAGCCTAATAAATACGGTCCCTAAAAGAGTGGGAAGGGGGGTGAAAAACAAGGCAGATGCTCACATAATCAGAACGTCTACATAACTCTTTTTTTACTGCAAACTCTTGAGGGCTTTTAGTAAATGAACGCTTGGCTGCTGGCTATGGACAGGCTTACAACAGCATTAGGAACACAGGCCCAGACAGTAGTGAGCTGTCTGCACAAATTGGCTATAACTCCCTGTAACAACCTGAGAACTTTTTGTTTATTTATTGGAAATGTTTTGTATATCTGTGCTATTGTACTGATGTTAAAATACATAGTTTCATTTTATAATTTCTGTTTATTGACTACATCACAAAGATTTGTCTTTCCAATTTGTTTAGTTTCTATTGTCCTTGCTCAGTTTATAACCTGGAATATTTCTTCCTTTTGACATCAAAAAGATGTATATCTTGCATGTCATCAGCTAGTTGTACATTAAATTCATGTCATAGGATTACATGAATAAAACAAGTGTCTGCATCCTATCCTATCCTTTAGGTTTAAGCTGATGTACTCCTTTTTAATCCAAATCAGTCAGTTCAGTGATATTCAATTATGTTATTTGTTAAAGACACTTTAACATAAATATCCCTGTTCAGGGCTAATGAATGTTGGATTTGGGGGCCAGATAAGGTCTTCTTTACTACATGATTTTTTTGGAAACCTTTTAAATATGTAAAATAACAGTCTTCTCCCAGGGCTGTACAATAAACAAGTTGCAAACTGACAGACCAAGTGTGACCAAATTTGCTTTGCTTTAATCAAGTAGCTTTGTTTTATACACCTGTATGATGGGGATAATAATATATGCAGACAAAATTAAAAGATGATTTATTTTATGGAAAAAAGAGATATCTTGCTCTGAAAGTAAGGATATTAAGCATTTCCAAATTCTCACAGTAAGCACAGTCAGTCTTATTTTAGTCCCAGTATAATCTTAGAGTAAAAGGTTGATCCAATTTGACATCAGTAGCAATTTCTTTTCTTTTCTTTCTTTTATCTTCTTTTCTTCTCTTTCGAAAAGGAACTCTGTGTAATTTTAACTGCCACCTTTAATGTTGTTCTTTGCTTAGTTACATTAAAGTAATTTTTAAAACGAAAAGTATTTCCACTTGCATGTGATGATAGAGTTTTTCTCTTATTTTTTCTGCTCGCAGGCTAAAACTTTAGTCTTGATGACTAAAAACAACAATAGAGAAGGAGCCTATTTTAATCTGCAGGTTAAAAGCTCATTTCTAAATGAAAATGGAAGTTATTTCTTTGTATTTTGTATTTTTGATAATACTTATCAAAAACTCAGTGTTGTAAGCAAGGAAAGAGTTGAGTCAAACATCTCCAAGGCAGACACTATGTATTAACTGACTCAACAAATTCGTAGACAAGTGTTTAGATATTGCCTATTTTCATTCAAATGTCACATATATTATTCCAGTGTCACTGTTCTTATCTTGCATGTGTGTGCAAAGGACATAAGAAGGATTATGCTATTAGTAGTATCATACTTTTCCAGGAGCCCTGCCTTTAATGACCTTTGGAACTAGGTCTTCTCTCATCTGGAAGTAGCTTTCTGTTTGCATAGCAAAGGGCCAATTAGATATTCCAAATTAAAATTGTAGTTTTTGAAATTCTTAAGAATTTAGAGCACATAGGGCTATATACCCACATTCTGGTTTACCTCACAGATTACTAGCTTACAGTAAGGAAACACTCCTAGAACCAGTGACTATACATAATTGCTTGAGCAATGTGATCTCCCACCCTGTCACCTTCCCTTTCATATTTCATTTTTTTTTCAACCTAGCAAGATTTCCTGGGTGAGAGAGGCTTTGAAGTGGTTACAAGGAAAAGAAAATATAGTGAATTCAAAACAATATTCCAAAAAAATCAAAAGAGAAATGAATATCTCCAAGCACTTTATATGAAGCTACTGTTATTTTGATGCTAATGCCAGAAAAGAAAATTAAATGAAAATATGCCTGATGATCTTATATGCAAAAATCCTCATCAAAATACTTACAAACTATATTCGATAGAGCACACAAAGGAGCATTTACCATGATCATTTGGGATTTATTTCAGGATTGCAAAGATGGTTCAACATATATAAATCAATAGATGCAATTCATCATATTAGTAGAATGAAAGGCAATAAACATACAGACCAAACAATCTATACAGCAAAGTGTTTGACAAAATCTAACACATTTCTATGACAATATATCTCAGCAAGGTAGGTACTGAAGAAGTGATCCTCCATGCAATACGTGCCACCTATGACCATTCATGGGAAGATCATACTTAGTGGTGAAAAGTTGCAAGCTTTTCTCCAAGGCAGGAACTAGACGAGGATGCCTACTTCTGTTCTACATAATACTTGGAGAGAGAGTAATAGAAATGAAATTAAAACAGAAATAAAGTGAAATTTTTTCTGTTTGTTGACAAAAATATTCTTATATTCAGAAAATCCAAATATTTCACTAACAAACTGAAGACAGATAAATGAATTCAGCATAAGTTGCAGGACACAAAGTCAGCATACCAAAAAGCTAGCATATATATATATATAGCATAAATATAATACATATATATACTAACAGGAAACTATTTGAACAATATAAAATCACATTCGACCATAACTAAGAAGATGCATGATCTATATGAGGAAAAATTAAACATTGATGGAAAACTGAAGATATATAAATGGGAAGATATTTTTTCTTGGATTAGAGAAGTTAATATTTTAAAATGTGCATAGTACCTAAAGTACTATACAGGTTAAATAAAATCACTAATAAAATTTCCATATCATTCTTAAAAGATATAGTAAAAACAATCCTAAAAATGTATAGGAATGACAAGAAAGCCCACATAATCAAGGCAATCTTGAGGGAAAAGATAAAACATAAAAAAACAAAAACTACTGGAAAATACAGACATATGAAATAAGACAGGCAATCTAGAAATCAATGTCTGTATCTGTAGTTAATTGATCCGAGATCCTAAATTTATCCTAGATGTTGAAATTGATCCTAAGAGATGCCAAGAATACACAGTGGAGAAAGAAAAGTCATCAACAACTCATATTTAAAAAGAAAAATCACGAATAAATCACATTTCAAAACTGGGTATATACAACTTGGAGAATAAAACTGAAAGTTTACTTCACCCTTAACACAAGAAGCAACTCAAAGTTGATAAGGCATAAACATAAGAAGAGAAATGATGCAACTTTTAGAAGAAAATATAGAAAGAAACCTATGAAAACTAGTCTGGACAATAAGTTCTTCCAAAATATAGGCTACAAAAATAAAACTACATAAATCTACAAAGCTTCTTTACAGCAAAGGAAAATAGTTCTTGAAGTGAATAATCCATGGAAAGGGAGAAAATATTAGCAAGCCAAACTGATAAAGAGTTTAATATCCAAAATTCATAGAGAAATCAAACTGCTTAGTAGCAAGAAACCAAGATAATTACAAAATGTACACTAGATATTAATAGACCTCATCCAAAAGAAGACATGAAAATGGCCAAAAATGGTGTGAAAAAATGCTCAATATCATGAGCCTTTGGAGAAATGAAAATTAGAGCCATAGTGGATATTCCATCACGTCTGTTAGAAAGGTCGCTATCAAGAAGATGAGACATGTGTATTCATAATGATGTGAGTGTAAGGGAAGCCTTGCAGCATGTTGGTCAGAATGTAATTTGCTATATCCATTTTTGAAAAACATATAAACTTCTTTGAAAAGTGAAAACATTAGCATAAGATGCTACCATCCCTCTTCTAGGTATATATACAAAGGAAACAAAACCAGTATGCTGTAGAAATGTCTGTACTCACATTTTCCTATGGTGTTATTCATAATTTCCCAACACCAAATGAATGGTTAAAGAATAAAGATATATATATATCCTTAACAATTAAATACAATTTCGTCATTGACAAAATGGATAAATGTGCATGAAAAGTAGACTAATATCATAGACTCTGAACTGTATACAAATCCTAAAAATTCAAACTCATAATTAGAAAGTGAAATGATGCTTAAGAGGGTGGAAGAAGTTGGGGAAGATGGAAGAAGGGTTATATGTCAAGTGGTACAAGATTTCAGGTAGGGGACAGAGTTCTGGGAATCTATTGCACAGAATAGTGACTAGAGATAACAATAAAACACTGTATTCAAAAGTGCTGAAAGACTGAGTTGGTAGATGTTCTCAGCACAAAAAAAAAAGACAAATATGAGAGATGTTGAACATGTTAAGGGCTAGATTTTCTCTCTCTACAATATATATGCATATCAAAATATCACAAAATTTTTCATAATTGTCATAAAAAATAAAAAAGTTTTTAGAAAATTAACATTTATACTACTATAAAAAGGAAAATATCCGAATATGCATTATTTAAATTATACAAATTGTGACATCTGAATTGGAGTTTTGTTTGTATACTATTTTCTAGAGACTCTATCTTTAAGTTTCAGTGTTCTTGGTCATTCTCCAGCCATTCTTTTCTCTGTAACTATATTCATTTTCTTTTCTATTCTCTGTCTTTCCTTACTCCCATGTCTTAGACACAAGTAATAATAGAGACACAAAATTTCTCATAGTAAAAGAGAAGCTGCTGAACTCATACTGTTCAAAATCTAGGTGGGTGTTAGAGGGGTTTTTAGACAACTAGTATAGAATATCTGTAGAAATAAGTACAAGTTATCATTTAGTTTTTTTTTTTCTTTGCTCATATCCTGATATGGAATGCTGAAATAGGAGTAGAATTTTGCAAAAACAGAACAAAAATGTTTACATTTTTCAGCAAATTAAGACAACAAGTGAGAAAAAAATCTTTTAATTCTATAATCTCAATTGAAGGATGATAAGTATTTTACAAATTATAGATACTCATGTTCATAAATAACCTCTAAAAACACTTTTAGCATTATATTTGAAAAATTATATGGGCATTAAAGAAAAATTATTAAAATTATTATAGTGAATGTAACAACTCTAAAGTATCTGGAACATATATTTTAAGTACATTTTTTAAAAATCAAAATTTTGTAATACTAAATGACTAGAATGATTTTTTAAATGTTACAGTATGCTGAAGTGTACTGTATGATCAGTGACCCTATGTTCAGAGTTATTAAAGACTTTGTTACATGTACTAAGTGAAATCATTTGCTAGCATTAAATTAAAAATCACTTTTAGCATTAAAGTTTCATAAATAAGATAAAAGATCCTACAGCATTTGTCATGCTTTGTACAACAGGTTTTATATAGCATCAACATTACTAAGGAAAGTGAAGAGGAAACTGAACAAGTTTTTAACTTGTTCTGCATGAAAAATGGAAAATAATTTAAGGTTTTATGAAATAATTTTGAGGCAGATTTTGAAATTATGTAATATTTTAGTAACAAATAATAACTTTCTAATCACTCATTTTGCAAGCAGTTGCAACCGAAAAGTTCTGAGAAATTATTGTTTCTTCATAAATAGACATTAATATTCCACATCAATATTATAACCTTATAAAATCAAAGGATTTTAGGTCCTGCAGTTTTGCTCCCAAGCCAACCTATTAAATAGAAAAAGATGGATATCGCCTTTATGAAATAATGTTATTAAATAAATTTAGAGCTTGTAGCTTTCCATATATATATTCTTTTTTTTTTTTTTTTTTTTTTTTTTTTGAGACAAGGTCTCACTGTGCATTTCAGGCTGGCCCTGAACTCACACTGTAGCCCAGGCTGGCCTTGAACTTGCAGCCGTCTTTCCATGTCAGCCTCCTGAGTACAGGGATTACAGATTTGTGCCCCCACATCCTGTGCATTCAAGATAACTTACATCTATGAATAAACTCATTTCTTTATGACATTAAAATATTTTGTCTTCATTTTTCATTTGGACATATGAGCAACCAAAATTTCCAAATTTTTTGTCTTAACATTTCCTAGATTTTGCTACTTTCTAATTATTATTTCTATTTATTTCAGAACTTTGAATCCTTTCCAGATTTTCAAAACTGATGTTAACTGATTGTATCAATTTGGGCAAGAAGTGACAACTAAAAGTGACTAGCATAGTTCAGATTGTGGTTACCGGGATTTACTAAAAACAGAAGACCCACCTTGGGTGTGCATGGCACAAATAAACAGGCAAGTAGCCTGAATAGAATAAAAGAAAAACAGAAAGAAGGCTCACTTTTATTTCCTTGAAGCAGCTTGAGTCTTCAAATTCACCTTGGAGATCACCTCTCAGCTTCTAGTGCAGACTCTTTAAAGTCCAGCCCAAATTCTTTAGCATCTTACCTCAAACTTTCAACTTTCTAATACAGACTCACAAGGGACACTATAGTGATTTCAGTCTTCTAACTTTTGACTGGATCTTTTTCATCTCCATTGTTCAGACATTCCTTTAGCATTTTTCCACACCAGATTCTTCTGGCAGCTATTGTAAGTCTCCCTTGCAAATCCTTATGTATTTCTTACTTTAAATCTGTTACCTTAGTGAGCACTGACTGATACACAAGCGTTTCAAATTATATATCCACAAATTATTTTTGAAACATTAATAATTAATGTATATTTCTACTTGTTCATTAACAGAATTTTTTACTGTATTTAATAAAATATATACAATCATTTATTTTAGTTATCAAAATGAATTGTATAAAATGCACTGTATAAAGTATATATTACTCTGATTTAACTGCAATAGGAAAATTGGTTAACTTTGCAAGCAGCAAAATAATGTTGACCAAACTACAACTTAGGCATCTCTGAGTAGCAAGCAATATTCTGCTTTACTCATGCATTTCAAACTTGGATTTGTACAGTTGGAGGTCTCATTAGTATGTTTCTGCTCAGTTGATTCTATAGTATTTTCTTGTAATCATTTTTCAAACTGTGAAGGTCATTTTTAATTCTAATCCTGTCTTCCAAGGTGCTCACCCATCCTGATGATGCGATGTACTTGGCAAACTTAATGACTACCTTCTCCGGCATGTAATCAATCACATACAGAGAAGGTAAATGCACACAGGGCTGATTTCTGTGGAACATCACCTGTTACAAGCTTAGGGGCAATGGTTCTATACTATGTTATTTTTAAATTCTAGTGATTGCCTTATTCTTTACACTGTGCTTCTAGAAAGACAAATAGATTTTGCACTGAGTTAAATGAGACCAAGCAAATCCAGAAAGATGATTACCCATAGGTCTGTCACCTTTCCTAGCAGAACTTTACAAATTACAGCACACTATTTTAACATTCACTCATGAACAAACCACGTAACTTGGGAGTCAACAATTTGCCCTTGCTACATTACTGTTGTACTTGTGATGTTTTTCAAGATATCAGCAAGTTGCCTAACATTTAGAAAAATTTTATTTTCATTACGTGAAAAGAATTGGTTTCAGCGGCGATTCTCTAAATTCTTTAATTGTTTTATTTCATCAAAATTGGTGGTAAAAATAATGGCTTTCAAATTCAGGTCCTCTTCCTCCACCTCTTCCCCGCCCCCTTCCCACCTTCTTTTTCTTTTTCTTCTTCTTTTTCTTTTTTTCCTCGTCTTCTCTTCCTTCTTCTTCCTTCTTATTCTTTTTTCTCCTTCTTTCTTTGCTTTTATCACTGCAATGGACTATATTTCAAAGTCTCTTTTGCTCTGAGATTTCATAATATAGCTAAATTAAAGGATAAAATGGACAGTTCATGAATCCCACCACAGCACTCCTGCGAGAACAATGTCTGATTATAGTTCTGTTCTGCAACATAGAGGGGAAGGGTAATGGTGTTCAAGATGTTTCATGGAAAGTTTGTGACTCTCTGGTGAAAAGTGGTTTGCAGAAAATGGAGTAGATGCTGTTGGTTAGATTAGAGGTTTCATTATTTAAAATGAGACTGTAAGTTTATTCTTTAAAGTTCTGGACATTCTGTTCTAAATTATTTTTCCAGTATTTATTAAAGTGTATCACATATATTCTGAATTCCTAATTTAAAAAAAATACTTCTTAGTCTGTTTAGATTAATGTTTTTAATATTTCTCAGATTGGGCTTCTAAGTCAGGGCACCAATGCCCTTTCAGGACCTTGCATTATCCAAATTTTACTTAACAAGTCTCATTTCCTAAAATGCTACACAATTAATCTCTTTAACATTTTAATCAGGCAATTAATAATAAAGTTTATTCTACCATGACTTTTTCAATGTTAATAATTCTCCGGATTATCTTGCACTAAAGATGCATTCTCTCATAACTGAGCAAAGTTGGAAATCTTCATGGTATTAACTTTTCAAAGACTGCATAGTTTATAATTTTTAACTTGTATATTCTGACAAATGGATCAATGTTCAATTTAAGAAGAAAAATGAGAATGATTTAGATGAGAGTAAAAAATATTGCAAAGTATCATGAACTAGGCATGAAAATATTCACACTTTTGACCCACCAAGAAAGGAAATGGAACTGACAGTTCACCTTGAATGTGAGAGTTTTGAAAACAAAAGAGTTGATGTTAGGGTGGATAGAGGCACACATGGGACAGTCCCCTACAGTGCTTTTGAAGAAGATGCTATTTTATCCTGTTTTTCCACATACTTCCAAGTGGGTAATGGAAGGGTTCAGTAAGGCTGGTTAGTGGCCTAAAGATAAATTTGGAATAGAAACCTTTGAGTGCAGCCAGCCCTGAACAGCAGACAAATAAGGAGTATAGTTTCAGGGCTCTCCTGAACTGCAAGGGCATTCAATACTTTACCCAAGGAAAGTCAGGGAAGGTAACTGGCAGGAAAATTTAAACTAAGCTTGAAAATGCACCAAAATGAGAAAAGTGCTAAATATAGGATGTTACTTCCAGTACAGAACACAATAAGTGAACTGGCTATTGGCTGCTTATTTACTCTATTTTCTATCATTTTTAATGTTAGACATCTTTGTTTTATTTAGGCTGCTGCCTGCATTTCTGTAGTTCAAAATGAGATTTCTTGACCACTTTGTCTATAATGCTTTAGTAATGGCCCCTTACTTTGAATTACTTCTGTGTACTTCCTATCACCATTATATATTACAGTAATATATTATTCTTTGAAATCAATGAGCAAAATGTCTACATAAGGGGAAATAAATTGTGCAGGCAAAACTCCATAATGTAAAAGAAGCAAGTCAACCTTTAAGAATGAAGACACTAAAATATCAGGAGCAACAGGGGAATCTTTTTTTTTTTTTTTTTTTTTTGGTATGGGAACTAAACTCAGGATCTTGCACTTGCCAGACAGGAGTTTATGCTGAACTCTTTTGTCCTGTTGTGCAGAAGGGGATCACGTTTAGCTCATAACCACATCAAGGACAATCCAGACATGGGCCTGTGCATCATCACAATCATGATACTTGGCAATCCCCTGAAAATTTAGGGCCCCAAGGCAGAATTTAAGACTCTAAAGTTGAGTTTTGGTGTCAAATATTGATTTTTGAGGTACAAAAATCTTACCATTTTCATTACTGCTGAGTTGTAGAACTTATGAATTTCATTGAAGTAGGTTAACAAGACTGTAGTATGAAATGTGTGCCAAATTATGATTTGATCTTGGGACATGGAGATTGTTAAAAGCTAAATTATGACCTAATAAAATAAATCATGGTAGGTTTTACTATTTATTTTTTATGCAAATAATTATTTTCCATACAAAAATCAATAAGATGTCTACATTCTTATTTTGTTCTTAAATTTGTTGTGTTTTTGGAAGACTGTTTTATTTCTATGATTTTTGTAGCACATATTCCTAGTTTCACAGTTAGAATGAAAGTTGCACAAATGGTTTGGGAAAATATTATTCTCAACTAAGGCAACAGAATCACAGTTTTACAATTCAGAGAAGTATTTTACATACTTCCATTTAAGAAACGAGTAGACAATAAGTCTTCAAATATATCCTGCTTATTCCCAATCACTTTTCCTGTTCTTTATATAATAAGTGATTGAAACTTGTCCTCAGTCTGGTGCTCTCCTAAATAGAAAAAATATTGAGTTTCAAACTTTGTAGACTCATTTATTATCCCTTGGTAATTTATAACATGGCTTCACTATTTATGCATATGAATACACATATTAAAAATGTAAGATATAGATTTAACATATAGTATATATTTAATGACTATAGATATACTGAATATGTTCAACATATATTAAATTATACATATAATATACATTTAAATATATAATTAGTATAAATATTTAATGTATTTTATATATTTTAAATATATATGCATACATATATATATATATATATATATATATACACACACACACATTGCAGTATTACTTTCATTTATCATATATGGTAATCAAAGTTTACACTTTAAGAATAAAAACCCAGGACATGTGGAATACCAGCAGTCAAGCCAGAGGGAGATGAAGAGGGGCAGAGCAAAGTGGCAGATAGATAATAGCTGGCTACAGAGCTCCCTGAGATAATCAACTTAGAATTCAACATAATACAATGTGGGGAGCCCTGAACAGTGGGAGATGAATTCTCTCATCCCAAGAAGAAAGTAAGGAGAGAAGAGTCAATCAAACATACAATCCTGGTGCTATTATTGGAACAGGTTCAGTGCTCCTGCTGCAGTGGGTGACTTACTGAGCCTTTGACTCACTGGAGGTGCAGTGTTACTGAGATCAGGGGTTGGCCAGCTGAATGGAGAGTTGAGTTGGCAGGGTGTCTGCATCTACCTGTGGTGAGTGATGGGAGTGGAGCCATTCCACAGAAAAGGAGCTTTGGCAGACAACATTCTTGGACCTGGCAGGCCTGGCAAGTACAAGGGTGGGGGGCAATGACTTCCGTCAGTTGTTCCCTTCCTGAACGAGATTGGTGGAGTGAGCTAGGCCTGGGTCACTTGACCTGGCTGAGAACCAATAGGTTATCCAAAATCAATTCCCTATTGTGGCAGAGCACATTAACCACACTAACTCAGTAAAGCCTCAAAAGTTTGACTGATCCGGAGGAGAGGTGGTGCATAGTAATACAGTGCAGGCCTCAACAGCTTGACTGATCTGAAGATGAGGGGCCAGCATACACTGCCTCTGTCTGCAACTCACTAGCACACTGCAGTAGGAAGAGTCACCTAGACAGCTTGCTTCAGAAGAATAGTAACCAACAAAAGAAAGAAACTGGGGCCTCCTGGAAGAAACAAAAAAGATGGGAAGAGCAAGCAACAAGAAAAAGTTCCCAGGTCCCTAATCTGAGAACATTGACCCAGGACAGGTAAATACAAAAGAGAATGAGAACACCAAACATGCAATATCAGACAGGGCACCAGTGGACATAAGAGATATCTTCAGGACCCCATAGATGAGTTCAAAAGTGAAATATTTAGCCAACTAAAGCAAGATATGAGCAGATTAATAAAAGAGATGCTAAGCACCTCTCAAATAGACACAGATGGAAGAAGGGAGAACTCAAACAAAGGAGAGAACCATTTGATGAAGAACATAAAGAAAATATAGAATACATGAAGCAGATTCAAAGAGATTACTAGGAAATTAAAAATTATATGGAAAGATGGCAAATCTGCTTGAAAGAAACTAAGGATAGATTATCCAAACTGGAGGAAAGTTTTGCAGTGAGGGATTATGAAAGGAAATTTTTTTAAAAAAATAACAAGGAAACAAGCAGTAATGATACAAAGGCTAGAAGACAACAAGAGGATCTACAATTTGAGGATAAAGAATGTGAATGAAGAAGCATGGATACAAAAAAAAAAAAGGAACTACAAATGTTATTCACAAAAATAATTAGGAAAACTTCCCAAACAAAGGAAAAGGAAATGATATTCTGATATATGAGGCATACAGGACTCCAGCCACCTACAACCAAAACAGAGCTACCCCCAGGCATATAATAATCAAGATCCCAGAAATTCAATATAAGAACAGAGTATTAAAAGCTGTTAGAGACAAGAAACAGATAACCTATAGAGGAAGGCCCATCAGAATCATGGCAGACTTCTCGACAAAAAGCCATCAAGTCAAGAAGATCCTGAAGTGAAATATTCCAAGCCCTGAAAGAAAATAACCTCCAATCTAGATTGATATACCCTGACAAACTGTCTCTAGAAATTAATGGAGAAACAAGATGCTTCCAAGACAAAGAGGAACTTGGGAAATTTGCAACCACCAATCCAACTCTACAAAGAATACTGCAGGGCATTCTAGAGAGAGAGAAAAGTATTAGGATTCCAGGAACAGTGGCAGAGAAGCCTCAATGAATGGAGCAGAAAACAGAAGGAAGATAAGCAGACATTTGATGGCAAAAAAAGAGCAATACATAAATGAGGCAGAGAAGGTTGGTTATAATCTATAATATAGATGGCCTTGATACACTAAATTAAAAAAAAAAAGAACCACATGTGAAGTAGATCAGGAGGCAGAGTCCACTGAGATGCTATTTATAGGAAATATTACTAACATGAAAGAGAGTACGTGGACTGAAAATCAAGTATGAGAAAACAATGCTCTATGTGACAGGACCAGAGAGTAATAGGGGGCAACTAGACCAGTATTTGTGGATAGGTGGGAAAAACAGGCTTTAATAGGTAAAGGAGTACAATTAGAGATCAAGTCCAGGAGAGAGAAGGTTCGGAACCACTTAGGTAAATAGAGGTTGCCTCCCCCCCCCCCCCAAATTTAAAACCAAATGTCTTGGTCAAACCCAAAACTGTACAGTGTACCCTGGGGAAGTGAAAAGGGAGAGAGAGTCTTAAAAAAGATGGCAGAAGATATTGTTAATAGTGTATCAAGATTTAAAACCCACATTACTTGTACCACTCGGCTTAGATAGATATTATTCTTCTTTTTTGATAGATTTTATTCTGTCACAGTTTGTTTACTTGCATTAGATTTGAGGACACAGACAGCTATCCCCAAAACATCAGGACATAGCACAATAATCATCTTTAATTTCCTATTATCTTACTCTGGAGCCCTGTATGACTTACACTGTTTTATCATGACTGATCTTAGTTAAATCTGATTTGTTTCATTGCTGTTTGGAATTGACAGATTTTATTCAAAACTGATATGTTTCATAGTATCAAGTCTGAGAGTATAGGCAACTACACTGAAGATGACAAGACTCTACGATACACATTCTGGTTTGATAACTGCCTGCTTTTGAAGCTTTATACTATATACAAAGTTCTGTTTTTATCAATACTGTTATGTACTGATATATTCAATTATACTATGTCTGATGATATTGCCAATTCTATTGAAGATAATAAGAGACAACACAGGAACTATGGTAGAACTAGTTGTACAATGATCTTATATGTCTTTTTCATTTCATGTGTTTATAGGTATATGTTTTGTTTTGTCTTGCTTTGTTTTGTTTCTCCCTCTAATATAAAAAGGATAGAAATACATGTTAAGACTCATGCATATGTAGAACCTATAAACAGTTTATGAAAACTGATCTTATGATACATGATGAAATGAACAGATACTTTGAAGAAAAAATGACACTAAAGTACCCAGTGCTGATCCTGGCGTGTCATAATGTGAAACCGACCAATAGTATTATTCTTTGTTTAGAGTGATATTAGACTGCTTGGGATGGTTCAGTCTCAACATAATTGAAGATATGGATAACTGTATGTATGTTTAAGTGTATAGGATTGACAACCATATTTCTAAGTTTTCGTTGGATAGTTGAACAGAACTGTTTGAAATCTCACTGTTTGAATCCCCACTTTATATGCTCTACTTTTGATTCTTGAACAAGTATTTGTAAAAGGACAGTATGTAAACATCAACTAGTGATTTCTTACTGTTTATTTTTTCTCTGAACGTATGTATTGTTTCTATCCATTTTCTGTTTGGTTTAGTCTTTCTTTAAATAAAATTTTAAAAAGCAAAAAAAAAAAAAATTCATACTTACTCCCCGCAAAAAAGAATAAAAGCCCAGGTGGGTGTGGTGTCATCATCGGTAACTTCAGGTCTGTGGAAAGCTGAGGCAAGAGAATCAGGAAATTCAAACTCAGCTTGAACAATTTAAAGAAGAAATGTATTAAAGAAACAACCAAACAAAAAACTCACTGAGGATGGTTCTCAATGTGCTGGTGAAAATGCTTTTAGCTCCCTGGTGATTAAAGGCAGAAATAAATGAGTTATTTTGGAAACTTTTCTCTTCTTCGCTTTTGCACCACTTAAAATCTTTTTGGTTTTTGATTTTTTTTTTTTTGTATCTTTCATATCCATCCTCTGCTCCCTGTTTCCATGCTAATATCTCACTTGGCCTTAAGAAAAAAAAATTAAAAATAATCACATTGAACTGAAAAACAAGAAAAATCCCCTTTAAAGCAGACAAAACCTGCTCTTTTTAATTTTATATATTGACAACTGGTTTCAGGAATAGCGTGCAAAGCTGTGTCCTATTGAACCTCTAAAATGTGTTTCATCTATCTTTATTTTAAAAGTAATAGAGCATATGGCAAAATAACATGCTTATTAATTTTCTATAAATTTTCCATAAATATCCATTTGTTACAATGTACCACTGTTATTACTTATGATCAAGTTCTTTTTCATCCCCAAATTTAGAAAAATATCACATTTGATGAGACTAGAGTGAGAATTTTTTAAAAAAAATGCCTACCTGATGTTTTATTAGGGGAGATTAGGGGAGTATGGAAACATGCCAGTCTTTCATTGCCTTGTTTGGCTGAAATGAATAAAACCCAGCACAGGTTTTTGCAACACCTGAATTGCTACTAGGTCTCCTGGGATGAACATGGAATCAACACTCTAGCAGCATTTGTCTTTGTCACAGACTACATAATAGACTGAACTTCATCTTTTAGAGGCAGATTAATTTTGTTTTTCAATTTAGCCTGCTCTGAAGCTATGACAAGATAAATCATTTCAGAAAAGGTATGCTAAATCTGATTAAGATTCTTGTTTAAATTGTTACCATACTTATAATGGTCCAGTGAGCGGAAATATCTAGTGGTTCAGAGAGTTACTAGTAGAAATCTTTGTGAAAGGACTGTACAATGCATTTTTATTTTCAAATATCTGGAAGAATAAAAAGTTTTCACATTTTTCTTGTTCTGTTTTTTAGATGCCTTGAAGGTGATATATAGAACAATTAAATTCCTTTTTCATATGAATGCCACAACTACCATTTATTTCCTTGATGGAGAATATTCCAGATATAAACAGACATTGTGGATATTTAAAATTGTTTTTCAGTGCTGACGCTTTCCCTTTGAAAATGTGCACCTTTATTTTTCCTGCACTTCACAATTTTCTTTCCTTAGTATTAAAATCGATTCTTGAAAAGGCAACTAGAACTTCTCCACAATTTATATGTAATTGTTTAGATTTAGAATGTCCTACAAAAGTCTCATTTCTGCAAGCTGATTGGATCATGGTGGTACTAAACTCATTAGTGAATTAATACAGTCATGAATTCACTAGCTGAATACAGTTTGGGGAGGTAAGTCCTGGTTGGAGATTGGCTGGAAGGATATATTTTTGTTCCTCATACATCCTTCACCTTCTGTTTCTTGTTTTCCAAGTGGTAAGCAGCTCTCCTCTGTGTGCTGTTCTGTCATGCAATTTCTTCCATGGAAGCTGGCTAAGCATGGATTTAACCCATTGACACTGACAACCAAGATAAATCTCTTCTCCTATAAGTTGCAGTTGATTGATATTTTGTCTCAGTAATGAGAAAGTGACTAATACAGATTCTGTTACTAAAGAAGTCGAGACATTATTGACTGTACCTAATTATGTGACTTAGAAGCCCTTGGAATTACTTTTACAGGAGAAGTTTAGGAAGTATTTGGAGCAGGTTTGAGAAGTGCAAGAATGTGATTGTTAACCAGACTTGCCCGAAGCTGGCAATCAGAGCTCAGAAGATCTGACTGCTAATAGGAAATGAGAGTGAAGCCTAGATTCAGGAGGTTTCAATTGGAAATTATGACTTTATGGTATTTGGAATAGAGGCTATGTGGATTATGTTCTAGCAGAAAATTTGTCTTCATTTTATCTATGTTGGAAGTTTTTGTAAGAAATTGAGATTATAGGTGGTAGACTAAATAGGCTGGTAGAGAACATTTCAAGGCAGCCCAGTGTTCAGGCTGTGGCATAAATACTACTGGCTGCCTGCAGATCTACAGTAAAAAAGCATTTATGTATAAACCATTATATATTTTAAGCTTACTTCTCCCCAGAATTTACATGGGGTGCTAGGGCTATGTGGCTTAATGTTTAACCTGCTGGACTTTGTTCTTGCTTTGGCTCAATAATATTCTATTCTCTTATTTCTCCCGTTTGAAAAGAAATATTTATCCTGTGCCTTTATATGTTGGCCATGTTTAACATTTTTTGGTGGGGGTTATTTTGTTTTTCATTCTTACAGGTACTCACAGCTCAGAGCTTGCCTTGAGTGCCAGAGTTGACTTTGAACATGGATTTCTGAGTAGTACCACAAAAGGTAAGGTGTTGGCCTCCCTTAGAGATGGACTAAATGCATTTTGAACAATTAGATGCCCATGAGTCTTTTAGGCATTGTGACAGAATGTTATGGTTTAGATTGAAAATACCCCTCAGAGGTAAATAGATAATAGTGGACACTGTATTTATCAGTGGATTCATCCATTGATGAATTCAGTAGCTAAATGTACTGTTAGAAGGTCTGGCCTCTTTGCAGTTGGGTCCCTGGGACCATAAACTGAAAGGCTGTATTCTTTTCCCACCTCCTCCTGTTACTATTTTTTTCTAGCCACCACACAGTGATAAGATTTCCTCTGCCTTCCTGTTCTGCCATGTGAACTGCCTTGTAGCCAAACAACCATAAACCCACTGAAGCCATGTGAAAAAATAAAATTGTGTCTTAAGATGCAGTTGTTGAGTATTATCTCTAAGTGATGGGAAAGTGCTTGAAATACTTCATTCCAAGTTCTTCTGACCTTTAAGGTTTTTGAAATCTGCTTTACTTCTAATGGATTTCTAGCCACCATACAGTGATAAGATTTTCTCTGCCTTCCTGTTCTGCCATGTAGTTTCTGCTTTGTAGCCAAACAAACATAAACCAAACCCACTGAAGCCATGTGAAAAATAAAATTGTGCCTTAGGTTGCAGTTGATGAGTATTATCTCTCAGTTATTGGAAAGTGTTTGAAATACTTCATTCCAAGCTCTTCTGACCTTTAAGGTTTGTGAGGTTTATGAAATCTGCTTTAATTCTAATGGATTTATCTTTAATGGGATTTTTCTGTTTTTCACTGACTGTTTTAAAATTCATTTTTGTTTCTAATGGATATCTGGAAATTTAATGAGGATATGCCTCCATAATATCTGAGTTTCCCTTTTAGCTTAGAGATATAAATAAAACTGTGGATAATTATCTAAAGTTTACTCTATTGGTCCTGGGAATAACCAAAAGAGTGCCTTGTGCCCGGCTGACACCAGCACCTGCACAATGAGCCAAACAGGATTGCAAGAACAGCACACCAAGCACTCCACACCCAGCCAGTTCTCAAGTACTGTAGCCTAATATATGGACTGTGTAATTGTCTTCATTAAAATCATAGTCTTCTTAGTTTGGTTAAGGGATGTTCATGAATGTTTGTTTGAATTTGTAAATATCAGTTGACATTTGATACCACTGAATTTACTACTATAGCCAAGCAAACATAGTTGTGGATGAGAGACAGTTTCCTCTCAATACCCATCCTGAGGCTAATAAATTATAAAAACCAAATATACCTGCATACACCCAAGAATGTGGGAAAACAAGGAAATAGAAGAAATCCAAGATCACCCAACTTTCCTAAGACAAATCAAGGGGGCACAAATGGAGGGGAAAGCAAATATCAGGTATTGAAATTCTATGTAAAGCTTATAGAAAATATGAAAAACTAAATGAGTTATGAGTAGATGGGGCTGGGGATTTAGCTCAGTGGCATAAGCACCTGCCTTGCAAAAGCAGTCATGAGTTTGATCCCCGGTACCGATTTAAAAAAAAAAAAAAAAAAAAAAAAAAAAAAAAAGGAGAAGAAATGAATGAAATTTCATGGAAATGTCACTTGGACTATCCAAAGTGGATATGAGGAAAATAAATAAAAATTTGAGAGTCAAACAAACTTTTTAAAACATGAATGAAAAATTCACATAATATTTAGATATCAGAAAGAAATACCTGAAGCAAAAGCTGAAACTTCATAAAATTCGTAAGTTGCAGAAATGACCAATGTGAGGACACAATGTCTGAGATTGAGGACCCAAGAGTAAATTATGAAGAAATATTCAAGAAAACACATACAAAAAATATAAGAGAATGAGAAAAGACCATCCAGAAGCTACTAGAGGACACTAAATGGAACAAAATAAAACTAACTGGATTTAGAGACAAAGTCAAAGATAACACAGATGGAATTACTAATCCATTAATCAGAATCATAGCAAAAAATTTCCCAAATATGGGAAAAGAGTTCAACATACTATTGAGGATGGTGCCTAACAGAACCTCAAAAATCTGTGATTAAAAAAGAAGCCCCACAAGACATCCTTATTGATATCTGTTAGGTAGGTAACAAAAACAAAAAATAATTTTTAAAGCAGTCAGAGAAAAGCATAAAATCACATATAATGCTAAGTCCATTAGAATTAAAGAAGTTTTCACAATACAAAACTTAAAGGTCAGAAGATCTTGGATTGAAGTATTTCAAGCATGAAGATAAAATGACTTTAAACCCAAATTATTATACCCAGCAAACTGTCCTTCAAAATCAACAGAGAAATAAGGACATTTCACTAAAAACACCAGCCCAAGAGACACATGACTATTACACCAATTCTCCAAAAAATACTCAAGCATGTCCTACATAGTAATGAGGAAAACCATAACGCTAAAATCTCAGATGAAATGAAAAGATCAAGCAAGGTCAATAAATAAATAAATAAATAATAATAAAAAATGACAGGAAGAAAACAAGCAAACAAATAAACAAAAATCCTTAAAGACTCACCAAAGTAAATGGCTTCAATGAGTAAACCATATATCTCAGTAAGATCTCTCTATGGTAGTGATCTCAACTTGCAATTAAAAGACATATATTGGTAGACTGGATAAAAAACAGAATTCATCTGTCTGTTACATTCATCTACTCCCAAAAGATATTTATGAACTAAAAATCAAAAGACAAAAACCCCAAGCAAACAAAAAGTAGTATTTCTGCACCTGAGCTACCAAAACATGCAGAGGAAGGAGTTTTAATCTCAGACACGGTAAACTTCAAGCTACAATTGATTAAGAGAGACAAAGATGGTCACTACGTACCAGATTAGGGGACAATCTGATAAGAAGAGACAATGCTTCTAAATATTTGTGCATCAAGTGCTAGAGCACATATCTTCATAATACAAATACTGATCAACTTAAAATATCAACTAAATGCTAACACAGTCATAATGGTGAATCTTAGCATAAATGCCTGCCTGGCAAGTGCAAGGTGAGTTCGATCCCCAGAGGGAAAAGAAAGAAGCTAAAATACAAAGGAACAGTGAATCAAGACTTTATTTCCCTAAAGAATAAACAAAATAGATAAAATCTTAGCTACATTTATCAAAAGGAATAGGGAAGAGACATTGAGGCAGTTATAAACAAATAATGCAAAATAAAAAAACAGACTGTCAAATTTCAGAAGATAGTAACTCTATGATACATTGTATTCCAATAAATTGAAAAACTTTGAAGAACATTACTGGACTCAAACCAAAGTTAACATAAGAAGATGCAAAGATACCGAGCAATTAAATGAGCAATCCAATTGAGGTAGCAGTAAAGAATATACCAGCAAACAAAAGTCCAGGACCTGGTGGCTTCATTGTTTGAGTTACAAAAAGCATTTAAGAATGTTGTATCACTTATACTCTTAGAACTCCTCAAAGAAACTGAAAGGGATAGGGTGCTTCCAAATACATTATGAAAGTCAGCATTACTCTAATTCCAAAACTGAATAAAGACCCAACTAAAAAGAAAACTACAGGCCAATCTGTTTACTGATCATAGATGTAAGAATCCTCAACAAGACATTAGTGAACAGAATACAGCTCATCTTCAAAAAGATTGTGTATGATGACTAAGTAGATGCTAGAGATACAAGGATGGTTCAACATATGTAAATCTACAATTGTAATTCACCTCATAAATATAAGCAAGATCAAAATGCACATGAACATATCAAAATAGATGCCAAAAAGACATTTGACATGACCCCTTCAGATAAAAACTCTGAAAAAATAGACATCTGAATTTAATAAAGATAATTATGACAAACCACTAGCCAACATTATAGTTGCACAAAAGTAGCAAGAACCAACAAACAGGATTAAATAGAATTAAAAAGCTTCTGCACATAATTAGTAGAGTGAAGAGAAAAACTAGAGAATGAGGAAAAACTACCATCTATTCTTCAGACAATAGACTAATACATAGAAGATATAAAGAACTCAAACCGTCAACAAGCTGAAACAAAAGACCCAATCAACAAATGGGTAAGTGAAGTGAACAGATATTTCTCAGAAAAAGATATGCAACTGGCTAACAAATACATGAAAAAAAAATTCAACATCCTTGGTCATTAGAGAAATACAAATGAAAACAATACTAAGATTTCATCTTATACCAGAAAGAATGGCAATCACCAAAAATTAAAAGAGAAAAAAATGTTAAGGCACCTCCAGTGATAAAATAATCTTCTTGCAATCTTAGTGGGAATATAAACTAGTACAATCATATGGAAACTAATTTGGAAATTCGTCGAAGAACTAAAATTAGAAATCCTATATCACCTAAGTAGCCCTCTTCTAGGTTTCGTTTCCAAAAAGCTAAAGATACCATACTGTAACAATACATGCAAATCAATGTTTATAGCAGCACACTTCATAATAACTATGGAAGCAACCTGTATAGCTATCAACAGATGGTTGGATAAAGAAAATGTGGTATTCTTATATAATGTTATATTACTCAGTCATAAAACAATACAAATGTTAAACATTTGTAGGAAAAGAATATACCAGGAAAATATAATGTAGAGTTATGTACTCATTTCCCAAGTTGATTGCAAAATGCAGGTACTATAAATATGTACTAATAGAAATAACTTGCATTCTAATGTAGCAAAATGCTTTGTAATTTTTTGCTAGCATCTTCTACATAAACAGGATGTATGCCTTATAAGATAATTTCTTGCATAGCATGTTTCTTTTCTTTATTTCAGTTGTGATAGAAAGGTTACATTTTGTTCAAGATAGATTTTTACTACATATTGGAAGATCTTTTGTATTTAAACTAATTTCCTTTAGTATTCTACTGCTACAGTTTCATATCTTTGGCTCACAAATTTCTGATTCTTCTGATCTTTCCAGCTGCAACTAAATTTGTACATGTGTGCTGGGAGCAAGAAAACATGAAAAAGTTAAAACAAAAACAAAAACAAAAAACAACTGTGGCAATACATAAATCTTCAGAGAGAAATCTGAATTAGAGATTCAAATGTAAAAGTCTAGCTTAAAAAAAGAAAAACTGAAATTGAGTTTAAAATATATTGTTAAAGGGGCTGTGGATTTAGCTCAGCGGCAGAAGCGCCTGCCTTGCAAGCAGGCAGTCGTGAGTTCGATCCCTGGTACCAATAAAAAGGAAAAAGACCAAAAAAAAAAAAAAAAATTAAAAATATATTGTTAATTAAAATCTTTACTGATTTAACTAACAAAATGAAAAACTGATTAATTTTAAGTTTTTATTCAAGTGCTGTGTGATATTATCGTTTAAATTCTTTTATCAATTCAGTATTTTAAATTTTAAATTCTACTTCATTGATTAGAAAAAAGACAAAAATAAGAGTAACAAATACAGAAACAAATAAATACTATAAATGTGAAAAAATCCACCTGACAATCATATCAGTGCAAATTTCATCAAGTGACCATTTTTTATGTACCATGACAAGCAACATAAACATGCAGTTTATGAAGATTTCAACTTAACAACCTAGGTCTGTGCTCATTCAAAACAAAAAGTCTTCATAAGAAGAAATTCAGGCAGGCCATATAGCTCAGCAGCACAACACCTGCTGCTGAACAAGCATGAGGTTGATTCCAACACCCTCCCTACTACAGAAATGTGAGATGATTTTTTCCTAAAGTTCATACATTCTAACTCAATAATTATATAACCTGTCTTATTTAACTTTTGGCAGCTAGCAGGGGCCTGAATTCAGTGCTGGGAGCCAAACATGCATGAGTTGAATCCCAGCACACAAGGAAGCTTTGGAATGTTGCTCCCAGCTGGTAAGACCATGCCCAGCCTCCCAGATCACCAGAGGATGCACAGGAGGTCCCAGCCGACCTAACTGGGCCACACCCAGGGACCTCCAAGCAGCTATCAGGGGCCTGAATTGAGTCCCGGGAGCCAAAGGTGCATGAGTTGAATTCCAGTGCACAGGGGACATTGCTCCCAGGTGGAAAGACCTCACCCAGTGTCCCAAATCACTAGAGGACTCATGGAAAGTCCCTGTGAGCCTAACTGGGCCAAGTCTAGCAACCTCCTAGTGGCTAGCAGGGGCCTCAATTCAGTCCCAGGAACAAAGCATGCACAAGTTGATTCCCAGCACATGGGGGAAGGTTTGGAGCCTTGCTCTCAGGCGGTATGACCATGCCTAGCATCCCAAATCATCAGAGGATGCACAGAAGGTCCCTGTGGGCCTATGTGGGCCACACCCAGTGACCTCCAAGCAACTAGCAGTTGCCTGCAGTCTGCCCTGGGAGCCAAAAATGGGCCAGATGACATCCAGTTCAAGAGCAAAATTTTGGAACATCACTCAAAACCTGGAAATATAGGAAAATGACAAAATGAAAGAGCAAAATGCAATTTCAAACTTTCACCCAAACCCAAATAAGCCTAAGAGATTGGACCCAGAAGAAAATGTAAACCATATATCTGGAATTCCTGAAATGATAACAACAGAAATAAAACAAAAACTCTGGGGAGCTATAAAGATCAGAAATAATCTCCCAGGTAAAAGAAATGATAGACGTAATGAAAGAAATGCTGAACACATCTAGAGAAGACATAATTAAAAAATTAGAGGAACAATGCAAAAATATGGAAACCCTGAATGAACAATATAAGAAACAAACAGACGGCATGATGCAGATTCAAAGAGATATACAGGAAATGAAACACTCCATAGAAAGTTGGCAAAATGGATTCCATGAAAGTGAAGATAGAATTTCAGACCGTGAAGACAAGATTGCAGCTAGTGAACAGGAAAGGAAAGATCTTTTAAAAATAACAAGGAAATAGCAATTCAACAACAGCTGTAAGATGATAAAAAGAAAAACAGCATAGGATTGATAAGTATAAATGAAAAAGAAGGTGACAACACAAATGATATTAAGAGGCTATTTACAGAAATAATAGCTGGAAATTTCCCAAACATGAGAATGGAAACTGACATACAGATCAGTGAAGCATATAGAACTCCAAATAACTATAACCAAAATAAAAAACACCTAGACATATAATAATCAACATCTCAGAAATCCAATATTGGAACAAAATATTAAAAGCTGTTAGAGAGAAGAGACAGATCATCTATAAAAAGAAGCCTATCAGAATCACAGCAGACTTCTCAACACAAACAATGAAGTGAAAAAGAGTATGGAGTGAAGTAGTTCAAATCTTAAAGGAAAATGACTTATAACACAGACTGATGTACCCTGCAAAACTGTCCTTCAAAATGGATGGAGAAATAAGATGCTTCCATAACAAAGAACAGCTGAAGAACTTCATGACCACCAAACCAACCCTGCAAAGAATACTGAAAGACATTCTAGATAGACATAGGAAAACAAACAAACAAACAAACAAACAAACAAAAAAAACACTAAGTAAGGCAAACAGTTAAACAGAGTGGCAAGGTAAAAAAATCAAAACAGAAAGATAACATGTCAAAAGTAAACATATATATATATATATATATATATATATATATATATATATATATCAGTTATAACCATTAACGTAAATGGACTCAATTTATCAATTTAAAAAACAGACTGGATCAAGAAACAACATCCACCCACACGTTGTATACAAAAAACGCATCTAACCCAAAAGGTTAGTCTGAAAGTCAAAAGATGGAAAACAGTACTCCATGAAACAAGATTTTAAAAGAAAGCAGGATTAGCTATTCTGTTTGCAGACAATGTGAACTTCAAACCAAGAATGATCCACAGAGACAAAGAAGATCATTACATTCTAGTTAGGGGAAAACTTCAACAGGAAGAGATAACTATCTTAAATATATATGTGTCAAATTCAGGAGCACACAGCTATAAAAAAACAAATATTAACAGAAATGCAAAATCAAATAAGCAATACCACAATTATAACAGGAGACCTTAACATGCTATTGACCCAAAGGGACAGATGAACTAGACAGAAAATCAGCAAAGAACTAACAGAACGGAGTCACACCTGTGAACAAATGGGCTTGGTAGATGTATAGAGTATTCCACCCAACATCATAATATACGTCTTCTCAGCAGCACACGGAACATTCTCTAAAATAGACCATATACTAGCCCACAGAACATGCTTAAGTAAAAGCAAAAGAAATGAAATTATCCATGCATGTTATCAGGTCATAGCACCATGAAACTGGAAAATAATAACAGAAGAAACTGCAAAATCCCACAAACACATGGAAATTGAAAACTACACTCCTGAGCAATCAGTGGGTCACAGAGGAAATTAAAGAAGAAATTAAACAATATCCATAAGCAAATGAAAATGAAAATACAACTTAGCAGAATCTGTCGGATGCAATGAAAGCAGTCCTCAGAGGAAAATTTATAGCAGTGAATTCCCACATCAGGAAAACAGAACAAACAAATTAAACAACCTGATGCTACACTTCGAACATCTAGAAAAAGAAGAGCAAGTCAAGCCAAAAGCCAAAAGAAGGGAAGAAATTATAAAGATCAGAGCAGAAATAAATGCAACAGAGACTAAGAAAATAATACAAAGAATCAATGAATCAAAAAGTTGGTTCTCTGAAAGAATAAATAAAATTGAAAAGCTCCTAGCCAACCTTATATTAAAAAGGATAGAAAAAACTGAAATTCATGCAATAAGGAATGAAAAGGGTGAAGTCACTACAGACTCTGTGGCAATATAGAAGATCATCAACACCTATTTTGAAAATCTCTACTCTCATAGGTTTGATAACACAAAAGAAATGGACAGATTGTTAGAAACATATGAAATAACAAAACTGGGTCAAGAAAATGTAAAATTGTTGAATAATCCAATTTCTATTAGTGAAATTGAAAATGTAATTAAATCCTTACCAACAAAGAAGAGCTCAGGGCCAGACCGATTCACTGCGGAATTCTACAAGAAATGCAAAGAAGACTTAATGTTGACACTCCACAAACTTTTCAATGAAATTGAAAGGGAAACAATTCTTCCTAACTTATTCCCAGAAGCAAATATTATTCTAGTACCAAAACCTGAGAAAGACCCAACTAAAAAAAGAGAACTACAGGCCAATCTCCCTAATGAACATAGATGCAAAAGTTCTCAATAAAATAATGGCAAACAGAATGCAGCAAATCATCAAGAAGGTCATACACCATGACTAAGTAGGATTCATCCCAAGAATGCAGGGATGATTCAACATACATAAATCAATAAATGTAATCCAACATATCAACAGAGCCAAAAATAAGAACCACATGATCATTTCTATAGATGCAGAAAAAGCTATTGTTAAGATCTGGCACTTATAAATGATAAGAACCTTACCAAAAACTGAAATAATTGGTCTTTTCCTCAATATGATAAAAGCCATTTATGACAAATCAACAGCCAGCATCATTAAAGGGCCAATAATTGAAAGCCTTTATCCTAAAATCAGGAACAAGACAAGGATGTCCATTATCACCACTCTTATTCAATATAGTGTTGGAAATACTAGTCAGAGCAATTAGACAAGAAAGAGAAATAACAGGAGTAAGAATAGGAAAAGAAGAAGTTGAATTATCATTATTTGAAGATGACATGATCCTCTACATAGAAGACTCCCAAAATTCTATTAAAAGACTTCTAGATATAATAAATAAATAAATTCAGTAATGTAGCTGGATACAAAGTTAACACTCAAAACTCATAGCATTGGATTGGGGATTTAGCTCAGCGGCATAAGTGCCTGCCTTGCAAGCGTGCAGTCGTGAGTTCGATCCCTCATACCGATTAAAAAAAAAAAAAAACCCTAAAAAATCCATAGCATTTCTGTATACTAACAATTAAAACTAGACCCATGCCTATCACCATATACTAAACTATATAAACTATAGTCTCAATGAATCAAATATCTAAATATCAAAACAGAAACACTAAATCTGTTGGAAGACAAAGTAGGTAAAAATATTGAAGACACAGAGTTAGGTAGACATTTCATGAGCAAGAATCAAACCACATGAAAAATATTTCACAGAATCAATAACTGGGATCACATCCCATTAAAGAGTTTTTGCATGTCAAAAGAAATCTCCAGCATAGTGAAAAGAAAACCCACCAATTGGGAAAAATTCTTATTAACTGTCCCTCAGACAAAGGATTTCTGTCTTGAACACATAAAGAATTTAAAAAACTCAGATCCCCAAAATACAAACACTCATTCCAAAAATGGGCATCTGAGATGAATTCACAATTCTCAAATGAAGAAATACAAATGGCAAGTAATACAAGGAAAAAAGTTCAGCATCGTTAGTCATTAGAGAATGCAAATTAAAGCAACACCAAGATTCTATCTCACTCCAGAAAGAATGGCCAGGATAAAGAAAACTACCAAAAATAAATGCTGGAGAGGCTGGGGGAAAAAAAGTCTTCTGCACTGTTGGTGGGAGTGCAGACTGGTGCAACCACTGTGGAAATAAGTCTGGAGATTCCTCAAAAAGCTGGGATTGGAAGTCCCATTAGACACAGCTATTCCACTTCTAGGCATATTCCCAGAAGAACTGAAAACATCATACCACAGTGATATATGTGAACCATGTTTATAGCAGCACAATTTGTAAAGCCAGGTCTTGGAAACAACCTAAATGCCCATCAACTGAGGAATGGATAAAAAAGATATGGTATTTTTTATACAATGGAGTACTACTCAGCTATAAAGAATGATCACATTGAGATATTTATAAATAAATAGACGCAAATGGAGTCCATACTCATAAGTGAAATAAATCAAACTTACCAGTTTGATCAAATAAATCAAACTCACCAGTAAATACTATATAGTCTCTCCAGTATAAGAAATGGTATAAGAATGGGAAGAGTACATAAGATACAAACACTCAATAAATACAGTGAAAGGATAAGAATCTGCTTAAAGGGGAAAAATACTATCTCAGGGAAAATGAGGAAAAAGAAAAAGGAAGGAAAAGAAAAATAAAATTATATAAACACACTTAGGATAGCTAAGATGATTGTGTCACAAATACTATAAGTTCTTGGAACAAATAGCATTCATAGGACTGGAACAATTGTGCATATTATTGTATGGTGATCTGAGGAACTCTTGAAGATCATTGTGTAAGATAACAACCCTAGTTATGCTCATACCACCTTGTTTTGAAGCCCTGTATAGTCAGTGCTCTGGGCTTTTTGCTATTGTTATTTATTTGTCATTTTTGCTTTGTATTTTATAGGAATTTGTTCTGTTTTTCCTTCTAATACAGAAAAGGTAAGTATACATATAGAGACTCATACATATAAGAATCGATTATATAATGCATGATGAAATGAACAGCTACTTTGAAGAAAAATGGACAGTAAGGTACCCAGTGCTGATTCTGTAGCAACATGCTGTGAAATCCAATAATACTATTATTCTTTGTTCAGAGTGATTTTAGTCTTTTTTGCATTGTTTAATTTCAACATACATGAATGTATGGTCAGCTATTTTGAACAGAGCGAAAGACATTATGGCAGCCATTTTTTGACTTCCCTTTTGTCTGGTTTTGAAGACTTAAAATGCCTTGATCATCTTGTTCTGATTAGTTTCATACTTTTTTGTTTTGTATGAATTCACTGTGTGTGAAGATATGGACAACTATTTAGAAGAAAGTAAGAGACAACATGATAGTGAAGATCTCTTGTTGTCTTGCTTTGAAATCTGTGTCTCTTTCATTCTTCTGATCTTTGTTCTGTTTTGTTATGTTTAATTTTACCTTCTTTAAAATAGAATTTAAAAATAAATAAATATATAAATATATAAATAAAATGGATCCTTTTGAAAATATATTTTGAAATACATAACAAAAAGATATTTTCATAAAATTCTGGGAAATCCTAGTGTTTATAACAATTAAGAATTACCAAACAAAACAAACTATATTTTGCTCATAGTTTTGAGTGTTTGTTATCACTAAAATCCAGCTTCGGTTTTTTCCATTTGTGCATACTGGCTTTCAATAATGTACAAAGATATTATAAGAAACAATTATAGACACAGATATAGATACAGATATAGATATAGATGATATAGATATAGGTCACATAGATATTATAGATATATAGATACAAATACTTATTTTTTCTTTCTTTCCCAATTTCTTTCTTCCTTTCTTTCTTGTTTATGAGAAAAGATCTCTTTATGTTATCAAGGCTTGCCTTGAATTCCTTGGCTCAAATGATTCTCCTGCCTTAGTGTCTTTAAGTAGTGGGATCACAGCCACATACCACCTTAACTGAGTCAAATTTTAAAAAGAAATAATACATTTTAATAGGGTACAAAAGCATATATCAAACTATGTGTTCATTATTTATAGGTGGTATGATTACAAATTATATATTCTACATGTCTTTATTTTCCAGTAGATATATTTATTGTACAATCAGCAAGACAAGAGTTTTTGAAAATTTACGGTATCTGGATAATAGACTGCGTGCTAAATTTTGAGACAGTTAAAAACATGTTTGGATGGAAAGAAGTTATATATTACCACCTTGTACTTCCTTACATCAAATTGAATTTGATGATTATAATTTAACATATATGAAATAATTGTTGTTCCAGTATTAATAGTTACATGCTTAAATTTAATAAAATGTCAAATACAGTATATGTTTTACAAATTATTTCATAAATATATAATAATGTTCTACATTACATGTGTGTTTAAATAAAATCCATGATTTTAAACTGTTAAGCTTTACAGAAAACATTTTGAACTCTTCCAAATATAGCTAATTCAGGTATTTGGAAAAAGTGCAAATTTCTAAAAGTGTATTTTGGTGTCTTTCAAGATTGCTTGATTTATAGAATCTGATGTACTCTTCTGGATGTTCCTAAACATAAAAAATATGTATACTGCCTATATTTGCTTGTCAGGTTCTTTCTATCATGTTAGGTCCCAAAAGTATTTGAGGTTGTGCTGAAATAGGTCATTACCTGAAGAGCTCCATTTTGAGTATAAAACTTGACTTCTACCTGTGACCATGTCTACACATGTGCTCTCCAGTGGGAGTTGACTTTGACCCTAGTTAGATGGAAATTCAGTGTGTGGGCTTGATGCATAATTAGCTTATAGGAAACACAAATGGGCATAATCAGGTAATTTAAACTTGAAAACATTATTTTCAATAGTATTGAGTCATATAAAGTCATGTGACAAAGTCAAACTCACCCGGGCACCTCTAGTCTGAACTGTGACTAGGCAAAATGTGGGCAAAGTTCTTCATTCAGGAGTCACTGCTCTACGACTTTATAAGTCAGTGCAATTTCCCCTGCATCATACATGGCAAGGGGATTTCAATTGTGGAGCTATCAAGTTCTTCTTTTAACTTAGCAGTAAAAGAAAGACATATGCAGCTTATCCAGTGAATATCTATTCATATCCTAATGATTGTCATGTGGTCCCAAATGTATACCACTCAAAATTCCTTGTTTTGGAAATTTAATGTGAATTTGTCTTATAACGTTTAATAAAAGAAAGGAAGGAAAGAAGAGAATCTTTGCATTACCCTTGTATTTTCCCTATTCTGTCTTTGATCACATATTTAACAACTCTAGAAATTACTTAAGTACATGCCCAAACACAAATTTATAAAGGGGGTTAAAATTCATGTATTTTATGTTATTTTACCTCTGACATTATAGCATTTAGTTCACTTCACACAGCTGGCCAGTATTATTGCCAATGTCATCACCTGAAATATACATCACTAATTGAATTTATACTGCTACTTAGATGTTCTCCAACTAGCCTGAACTACTGTTAGTTTCTGGTAAAGGAAGTGCCCTTATTATAACTTCTAGAACTTTACAAGTGTTATTCCCTTGTCTCAGATAATTATTTTCCTCTGATTCAATTTAATCATGTCTCTACCATAAACATCTCTGTGCACTCTTGAAGTGTCAGCTCACTTTTTCCAAGAAGATATTTGAACTTTGTGAGGCTGGATACTCTTTCTACACAAACTCAAAGCATTTCCTAATTCCCTGTGTGGCCCCTCGTAATTGCTCTCCTTATTATCCATAAACAAAGTCCCATAAGATATAATCATTTTATCCTTGATGAAAAAGGAGTGAATAAATAGACTCCTAAAAAGTTGTTCATTTTTCTCGTGCATATAGGTCTTATATGCTTAACAATGAGGCTACACAACTGTCGAGGCTAAGAAATGTATCATTTACTTTTTAAAAGTCTACCACTATTCAGCATTTCACAAATATAGGATTTTCAATACTTACAGGGTTTTTAAAGAAAGGGACTGATTAGATTTTTCTTTTGAAATGTTGACCTCAGATGAAGTCACAGAACTCTCATCTATAAATGCACTTGCAGATCGCTTAGTCCAATCTTTTCATTGATATTTCATTCGGATTTCATTGTCAAGATATTTTCGGGTTTTGGCCTAGGGGCAAGATGAGTTAGTTAAGGGAGAAAGTGCTAAGAGTGCATAAATGAAGTTAAGAAAAACTTCCTACTGTTTTCCCCTCCTTTTTGAAGGCAGATTTTGCAGAGTGTAAGAAAATTAGGGGACCACTAGAGAGTGTAGTGGAGTCACAGTAATGTCGGCTCTGAAGAAGAACCAAGGATTTGATCAATTGAAAGGCAGAGGGGTATCTTGCAAAAAACTTAGAGCCTAGGACACACCTGCCAGGAGGTTTTAGTCTGGAAGACTGGTGCTAATCCAATTTAGTGTTCTAGAGACACAAAGTGGACCACGCCTAGGAAGTTGTGGATTCTAAGCTCTCTTAATGGAATAAGGAGTTGGGGAGGTTCAATCTCAGGGTGAGTCTCTGTCTTAGCAGCACTTTTCCTTGACCAAGACAAGTTGGAGTAAAGTTCACAATGAGTTGGCAAAGGGAAATAGTCATACATCACCAAGAAACTGAGAGTGAGATCAAGAGAGTGTAACATATTCTTTCAACATTATGCATCATTTTTATTTTTTTAAAATACACACTATAGCAATAAACTGAGATGTTGTGGAGCGGAGGTAAGCATGTTTCAACTCACTGGTTGGGGATACATTTATGTGTTTATTATATATATCACAGATCCTTGAGAGAACAGCTATATCAGTTATTTTTCCATACCTAGTTCTGACTCCATACTTTGTCTTCAAGAAACATTCTTTCTGTGGCAAACTGATTTCCCAAAACCTAGGGCTTAAGTCTTCTAAAAGGTAATGGCCATCAAACATTAAGTCATGGATAAAAAAGTAGCTGGAAAATTATTATTATATGTATGTTTCAAGAGACAAATTTTATCCATATTTATTCATTTCCATGTGTCCTCAGTTTATTAAAATAGCTTTCATTTTCCTAACCACAGCTCTTTGATACCATTTGCAAGCAAATTAACAGTCTACTTAATAGGGCAATAGGTACAAGATTGGTCATTTTGTTATTTTTATCTTAGTAAGGTAAATGACAAGGTATTAAAGTCATAATGGAGTTGGTATCAAAATTAACCTTTACATTTCCTGGAGGAGGTGGTAAAAATTATAGAAAGCACTAAATGACATGGCAAAAGAGGGCTGTTGAGTGAGACAATAGGCTTGGATACTAGGCTCAGTGAAAACACAGTAAGGGAAGTTATGTTATATAAACCCAAATGGAAGTTATGTTATATAAATTAGGTCAGAAGGCTTCAATATTCCATTCTCCGAGAAGAAACCACACTCATCACCAATAACTGAAGCTACTGCCTTAGTATAAGTGGAGAAGCAGATGGACAGGAAGCAGGAGATGAACATAAAAACAGGCATAGAAAGATCCTGACATTATCTAACTTTCCCAAGATATCTGTTACATTTAGCCTGGATCAAATTTGGAAGCCTAGGGGTGATTTACCGTGTCTGTTTTGTGGCAGTGGACTGGACTGCCAGACCCCGGGGCAATGGAGATGACGTGACTGATAAGGTGTTCTCCAATCAGAGTCAAAGGAGATAACATTTTGAGTTACCCTGGCCTGGCCATTTACTAAAGAATTCTACCAGCACAGGCAGCCATGTACTGAGCAAGAGATCCTATTTCATGACAGGAGCAGCCAAGTAGCATCACTCATCTAGACTTTGGCTTTTGTCCTCTGATATAAGTTTGTATAAGAATAGATTCTCCTCTTCCTTCATCAGATGTTATTCTACTGAGGAACTGAGAAGAGGATAGTGAACTAAAAAACATAAGATATTAAGAAGTGTTCTTTTCCTAGAAAAAATGGACAGTACTTTAGAAGAACTAACTAAACCAGCTTATCCAAAGAAAATTGAATGGATTAGGCATATATTAGTATTCTAAGTTTTAAGATGTCTGTGAGTTAGGAAGAAAGACAGCTGTAGCAATGGAGGAAAAGAATTCTATTGGTCTTTGCATTTTTGAGCATAGTGTGAGTTAAGCCTGTAAATTTACCTCACAACAATGTACCAAATATATATTGAAGAAAACATTTTCTCCGGCAAGACGGTTAATATTGAGTAGAAATCTAGGTCCTATCAATGAACTGATCTCTGGCAATGATCTCATATACACAGATCACTTGGAGGTGGGATAGTCAAGGAATGCTTTACAAAAGAGAGAGGAATTGAGTTGCCCTTATGGATACAACATAAAAAATGAAGAAAGCCTGAAGGATGGATAGATGTTTGCAGTACAGTTGAGGAAGCAGCAGGACAAATACAGATAATGATTCATAGAAAGGAAAAAATTTTACTTCTTTTTTTTAGCATTGTAGTATGTCAAGAAAGAAAGAAAGAAAGAAAGAAAGAAAGAAAGAAAGAAAAAAAGAAAGAAAGATCCCATTAATACAAAAGACAAAAATGGTGAATTTAATACAGCAACCATTCATTTTGGACTCAAAATGTCTAATTAAATATGAAAAATAAATAAAATTCAATAGTGAAAAAGGTACTAAAATGCAGAGAGGAAACTGATATAGACACCATGACTATTTTGGAAGGTTTTGCCAATCTTGCTAAAACAGGTGGACAGAATACTAATAGTTGTACAACCTTACAGCAAAGAATACCACCAAAATTCAGAGACCACAAGAAATTAGACCCTTTGTAAAAGATAAGCTTGTAAAACCAAGCAAACTCATCCATCATGAAGCTCAGGTTATATGGGAAAAAATTCTCCTTCAAAAATTTGTAGGAATTAGCTTACACTCAAATGGATTTATAGGTGAAATCTATTCTAGATTTGGTCTAGGAGACCTCAAATAGTAAATTACATGTAACTGGTCATGACTGATGTTGCACAGTAACATACAACATATTGGACTGGATTGCCAGACCCTGGGGCAATGGAGATGATGTGACTGATAAGGTGTTCTTCAATCAGAGTCAAAGGAGATAACATTTTGAGTTACCCTGGCCTTATTTACTAAAGAGTTCTACCAGCACAGGCAGCCATGTACTGAGCAAGAGATTCTATTTCACGATAGGAGCAGCCAAATAGCATCATTCATCTAAAGCACAGAAGATGACACTTTTCAGAATTTCCAGACATAAAGCCTTGCTAACAATGAAAGAGAATAAAAATGCTTTGTTAAACTTATATCCTCTGAAGAGGAAATAATTTAATTGATGAATATACAGTTATATATCTATAATATTTAGAGAAAAATAGGTTGACTGCCTGGCAAGCATGAGGTTGTGAGTTCAATTCATGGTACCAAAAATAATAATAATAAAGAATAGGTTGAAATATGAAAAAGAATATATTTTTCATTAATAGTCATATTTTTGAAATCATTTACATATATAAAAATCAAAACCATTAAAATTTAAAATCCAAAAATGGAAGTCTTAAATATCAGTCTACACTAGACTCCAGCTGAGGGAAAAAGCAATAAATAAGTAGTATGTGTTAAGGAACTACATTGAATTTTGTGAAGAGACACAGTATGAAAACTGTGACCAACTCTAACGGGCTTGGATAGTAGAACGAGATTTAATGAGTTTCTGGTGGGAGCCTGCTAAAAGAAAAAAAAAAAAAAAAGATTATATAAAATGGCAACAGCTAAGAGAACAAAAAACCACAAATATTTTCCAGAACTGAAAAGCACAAATACTCATATTGAGGGAAGCTAAGCAAATCTCATTCCTGTGAATAAAAAGGAATCCAACACTAGATGTCACATGGAGATTCTAATAGTATAGAAAATTACTGTGTCTCTCACATTGTGAACCATCTTAATATTATATGCTTTTAATTTTATTGTTTTGACTTCAAACATGTAGCACAAATATTTTAATTATAAATACTCAGGGAATTGTTGCACTCGGCTGACTATTTATATAAAGGAACTTAAATTAAAAATATATACCTCCAGGGACACAATTAACAACTTAAAATGAGCTAGATTTGCCTCAGTGGTCAGGGTGATTTGCAGATTCTTTGTGAGGTTCTCCAGAGCTTTAAAAATTTTATTAAGGTTTCAAATTCTAGGTAGCAATGCAAAGATACAATCCTACATTAAGAATCATCTTGCATTCTGTACAAAAGTATTATCTATTGTTATTGTCTATTAACTTAATTACATATCGTTTATGCAACACTCTCCATGCAGAGTAGAACCATTTTATTTATTAAGGTAGTGAAATAAAAGGGTTATTAAATTTTCCCATTGCTTTACTGTATTTTTATTTGAAAGACTGAGATCAGCACAAAGTTCTAGCCCTGGGAGAAGTTTATAAATATAACAATGATTATGAATGCACATGCAAAAGTGTCCAAATGACCCATATTTTTCAAACACTGGCATGAAAAGTGCAATTTTCCCCTGAATTGCTTATAAGTTAGTTTTCAAGTAGCTAACAAAATGATTTATTTGTTTCATACATAAATTAGAAGTTATCAGATCACACATAAGAAAATTGCTGAAATATATGTCTAAACTTTGGTTTCCTAGGTGTCCTTCTAATCTAAAATCGTAGCTGAATTCAATATAAGCCATGTTGTATTTCTTTAAAAATGCAAAGATGGTGATTGTGTACAGGCTTCACCTGGCATGAACTATCATTCTACATTTTTCCACATTTATCTAATCTTCATTTCCAAAGTTCATGTTGTGACTCTTGTGGTAAAAAAGAAAACAAAACAAATAAACAACAACAACAAAAAAAGAGACTCAATTTCATTTAATATGTATATATGAAATGAATCTTATGCTTCTTATATGCTAAACTTTATAGAGTCTGCAAATAGTGAATCATATACCTATTGTCATCTGGACATGGTTTTGAAGGGAGGTAAAAAATTTGGAATATGATATTTGAAGGTTTATTAGCCTTAAACTTACCTCATGTCTCTCATCCAACTTCAAGAGTTGGTACACCAATATCAGAGTAACTAAAGTAATTTTCAGGCTTTGCAAAGACACGCAGTTGTTAGTTTTTACAAGCCCCAGTTTCAAACACTACCTCAATGGATAGGTGTTCAGTCATTGTCCTAAACCTGAAATCACATCAGCTTTTAAGAGAAGCACAGACTCAAAGTCTACCCCATGATAAAGTAACCCGTGCCAAGCAGGAGAAATTGCTCCATCACAGGAATGGAGGCAACCTCCTCCTAAACCAACACAGTCATCTCATGGGAACCAAATCGCCCTTCAAGCCATAAGGATTCTTGTAGATCCATGAGACCACGACTGAGACAATGATCAACAAGACCCCAAGTCCACCACAGCATCCTATAAAACTAGTCCTTTTGATTTAAGAGTTGGCCTGTCTGGAGTTTTTCATCAGAGTGAGCCCCTCCAGCCATTCTAGTTTAAGTTCGTTTTACTCTGTTTTGCTTTCCAAATCTATAAAACAAAACCATCTCTGTCTCTCAACCTATGGCTCCTGAAATTCTTCATTGAGACAAGTGTGCATAAGCCTGTTTGAGAAGACAATTTGTGATACCCTCCTCCTTTTGGGGGGAATCTCCCTAGGTCTTTTTCTATAATAATAGCAATCTGTATTTTATAAAACTCAGGTTATTGCTCTATATATCAATACAGGTATGACTTTTATTAATGTTACTTTTAATTTCCTTGTGTCTTGGTTTCCTCATTTAAAAAATGAGAAGATCAAAGTATATGATATTTAAATTTCCTCTGAAGTTCCCTATACCAGTATTCCTAGTTTGTTGGCTTTAAGATTAAATTTATCATATGCTTCATCCTCACTTGTCAACAGTAGACTGAAGCTCGGGTTAGGTTGCAGGAAAGCAAAAAGGATAAAAAGAAAATAGCACAGAGGAGCAAATTTCACTGCAAATCATTAGCGTTGAACTTTGTCTTACATTCCTGTTTAGTATGGGAAAATGCATAATACAGAGAGCATTTGTGCAATTTACATTACAAACAAAATATATTTTTACTCAGAAAAATACTCTGTATATTCATGCTTAAGATGATAAGGTCCAGTCTAAAATGGCAATTTCAGTAATTCTATCGGTGCCTTTCACTGTGTAGTTTGACTTTGATTTTATTTATTATTGACTTTTCTCTCTTTGTAAATGTATTTCTCTGTCTCTAAAAATCTGAATCATGCCACACATCTCAGAAGGTAGAGTGACAGATTTGATAAGCAGTGAGCTAGATTAGAAAAGCCTAGTTTAAAAAGAAGCATAGCCTAGACCAGTATCTTGGCAAGATTATTAATTAGCTGTAAGAATTTGGAAAACTAAATTCAACAGGTCTTCAACAGAGGCTGGATGTTGTGAAATTTCAGAGGTGAAGATATGACAGAAAATCACAGTAATAGGTCTACACAGGAAGCTGCTGAGGATTCTTCAGTGAATGACACTGGTTTCAGATCAGAGGCACAGAAGCTGCTTGACATTGCTGTTCAGCAACAAAAATTAACATAACATTATTGCTGGAGTCAATGGCTTATTTGTGTACAAAGAAGCAAAGCTCTTTGAAGTTGGTACAAGCTAATTCTGAAAATAAGTTGTAAACAGTGAAAACAAAATCTAAGAAGAAAAACAATTTATTAATTTAAATGGTATGTCATTTAAAATATTTTTCTAATTTCTTATTAGTCTTAAAGTTCTTATATAAACTATAGAAAGAGGTATCTGTGATTATGGGCTTTGCCTGATGAAAAGCTTAAATTTTAAAAAGAAAACTTTTTGACATTTGCATATGTTTAAATAATTTATTAAAACATGATATTTACATGCTTTATATTTGAATATTATATGAAATAATTATTTCCAGTGAATGTAACATTACTAATAATATGTATAGTGTTACTTTATCTGTACAGGCAGGGAAATGAGAAAGACTGATTAGATTTTCTGAATAAATCCTTCATAATAATAGCAAAATGATTATAAAGTCATATAATAATGATAGGTTACTGTAACTAAATCATTTATCTATCCCAATTCCTCATTACTTAGTATCTGGCCTCTGTCTTATAAATGAGAAATGCCCAATTGTTCTTGCAGGCTATATGACTAATACTAGGTAAAATAAAGCCAGATGATTGCAATTCCTGTTACTGAATTTTACATCTCAGATTCTGCAATATCATGAAATAAATTATTATAACATCTACATGTTTAAAAATACTTTAAAGAACATACACACATAGTCACATAGATTTTTTAATTGAAATGTATCCAAAAGAATTATTAGCCAAAAAATTCTCAGAAGGGATATAGAAATAAAACTATATCCATTTTATTTATAGACAAAATGAAGTATCTTATGTATTTGAAACTTTAACCTATTATAAATGTCCGTATCTGGTTGAAAATTGCTTTGTATTTTGTTTTTTATTACTTGAAATCTGTATAAATTTATGGTATATTAATGAGTTGATAAATCAAGTTAATCCCTCAAAATAATTATATTAAATTAATAAATGTCTCTGAGTCACTTCCATGTACACAGAGAAACTATGGAAAGTTTTTCAACAACACAAACCAATTTTAAGGAACATTACCTACGTTAATAATATTAGAGATGCAAGATATAGATTAACTGGAATAAGAGGTATTAGTTCCAGCAATATTGCAGTGGCTCAATAATGTATTCATTAATGTATGCTTGATACATTCTTCCAGAAAATATTTGTTAAAATTCTGGCAAAAGTAAATCACTTTTCTAGGTCCTGTTAGAGATAAATAGATATAATGGAATGTTGCTATCATTAAGGATTTCAGATCCCCAGTATCAAAAAAATAAAATAAAAATAAAAACTGCATTAAAGATTTCATAATCTTGGGCAGTTTTTTCTGAATATCCGACTCATCAGACTTAACTCTTTCTTTGTGAATTTATTCACTAATTATTGTATGTAAAGATAATAGATTATTCAGTTTAACACGGAACAAAAAATGTTTTTTTAAATAAGAAAATATCATATGCCTTAAGAAACATGAAACATCTCACTTTATACTGTGTTCCAAAGAAATGAAAAATCCTAAAAAAAATTAGAAGACAATGAATATAAAGTCAGAAAATACCAAAATTCCATTAGCTGAGTATATTCTACCAATAATCAAGACGACAGATTGGGAGTCTGGAAATGTCTTTGAGGAAAAGTTTAATCTTTTATAATTCCTTATAAGGTAGAACAATAAGTAAAATAGCAAAAATAAGAAACTGAATTTTTCTAAAATCTAATTGTTTTCCCTTGTGTCTTTGTATGAAACCCTTCATCATCAATGCTAGACAACAGCTGTTCTATTAATGATTATCTCTATGATAGCACGACTTGAAACTGAAACAGAAGACAATATTGTCTTTCTTCCAAAGGAATATTCTTGTAGACAAGTCAATACATATTTCTAGCATTGATGAAATAATTCTTAGCTTTTTGAAGTATTTGCTAACAATGTTAAGACTTTGCTGACAATCTCAAGTCAATCTTGCATTCCTGCAAGATGACTCACAATAAATAATCTCATTTTGTTCCAGAGAACTTGGATATAGCTTGGCAACCTACTTTTTTATATTTTGTAAAGCTTTCAATTCATAGCTTACTAGCCAGTTAAATTTCTTCACGAACTGAAATTTTAGTAAAAATTGGTTTTACAGGAGAAGCTGTTTACACACAGTACCTAATATTCTTTCATTTTAGCCAACAACATAATTTAGTTGTATTTGTTAAGGATCACTGTATCATTAGTTACACAGTACCTTATGAGAAAAGTAACCAAAACACTAAAGTAGGACATGCTGTGAGGTAGGTATTAAAGGGTATATTCCCCGTGTCACTTCTCATGTATCCTTTTAAAGACTAGAGAGACTAATTTCTCTCTTGATATGTAGTTTGCTATTCTATTTCTGCAAAATGAGAACATTCCATTCTATTCATTCTGCCATTTACTTTTAGAAGCTGTAAAAAGGCTTTAACTTCTAAAGAATTAACAGCCATTGTGATACCTAGTTATCAAACATACAAAAACTTTCAACCACCCATAAGAGTTGTACTTTCCTGAGAGTGATCAATTGTGCATTCGTACAAAACATTACAGGAGGGAACATCAAACTGGGTCAGTGTCATCACTTTATGAAATGAAATTCAAGCTTCGCTAAGTCAACCATGAGGGAGGAGGGAAAGGATGTTATTCACTGGATCACAATGGACTATACTGAACAGAATGGTTTCTTTGAATTTAGCATAAATATTCTGTTCATACTTTTATTGGAAACCAGTATCAAGTATCATCAAACAGGTCCTTCAAGGTTGGCAGGTGTTGAATGAATCTGAATTAGCTTCCTTTTAGCACAGAACAGTTACTGCTAAATAGCTTTGTCCAAAGGTAAGCAACACTACCTGATTTACTATGAATGTTGCTCTTTACCAGGGAATAGTGAAAACGGGATTGATTCTGAGTTTTCTTCTAGCATAAAATTTTGTCTCTTCCATACTTAAGTACTGGAATGTAATGGCAAAATCTCTAATTTATATTTATGCATGTGCCACTGAGAGCCCATTTGTGATTGATCATAAAATCTGGTTATAGATCTCCTAAGAATAAAGGTAAATGCTAATTACAGATGCTCAGAGACTTAAAATCTATTAGGGAATGTGACAAGGAGTACTGGTATGGAATTTAAGCTTTGAATCCTGGTTTTGCTTCTCACACATTTCTTTACTAGTTTTGTTCTATTCTGTAAAACAGAGGCACTAGACGATTTTATGTTTTCCCTATAATCCTAATAATTAGCCAACAATATTAGCTTAAGGATGGAAAATGAGACGTAAATTTCTTCTTCAGAGAAATTCTTGCATTCTTTATGGCCGAAACAAGTAGAAAACATTGTATTTACACTTTTTAATCCTCAAAACGATCCTTCACATTGTAAACTGCAAGGCGCATTTTACAAATTTATGGATTATCTGGCTCTGCATTCTGCTTTTAATAAGTAATGATTTATACTACGATACAGTGATATTCTACAAGATTATCCCCCCTCATGTGAAATATATCTTCTGAAAACTTTAGTTTTTCTTACAAGGAAATATTTGTTGATTACTCACAGCTTTACTACATTATTTTTCTAATATATTTATTATAATTCCACATAACCACTGATCTAGTGATCTTGCATTGTCTCGTCATTTTTATAAGTCTAACGTGGTTCAATATGAGAATTTACATGTTTAATTTAAAGTTAATAATATATACATGGATAAGATTGTGCATTTTGTTAATAAAGGACTTGATGATTCAACTAAAACTCATTTGACTACAGAACTGCTTTTGGGTAACTAGGCCGTGAATACTGTGGGCACACCCTGAACAAGTGATATAATTAAGATTCTCCTACTGTGGGTTAGAGTACAGATTAAGAACATCGATTTTGGAGTCAGATTGCTTGGATTCAAAATCTATCTCAGTAAATCAATCATGTCACTCTGTGTAAATCATTTAACCTCTCTGTACCCGTTTGTTATAAAACAGGAAAATATTACCTTGTAGAATTGAGATAAATATCAAATGAGTTAATATTTATAATAGTTTTGAAGAATGAATCAATCTTCTTCTATGTAAGTACTAATCAGTATCATCATCTTTTACTTAATAGTTTGACACATTTTTAGAGGTAGTATCACATATGTGTTAGGCATAAGCGCTATCAGATCAGAGAAGCCATGATTTTAATGTTTGACCCGTAGAAGTTTATTTTCTACTTGAAAAATGAAAAGCAAAAAAGCCTAGAAATGCATCTGGTAAACCTGATCTGTTGTCATTCGCTCTTAGGCAGTGTTCATTCTCCTTTTATGTACACTCTCTCAATTCTCTAAATTTCTAACTTTTTACTCACATTTTAAAATTCTAAAATTAACTAGACAAACCCTTGTTTCCTCTGTATCATGTATAATTTGATGGGTGCTATCATAGACCACCACTAGAGTAAGAAATTAAAATCATTTTGAGTAAGTCCTTATATGATACACTTGCTGTATCCTTAACCAGTTTCTAAGACATTTCAGCTAATCGGCTCAAATTGTACTGTCAGGTGTATAATGATTCACTTAATCCTACCAAAGGCAGTTTCGGACAGCTTTAAGTAGATAGTGGTTGTATGTATAGACGCTGTGCGCAGCTCCACAGGGCCGAGTCCTGGCTCTGTTACTATTCTTAAACCTGAGCACTTTATTTAGTCCTTTGAACTTCTACTTTCTCATCCACAAAACAAGGAAAAAAAGAGACAGTTTTGGCCTCAAAGAGTCGTTGTGAAAATGGCATGAATTAATGCAGGTAAATATTTTAGAATGTTACAGGAGAAATTAGAATTGTTCAGTAAATGTTCCCATTGCGATTTCCCTATGATAAGCAAGTGGAAGAAACAGAGAGTGAAAAGGGGGCAGAGTTTCAGAACTTAAACATCTTAGACAGAATTAGAGTCCATGGCAAAACTATGTCTTAACGTTAACAGAAAACTATCAAAATAAGTTTTGGCAACTAGTAAAAAATTCTTGTTTGACTATTCACACCCCCACTCCTCACCATGAAGCTGTGCTGCGGGGCATTCTAGTACAAATTTAGGATAATAGAAAGAAATACATGCTTTGAAATTGTATTTGGAATGAGGAATAACTATAACAGAAGAAACTGAATTACTGAGAAAAGTTGGGGAGAATTTCAAATAAAAGGTATAATAAATTCAGGTGTGAATGAGGCTAGAGGACTGTGTTCATTTGGGGAAAAACTTCCACTGTACCTTGCCATGGGACATATCGATAGAGATCACTGATCGATAATAATATGTAATGTAATATATTATTTATAATCACTGATATGTTAAATAATAAATTAGAATATATTCCTTAACAAATGGAGTTAGTTTGAATGTGATTGCATTTTACATATCACTAGGGTCTACCTATGTTATGGTTCAGCTTTTTATTTCTTTCTTTTGAAACAGAATCACTTAATGTTGCTCAAGGTGGTCTTGAATTGAATTCAAGCAATCCTCTTAACTCAGCCCCTGGCATAGGTGGGATTACAGATAGTACCACCATTCTCAGTCTATGGTTCAGCTTGACACAGCTGTTATGATCTATAGACTGCTGCAGTATCAAGAAATTTTATTTATGTAGTACATTATGAGTTACTTCAATTGTCAATAAAGATACACTAGATTTTATGGTATGCACTTTCAATTGCAGTCTCAAATACCAAAACACTAACTGTACAGAAAAAAACTGAACGATAGTTAAAACTCAAAGCCCACTTATTAATAAGATATTAAGTATTTAAAGATGCAGAATGCCCACAGAAAACTTTGGTGTACTTGGACCAAGTTTTACATAAACCATGTACTGTATAGTCTTTATACCATATGTGAAACTTCAAAAAGTAATTATAATACTGGTTAAAAATTGTACACAAAATTCTTAAATGGAAGATGATTTTATTTGGTGAAAAAGACCATATTTTTTAGAAATGCCAAAATTCTAAATGTCAAGAAATAGATTAATTTATGTTCTGTGATTAAAGTCCAGTTTCTTTTACCTGATGAAATAAGTGGTTACCTGATATAAGGCTAGATATAGATATAGATATAGATATAGATATAGATATAGATATAGGTATAGATATAGTAGATATTTTCACAGAACATTCAGCAACCAGTGTTTTCTCAATGTTAGGCTATTAGAATCATCATTAGGAAGAAGTGATATCACAGCATAGGTAAGTTCAACAATATTTACTATTAAAACATTATTAAAGACATGCAATTCATTGCTTTAAAAAATACTAGGTGGAAACATTGAAAGTAACTGGTTAAAAAGACAATTATCAGTAGAGAAAAGAGAGGGGAACTAAGCTGACAGAATTTCAATTTTTATCCTGAAATTTTTCTTCAATTACCCACGAGCGATTAGTCTTTTTTATTTTGTGTAGTTATTAATTGAAGAGAACAATTTAAAAGCATATTTCCATTAATCTCCTATTTCATAGCAACTTGAAAGACCATATATTCAAATTAAAATATTTTTTTAAATTAATGAGTGAATTCTGTTATGGTTTTGAGACTGTTCAACTATATAGATTATACATGGGAAAACTGAAGACTATTCTGTTACATTAGGCTAGAGGCATTTGGCATGGTGGATTTAATTTCTTTAGCACCTAAGAACACTAAGAAGATTGCTCATTGGTTTTACTCATGGTTTATAGAGTCAGTTACCTATGGTTATTGTAGTGGTGTGTGATTGGCCTCTGATCTGTCTACCTTTTCACCTTTTACACTGTGATCAGTGCAACAAAGAAGACAAGATAGTGTTTTAGCATATTTGACCCAGGGGAACATCTATGCCAAAGTTAAATGTGGGAAAAATGTATGAAAAAAATCCCAAAATCCATGCATACTGAATGTGAATTAATACAAATTTTCTGAAAAATCTGTGCTTCTAAACATATATTTAAAAAGTAAACTTAGGAGATAATGCATGATGATAATAACTCAAATATAAAACTGGCTTACAATACTGATATAATATCATTTTACTCTGAAGTCCTACCATGCTCTTGCTTTTCTGTTTCCATTGGCTCTATCATGTTGTATCTTATTGGATTATATTACGTATGAAAGTATAAACAAATTTCCTATGGAAAATGAGAGCCATATGGAAAACAGGAGCCATTGTTTATTTTCTGTTATTTGGTTTTGAAAGCCCTGTAGTACTCTAATTCTCTTGAATGTTTTTATACTATTTTGTTAATGCTTGATACTATTGTATATGAAATTATACTCAACTATTTCAAATAAAGAGGCATTATGGTAATTAATGTTAATTATGGGTTGTCTTCTGGTGAAATACTCTGTTGCTTATATTGGTCTCTTCTGATCTGCTCTGTTATGTCCTGTTTTGTCTTAATCTCATATATATATGTAACTGACTTAAAATTACATTGAAGTCTCTATGGGAATTAATGCTTAAATAGATAAGCAATACCCATAGAATCAATAAATTTAGACCCTAAAGATCTAAAATACAACTCTGGAGATTTCATTCATTCAAGAGATTAAGATGGGATCTGGGATGAGAATATTTAGGAGAAGATATAGACTTAGCTTTGAGAAGTATGCTAAGAACAAGATTTCCAGGAACATCTACAATTTAGAAGTGTGAGAAATAGGAAGAATTGAAGAAATTTAAAAATATAGATTTAGGGAAAATTAAGAGGGGAAACATCATCAGAGCTAAAGATAAAGACATTGGCTTTAACAGTTAGCAATTGTTTTGATAATTATTCCAAGCATTACATCTTAAAGGGAGAAAATAAAGGGGAATACAGGCTTTCTAATTAGAGAAGTTTCACAGTTCCCAAAGTAAAGGAAATAATCATAGATTGGCAGAATTATTGTAGTAATGGATGAAACAAGCAGGTTTAAAGTTTGTGTCAGCCTGGAGAAAACAGTATGCATGGGAAAGTGACCTTTAAATATCGTGGTCTCCCTTCAAGGATTATGATGAGCTACAATTTGAAGAGATTAAAAGTTAGATGGAGAACATAAAAGCAACTCCATCTAGGAATCTGTCTGCCAGATCAGGTTCATCTGCCTGGGACACTCCCAGCACAGCCAGTGTGGCTCTGGAGATCCCTGCCTGCCACAGGACCTAGAATCCACCCTCCCCATATGAAACAGTGAGTGACTTCTACTAAGCAGCATAGATTGCAGTGGCATCCAGGCCAATTGAGATTTTGTAGTTGGGCTTAGAGAACATCAGGCTGCAGGCAGAGCAGGTCTGTCCTGGCATTTCATTTACCCAAGACAACTGGGCCTAGGGCGATTTAATTTCTTATGCTGTCACTTACTGTAGTTTGACAGGGTTCTACTGCATTGTTACCTCCTGGGCACTTGTAAAATGAGAAGCACATCCTCTCAACTCAGCCTCCCTTGTTCATTATTAGCTGTGTGCATTCACATTACAATTTTATTTCTGTACATTGAGTGAACCTGCATATCCCACTTGGGTTCTTTCTATCCAACCATGTCTTCTGGTGATAACTGTGTATTATAGAAGGAATTAATATATAGTGTGCTTATTCTAAAAGCTGATATACAAAAGCCCTGAAAATAAATGCTCTTTCATTAAAATTTAGAGAAAAAATTTGACTGAATCTTTTCTCATCAGTGGGTAGACTGTATATCTAATCCTTAAGTGAGTTTAAATAAATTCACGAAATATTATTTCTCAATTTTAATTTGTAAGATAATGCTTAAAATAGTATAGAAAAATGTTTATTTTATAAAAAATCTTAAAATATCTTGTTTTTTAAAACTATAAATTTGTTTATAGTTTAATTTTTTTTCATTATTTACCACACTTACTTTATACCATGATTAGTCTCCACTAAGAAGATACAATTTGTGAACTAAATACTCTGTTCCCTTTTTGTTGCATTTATGCTAATAAAGCAGGAAGAACAGAATAAGCAAAGGGTGCAAAAAACAGAAAGAAGACGAAAGAAAGACAAGGCTGAAGAGTGAGAAGAATTTATATGCTTCTATCATTAAAGAAACATTGTCAACCCCCAAAGTTCCAAGCTAATGACAGTGTTTCCTCCTGCTGGAAATCATCTAGGGCCACATTTATAATTCCCACATTATGCAGCATCTTGGAGACGGTTTCCTACCAGATGTCATGCATGGATTTATTGTCAGTTTTTGAGAACTGCTCATCAAGCACTGTCGGTACATTATTCACAAATAATTGGACTGTGTAAACAACTTTGATTAGTAGAGGGTCGTCAGCTGCCACTTAAGGTTCCTTCATTCAAGTGAGACAGTTTACACCTAGAGCTACCAACAGGAGGGACTTACCAACAGAAGTACATTTTTGTTTCAGCTGGGTTTGCAGCGCAAACCATTACATGAAGTGTCACCTTGGTTAAAGGTATGCATACAACAATTCCTGGCACAATTAGCTAATATATTGTCCAGACGCTAAGTGAAAACCCTTTTAGCTCCACCCCAAGGGGGTTTACAGGCTTAGATACAAAGGCTTGGTGCTCCATAGTCACTGTGATCAGAGAACTCAGGGTAAGATTCACTCCATGGGGGGAAAAAATAAATCAGGGAAAAGAAAAAAAAAAAAAAAGGAAAAGAAAATTAAAATATATAATTTTGTATATACACACAAGATAGCTAAGATGACTGTGCTACTAATTCTATTAGTTCTAGGAACAAAACAGTTAACATTCATAAGATTGGATCAATTCTGTATGTCTGTATATAGTAATTTGAAAAATTCTTCTGAAGATTACTATGTAAAATAACGACCTTAGCTATGTTCCACCTTGCTTTGAAGGCCTATATTGTCATTGTTTAGACACTTTGTCTTGTTTCTTGTTTTTCTAGTAATTTGTTTTATTTTTTCCTCTAATGCAGGAAGGATAGAAGTACATATAGAGACTTACTCATGCCAAGAACTTCTCTTAAAACAGTTTATGAGAAATATGCGTGATGGTATGAACAGCTACTTGGAAGAGAAAAAGACATTATGGTAATCCTTGCTGATTTCTTATCATCATGCTATGAAGTCCAGTAATGCTTTTATTGTTTGTGTACAGTGGTTTTAGTCTGTTTAGCATTTTTTTAGTTTACATATATATGAAGATATGAACAGCTATTTTGAATAGAACAAGAGACTTTATGGTAGCCATTGTTGATTTTCCTATTGTCTGATTTTGAAGGCCTATAATGCTTTCATTCTTCTGTTTTGATCAGTTTTATACTATTTTCCTTTGTTTGAATTTGTGTTTCAAGATAGACTACTATTTTGAAGAAAACAAGAGACATCATGGTAGCCACTGTTGATCTCCTGTTGTCTTGCTTTGAAATCCTGTGTCACTTGTATTGTTTTCTTCTGATTTGCTTTGTTCTGTTTTTTTTTTAGCACCTTGAAAAAAAATTAAAAGACAAAAAAAAAAAAGAAGAAGAAAAAAGAAATCAGGATGTGTACAAATATCTCTAAACAGGTCTGCCCAATCCAGTAGGTAAAAACCAGGTGAAATTTGATATCTTCCACACAGGCCACTCCAGCACCCTGACATTCCAGTGTGTTGAACTGCAAGAGCTACTGGATGAGAGAGCAGAGCCTTTGGGGTGACACTTTCTGCCATGTTCTGGTGGTGTGAGCATTTATTCCTGACAGGTAGCACTCAATCAAAGTCTCACCAGTGAGAAGTTCAAAGAGGACAGCGCCCAGGCTCTACCAGTCACAGGCTTCTCTTTCCTCTGTGATTGCTCCAACTTCTGGGGAACAGTACATTCTCTCTGTGGCATGGCTGTCACAGGAATCTTCAACCTCACTCCGCCTGCTCAAATATGTTAGCTCTATTATTCCATAAGATGTTGTTTGGGTTCAAATTGCGGCACACAATTCTCTCTCTATGTAAAGCATCAAGGGCTACCACCATTTTAGCTGCTCATCTTTGAATTCAGCCTTCTGGGATATAAAACCTGGAATTTAGTGTTAATTTTTTATCAAGATCCTCAAAAATCTGATGATTTCCTTGTCTTCTTCCAGTGCTAACCCACTCATCCTCTGAGTTTCTTTGGAATAAAGAATCGGGTTCCTCCTTAGCCGAGTCATTGATGTGATCTGCGAACAGCAATATATTTCTTGTGTTTTGAAAGTGTCGGTGTTGGCATTATATTGGTTAGCACCTGAGAGTGGGTTAGAAAATGGAAGAAACTTCCTTCCACACTGTTTGCAGTTAATGCTGACTCAATCACCTCAACTTGTCCAAACTTAAGATCTGAGCTCTGTGACAAAGACTGGTCTTCTGAATGGCTACAATCAACCACTGCTACAAATAATATCCCCACTTTCTCCTGAACATTGTGTGTTTTGGGCATACTACAGGACCTGGGCCTAGAAGTAATACTCAGATTTTCCAAGACTTATTCTTCAGGGGCTTGGCATTGTTCAGTACTAAGCCTGAGGCCTAACACATCCAGGGTCTCCAGCAGCTTATTTTTTGCTCTGCCTAAGAAAGTCTGTAAATTTAGGTCTTGTGGCTGTAGCTTCTTTCAGGAGCCCCAATTCACCAGGAAGATTTACAAGCAGATCAGGCCTTCCTTCATCAGTACCAGTGATATCATCAGAAGCTACATCTTTAAATGAAATAACCGGGACTGAGTCATCTGAGCCACTGCTATTGGTGTCCAGGGCTGTAAACTCCACTCTGCTTCCACCAGCATTAAAACTCTTTAGGCATAATCTCCATCTGAAAGACCAAACAATGGCTTTAAGGGTTCTGATTTCCGACTGTACAGTTTTTCTTTAAAATCAAGTCCCAGAAATTCACTTGGGCTGTCCTTATCATATCTATCTTGAAGAATTCCATGGTGCTGTTCTTTGACCTGCCAAGGGAACTGGATGTTCTTGGAGAAGGAACTGTCTCTTGGTCCTCAGCTTTAGGGAAGAATTTGAGCTCCTGGGTTCTGGGTTGTGTGCTGGAGCCCTCACAGTCGGCAGCAAGGCATCCTGGAAGCTCTGGAGTGCTTTGGCATTAACATCCCTCCCTTTGGTCTTCATGAAGGGCTCCTCATTTAAAGTCTTTAGTTCAGTCCTTTCCTGACCATATTCAATGCATAAGGTTAAATAACTTGTAATGCATTCTTTTGAACTTGAGCCAGAATTGGGACATTTTGGTGAGTTGTCTTGACTATTGTCTTCCTGGTTACTATTCTCTTGAGAACTGAGAGTAAGACTGTCTCCAGAGGCAGAACTCAGAGCAAGCCTCCTGCATTGCATCTTCTGGACTCAGAGCTGATGCTGTCCTGAGGACTGGCAGCTGGCTGTGGCAGACGAGCTTTAGTAAGCATGTACCTTTCCACATCCTTAGTGTCAAAGCTTTCTTTGGAACTTCTTTTCAGAAATTTACTGATATGTGACCGGAGCGTGCCAACTTTGGTGAACACTGACTCCTTCAAGCAATGTACTTGCACAGACACACCATGTTGGGCATGTAGCGGGGATGATGGTCTTTCTGTTTCTGCTGGACTGGCTGCAGGAAACCTTAGGCCTTTTAAGATGAATGTCTGTTCTGTACTTGTGTCCATTACAAGCAAAACCTTGTCAGTCACTTTAAGACTCTGAACGCCTTCAGCTCCTCAGCAGGGCCCCAGAGATTCCAAGGGGGTCTGGAACTCCTGGAGGCTGAGATTCATGAATGGGCTGTGGGCTCTGGTAGAGACCCAAAGGTACTCTGGTTGTCTGATTCACAGCCTTGTGGTGGGTAGTACTGGGCTCTCTTTCAACACCTTTAGGAATAAGTCAGCTCTCTTCCTATAAAATCAGAAGCAGCTTTATATTCATCTTCTTCCTTTTTCAAGGCCAATTTTATTAGTTCTCCTGCTTTCTCTAAATAATCTTTCTTGCCAAGAGTAGGTTTTAAACTGCCAGGATATAGGCTACGATACTTCCATGCTTCTGTTTGTTCTGTTCACTAACAGAAGCAATGGCTCTTAGCACTGAAGAATCTAAAGATTGAGACCAAAAGTTCTAATGGGAGAATTGCAATTGGAAGCCATTTCATCATCTAACTCAGCAAGAGAATCCACATCAACAGTAAGAGACAACAGTTCCCTGGAGAAACCTTCTGGGCTAAACTCGGGAATGTTATCAGTGAGGGAGTCCGAGCAAGCTCCGGCAGGGCCAGTTAATTCAGAACCATTACTAACTATTCCACTTTTGAAGAACCCTTTAAACTGTTTGCTGTTGTAAAGGGCACAAATCTTGGCAGAGAACTGCAGCAGGTCCTCAGCATGCACTGTCTTCTCTCTTTAATGAAGGTTTCATCAAGTCACCCAAGTACTATTCAAAATATTAGCAAAGGGAGGAAAAAGCTCTGAATGATGGAATGTGTTTGTGAATTTGCTATAGCTCTTTGTGCAATTTTTTAAAATCACTATACCTCCTTCATATAATTATGTGCTGGACATCCTCTGGGTTTCTCTGTGAAATAATCTGGGTGGTGGTGACCTACACAGTATAGCTCTTCAGGTGTCACCAGAGTGCAATGACAGCGTGCAAAAGAGCCCGTTTGGCACTGTACTCCTGGGGAGCTGTCATCTTCCTTCCCTCTGGCTCAGCCACTGCCAACTTTGCTGCCAGCCTGGAATTATCAGGACGACCCCAAATCACCACAGTCCAAGTGCCTACTGAATTTGTTTAAATTTTATGTTTGTTGGCAAATAGTATTTCTATAATGCCTCCAAAGAATATGCGACATTAGAAAATGTAAACAAAGAAAATAACTAGAAGAAACATCTTACCACAATAAATTACAGAAAGAATAAGTTAGCAGCACATTGAGAAGGAAATCAAGTCAGATATATGAAAAACCAAGAAAGGATTAGGAAGAATGTAAGTGTAGTTTAAGAAGTAAAACATAAATTAAAAGCATTGTAAATAATAAGTAAAACATAAATTTAAAACATTGTAAATAATAATCTAGGAGGCCTAGGATTTAGCTCAGCAGGATAAGTACCGGCCTAGCAACTGAAATTGTGAGTTCGATCCCTGGTACCCCACACACCACCCAACTAAAAAAAAAATAATAATAATTTTGTTTAAAAAATGATCCAGGAACTGTGTATGGTGGCCCATGGCTATAATCTCATCAGTCAGCAGCTGAGGAAGGAAGATCAATGCAAATTCTATTCATAGTGAGTTTAAGGGCTGCAAAATCCATGGGTAGTGAGTTTAAGGTCAGCTCCACAGAAAAGCACTGTCTCAAAAACAAAAATTACTGCACAGAAAGAAAAATGCTGCCTGATTGCACTTTTATATGAATCCTGAAAGTGATCTCATAGAAACACAGAGTAGAATTGTGGTTACTAGCCAATGAAGTGGTTAAGGAAAAGATATGGGGGAGCTCTTGGTCAAAAGACATATAATTTAGGTAAAAGAAATATTTTAAAATTGTGTGTAGTATATGTTTAACATACTTTCCCTGATAAACATTTTCATCATTAAGTATCATTTCATACAATCCCTTTATCCACTGTAGTAACTACAAAAATGAGTGTTCCCCCTTGCAGGTGACCATTTTCACATTTTAAACTCTTACCTTCATAAAAAGCTGCTTTGATTGTACTCATTTTATTCCACTTATGCATTTATTGTTATACCTATTTTACAATGGTTTACTTTTTGCAGCTTTTTAAATTGTTTTAATAATTGATAGGGTAATCTTCTATTCTTATTTTTCAAATAGTTCTTGGAAATTTTGTATAAACCTTTGATGCACAAAAGAATTATACTCTGAACAATGTTTAATTTTTCAACCAAAAACAAGGCATGCCTCTGAAACAATTCAGTTTCTTTATTATTTGAAAACATAAATTTCATAATTTTATTTACATAGAAAAATCTTAATCATGTTCAAATATATTCTTACATTACTTATTTATCTGTATGTGATTTGTTTGGGAGATAAATATGATTATGAGATGATTTCTCTTCTAGCCCATCTTTTATATATCTTTTCTTTGTAACTTTTGTTGCCTATGATATATTATATGTACACTATTTTCTTTTAGCAACAACAGTATAGACTGCATTTTTATATCATTGAGACTCAGTAGTAATTATGAAGGACTATCAGGCTTCAGGTTTTAGTTTAGAAATATGAAAACATAGCGATCTTTATTTTATTTATAAATGAGATAAAACTCTCAAAAGTACATAGGATGTGATTTGCTATCAGAAATCAAGAGGAAATATTGAAAAAGAACAGGAAAATCATTGATACTACATCATCTTTCAATATCTTCACACCACTTAGCAGGTTGTCTTGTCCTTAAATATTACCACAGTGGTACCAGCTAACACCAACTATCTTTTATGTATCAAGCATTGCAATAGGAACTAAGAACAGTGTTAACAGTGTTAACCCTCACTAAACCTGTGATATAGATGTTAGAATAGATATAGATGATATAGATGTGATATAGATGTCATCATGCTGAGAGGGCCTGAGATTCAGTGGTCTTATGGAACATTCTCATGGCACTCTGCAAGTATTTGCCACATCTAGGATTCCAACCAATCTGTGTACTTAATATTCTTTCATTTCACATAGAGTCAGTGATTATGAGATAAAGGAGATGTTTATGCATACAACATCAATGAGGAAAAAATTATCATCTTTCACTAATCTGATATGTAAGACTATTTTTCCTTTGGATTTTATTCAATGAAAGATGACTAACTAGAAGTAAAGCTAGATAATAGACAAATAGTTCTAGAATAGCCATTTAGAAACCAGCACCTCTGTTTTTTTAAATCTTTTTATAAAGTGGACATTACACTGTTCAACATGTGGCCCTTAGTTTTACATTCAAATTCAACTTACATAAAATTGACAGAGCAGTTTCTCAGTATTACAAGTCGCATTTCAAGTGTTTGATAATGACATGTGGCTAGCAGCTACAATACCTAAGAATGCACAAAAAGTTCCATCATCTCAGAAATTTCTTTTGAATAGTGCCAACTCATCACATCTGACCCGGAGGTCATATTCCAAGTTGCTTTATAGCAACTTCACCAAATATTTAAATTTCTATAACATGTGCCAGAATATGAACTAGGTGTCAGAATACAACAATAGTAAGACTCTGCTTTTCTCCTTTAAATTCTCAAATCTTGAGGCAGAAAAAAAAAAATAAAGAAATTGCCATTCTTGGGACTAATACTGATACTAATATTAATACTAATATTATTAGGTCCTGAAATAGATTACTATAAAATTTCCCCATTTCCCCTCCATTTAATTCTTTTCTATTCCAGATGACATAATCAATGTTTATTCCAGATTTCAAAATTGCTCTGAATTGTATATTTCCCCATGAGTCTGTAAAATTAATCCTGACTTGTAAATTTAACATTTTGCAAATCTTAGTGCTGGTTTTATACACACCCACACAGGCCTAGAGCTGCTGCCTGGGCATCACATACCTGAATCACAATTTCTGCTAATTCTTTTTGGATAGTAATTATGCCTAGAGTAATCTACTCCTGCCTGCTTTGTCTTTGTTACAAAAGAGAAAGAGAAAATCTTGCCCTAGAATTCTTCACATTTTATGTTGCATAAAATAACATGGATGTGATTATCTGGAAGAGTCATTTCTTTACTTTTAAACATTCGAAATTTCTCATTTTTCATAAGATACTGGCAACCCCTGTTGTTTTCTCTCACAAGAAGGCTCAACTGCCCTACGAATTATCAAACAACCCTGAAGGGTTTCTGGAAACTTACTGCTAGAAAAAGCTATCAGTTATGCCCTTTATAAGGGGCTCTTTATCTGAAGTTAATAATTCTATTCCTCTCCTTTCAAATTACAACAAAAAACTCACTTCATCTTTCCTAGAAGAATGATTTCCTTTTAATTAGAATGTTCTTTTTGTACCTACTTTGGCTTTAGTATTTTAAAATTGATGCATAAAATATCTTCTTTCTAAATTGTTCCTTAGTGGTGTTATATTAGCATAATTTTTTTTCTGTTTGGCAGGAGGAAGATTTTACAGTGTGCTATTATTTCATGAAAATAACCTAAAATTAACACTATTACCTTCTGAGAAATGATTCATCACTTTCGTTCATCTTTTTTCCTGAATCATTCTGTAGGATTGCATTGGCTATTGCAAGTGTCAATAGTGAGGAAAACAAAATGTTTACTACTGTTTCTGGCTAGTTGATTCATCCATCCAGTCATTGTGTTCCTAATTCATGAAAAACAAATAGTTTCTGTCTTTGTTTATCTCTCTCTCTCTTTCCATTTTCGAGATAATTGCTTTCTTTTGATTCTATGACTAGATATTTAAAATTCCATCATTTTAATATCACACAAAAGATAGACCATGTTATAACATAGTCACCACACATTATATGTAACAAGTACATTTTTAATAAAGTGGTTGCAGAAAGATATTTTTCATATAATTTGAAAAAATATATTTGATTAACATGGAAGAAAGTAAATAATGTTAGAGGATTATCCTAAATTCTCCTCAATAGTAGGAAGCATATTCTATTTCCTTAATTCTACTTTCTTCCTATAGCACAAATACGGCATAATGTTTTGCAAAGCCAGCTTCATACATACTCCTGAGAAACAGAGTTTGCTTTGTCATTTTCAACTTCACATTCAATTTTCTCTTTTTATAATCTTTTTGCATATAATCTACTGATAAATCTATTTTGTAAAAAACATTTATTTCTGAGAAATTCATTAGGACTTCAGTCTGGAAGACTCAGAATTAAGCTTAATTTTTTTTCCTGCACATCTTCCATAATTTTTGTCTGTATTGAAATATAGCTTCTTTGTACCATCTGTCTTTGACTCTAAAACGTGGTAGTGCCATTTCCATTATTATTAGTAAAGAAGAGAGCTCATCTTCTTTATGCAAAGACTTCTCACATTTCTAGCCTCTGTAAACCACTTAATCCTTCCTCACTTGATCTGGCCTTCTACTTTTTGTTTTGTAACAGGAATCGAACTCAGGGCCTTGTGCTTGCCAGACAGATGCTTATGCACTGAACTGTACCCATGGCCCTGATCTCTCTGTGCAGTGCCTGTCGAGTATGGCAGTGATTTCTCTTACATCTTGTCAGACAGGTGTCTATTTTGCAGACTTTTTGTTTGGTAGCCTTGTGTTAGCCTTGTGTCAGTGATTATAAGTGGCCAAATATTTTACTCTCAAAATTAATTTTACTAGTTAGAAAACCAATATATCAACTGATGTGATGATTAAAATATAAGAAATAGTTTCAAGATATCTACTTTACATCATAGAGTCAATAGCTAGCTGCAATACATTTTACACTTGGAAATGCTATGAGTGGTTTTTAAATTTTCTCACCAAAAAAATGCAAAACACAAGATAATAAATATATTGATTAGTTTGAGTTACACATCCTGTGATTTATATAGTATTCACCATTTGTGAATCATAAGGCTATATAATTTTGTTTTAAAAAGTACAAAACAAAAAATATAAGCTGATATGTTAATGATCTGGCACTAATTAAAAATATGCACTATGTATAAATAGATCTTTCTCAAAATAAAGTATAAAACTAGCCAAAAGATGCATGTAACGATGCTCAACATCATTAATCAACAAAGATGCAAATCGCACTCATAATGAGATTTCACTTCACCCTAGTAAGAACAATTACTATAAAAAAGATAAAAGACAACTAGTGTTGGTGAGAATATGGAGAAAAGAGTACACTTCCATACTCTAGGTGAAAATGTAAATTAACACAACCATTTTGGAAAGATTTTTCTCAAAAAAAATACAAATAGAATTACTATGTGGTTTAGCAATCTCATTCTTGGCTACATACCCCCATAAAATGAAATCAGTTTGTTTGAAAAACAATTGCATTCCAACTTTTACTGTAGCACTATTCACAGTAGCCAAGAAATAGAAAAAAAAAAGTCAATTCATGAGTGGACAGAGAGAATCTGATAAATATATACAGTAGAATACTGTTCAATGACAAAGAAAAATAAATGTATAATTTATGACACATGGAGGATGAAACTTGTAAATAATGAAGTTAACTGAGATAAGCCAGGCACAGCCAGGTAACTACTGCATAATCTCACTCATACATAATGTGTACAAAAGTTGAGTTCACAGGAGCTGGGAATATAATGGTGGTTACAAGAGACTGGGGCAGTAAGAGATGAGGAAATGTTGGTCAATAGATAATCAACTGCAGTTGGATAAGCATGAGAAATTATAGTATAAGCTTGGCATAATGCTATTTGCATATAATCTCAGCACTCCGGGAGTCTGTTTCAAGAGGATCACAATTTGAGCCCTGTCTGGACAACGTCGTACTTACCAAGATCCTGTCTCAAAATAAAAAGTAAAAAAGAAGAGTTACAACTATCATTGTGTGGCTGTTAATCTGATCCTTTATGTCCTATAGTATTTGTTTCATGAAATTAGTAGTTTCAATATTTGGTGCATATATATTTACAAGTGTTATCTCTTCCAACTGAATTGTTTCCTTAACTAGTATTTAGTGACCTTCTTTGCCTCTCCTTATCAGTTTCAATTTGAAATTTATTTTGTCTGAGAATCAAAGTGCTACCTCTTGTTGCTTTCAGGGCCCTAGGGTATGGTTTCTCTGATTTTTAGTCTATGATTTTTTTTTTTTCACAGCTACATTTGGGGGCCAAATAGTCTATGATTTTTTTGAGTTTCTTGAATGCAACAGACTGATTTTTGATACAGTTTCCCAATGTATTTCTAAATTGGTGGATTGAGGCTGAATACATTGAGAGTTATTACAGAAAGATATTGATTTAGTCTTATCATTGCGTTCTTTTTCTGTTAATGGCAACTTTATCTTTGCTGGGTTTTTTGTTGTTGTTGTTAAGTATTTGTTTTATTTAATGTATTTATTCATTTGAATTTGTGACTTTTTTAGTTCATTGCTTCAGTCTAGGGTATTCTAGAGGCTTTTTTTTTTTTTTTTTTTTTTTTGAGTAATGCTTTGGTGTGCATATAGAATGTCTTCATCTCTCCATCTTCTTGGAAAGAAAGTCTTTAAAAATATATTAGTTGGGGTTGGAAGTCCTTTGCTTTTGGGGCTTGAAACACTTTACTCCAGGATCTCCTGGCATTTAAAATTTGTGTTGAGAAATTCACTGTAATCATAATGGGTTTTCCTTTATATTTGATTTTGTTTTGTTTTTCTCTAACAGCTTTTAAGAATCTAGCTCTTTTTGTACATTCCAGCAATACATTCAGAGTAATGTTTAGAGCAACACAACTTTTACAATAGCCAAATCTTGGAAGTATCCTAATGTAGATAAATATACAAATAAAGAAAATATGGTATCTATACAAATTGGAATATTACTTAGCTATAAAGAGATAAATCTGAGGCATTTGTAGAAAAATGGATGCACTTTGAAAACAACGCTAAACTTCAGTTCTGTACAGTATCATTCATAAGAGAAGCCCATAGTACAAATACAGAAAAGAGCAAAATAAAGGATCAATAAAAAGGAAAAAGGAGATCTTTGCAAATCAGAAGGTAAACAAGTTTCATAGCATAGGAAGGTAAGAAGGGAAAGGGGACATAAAAGGATTTGGAATGTGTCCTATACATGTACATATTACCCACAGAGCGTGTAATCACTATGTGTCTCAAACTAAAAAAAAAAAAAAAATGTAAATGGGTTTTTAGAGACAGAAGGAGAAAGTATAAGGTGGAGATGAAGGAGAAAAATAGAATTATGTTATACTAAGTGCATGTACTTAATACCTACAATGAATATAAACATCAGATATTAAGAACATGTAATAGTGAAAAGAACCAAAAGCCCTATTGTAACTCAATGGAAAACCCTGGTTTCACTCTAGTACTGCCAAAACAAAAATTATAGTGTGCTGTTTCAGAGAAGGATAATTATAGAAAACAATTATGTGCTGTATATTGTTTAAAAAGCTAAGAGTATATTAAAAGTTAATTTCACCATGAAAAACTTATAATGGCTTGAAGAGATACCTGTGTTTAAAGTGACTTATACCATAGATATATATGATACCCCATTAATATGTACAATTTTTATGTCTGTATCAGTTAACATACTTTTAAAAGTAAAAACTGTAGCATAGAAAAAGTTTGTAAATTACATATTTGAAAATAATGAAATGGTGCTATTTAAAATATATAATTTGTTCATTAGTAAAAAACATAAATAACTCAATTTGACAATTGATAAAAGCCATAAAGAAATATCTCATGGAAGAGAGTACACAGATGCAAATTATCAAATGAAAAGATTATGACCTCATTAACCATTAGCCAAAGTCACTTTAAAACTACAATTAGATAACACCACACATCTCTCAAAAGTGGCAAAAATTACAAATATATCTTGACAAAATCAAATGCTTGTGAGAATTTAGAGAAACTAGATAACTCAAATGTTGCTGTTGGGAATATAAAAATGATACAGTTCTCTAGGAAATATTTTGGTAGTTTCTTTTAAAAAAACAAACAAACAAAAAAAACACTAAACAAACATGTAAGCACAATAGGAACTAGCAATTGTATCCCTAAATTTTATGCTCCTACAAACCTGTACATACATTTTTTTTTTTCTTTTTCGTTTTTATCGGTACCAGGGATCGAACTCATGACTGCCTGCTTGTAAGGCAGGCGCTTATGCCGCTGAGCTAAATCCCCAGCCCCTGTACATACATTTTTATAGAAACTTTATTCTTAGTAGCTTAAGCCCAGAAATAAAAGAAATAACTTACAACAAATGAAGGTATCGATGAACTGTGTGGCATCCATACCACGGAATAACGCTGAGCAATTATTGGGGACAGGCTATGTCAGGGTTAACTTGCTGACCACAAAGGGACCTCTGGCTTTGTAGGAAAAGCTCATATTCACAGTACTCTGAAGTCCAGCACCATAAAACAACCAACGTTAAAGATTAAACAGTTCTCTTCATTTGCCAAATTTACTGCTTGGAGAAGTCTTGAACTTCCCAAGGTCCTGCTCAGTACCCAACTTGTCTCAGAATCCCCTTTCTTTGTTTAAAAGCCCAATAAATATACACTGTCCAGAGAAGCTCTTGTCTTTATTCCTGAGGGTTTTTACTTCTGAGAGAGCTCTAACCTTCCTGGACTCCCCACAAACCATATTCCATTCTATCTACTTAGGCCTTCATAATAACTTGTTTTAGGATATTGGGAGTTAGGCCACATCCCTGATAAATAAAATGAGCTATTAGTACATGAAAAATATGGATAAATATCCAGGGAATTATGTTGAAATAAATATGCCTAATGAAAGCCTGTGTGATTTCATTTAAATAATGTTCTTGATGTGAGAAGATCATAGAAGTGGTGAACAGGTTAGAGATCAAGAATTTAGGAAGGGTTGCAGAAATGATTATGGTGGAAATTCACTTGTGATGGAAGTGTTTTGTATCATGGCTGAATCAATGAAAATATCCTGGTTTCTATTTTGCTGAAGTTTTACAAGAAGTAACCTCTTAAGGATACTAGATAAAGGTGTATGGAATCTCATGTGCAGTTTCTCATAATTATATTTCTTTACAATAATCTCAAATTTTAAAAAAATCTTATTGAAAAATAGAAAAAAATTGTCTGGTACATTTAGGTAAACTTAATCATTAGAAAGCTTTAAACAACTTTGAAAACACTTCTGTTTCAATGAAAACCAAATGATCATTTTCATGTTTGGTGCTCATAAAGGTCAACCATACCACCACTGAGAGAAGCCATTGAAGTGGAACTCAAGATCTACCACCAAATAAATTTCAATAGGTAGAGATACAGATGGAAATTTTTGCACGAAATTCATTACTTATTCTTACCTTAATTATTTTATGCCAGCACGCTGAATATTTCAGTATAAGTATTCTGAATATTTAAGTACTATTAAAATACTTATCGGTATGTACAACTGGAGCAGGAATATTAAACACAACAAAAAGTATGTACTTTTGTCATCATATAAAACACTAAGCTAAAACATAGTACTTTTTACAGTGTTGTCTTATAATTTTTATTTTATTTAATTTTCAACTTAATGAATGTATTGTAAATTCCTTAAGGTCGATTGTTGTCTCTGAATCCAATCTACATATCATCAAAATGCTATTACAATGTCATGTGCAGTTGACATATGATACACATATGTAAGTTAGTTCAGTAACTGAAAGTTTTTTTTTTTTTTTTTCACTTTAGCTATTGAGAGCATTTTCTTAGGGAAAGGCAGAGCACATATCCTGGGCTCTTGCAGAGAGGTGTATTTTTCAATATTTAAATGCTTTATATGGGTTCATTTCTGCTACCATAATGATTCCTTTATATGTATCATGCAGTGATGATTCCTAGGAACAAGAAAGCACCTGATAGCATAAACACCTGCCTGTCACTGCTGGAAGCCACATATGTGCTTTAAGTCTGCAGTGCTACTTGCTCAATTTAAAATTCACAGCATCATGCAGCTGTGTTCCTGCCATTCTTTAGGAGATTATATATCTAGAAAAGATGCAGGTAGCTCTAAATAACCAAAAAAGAACTAAATAATTTCCCACAGATTTTAATATGTGTTTACTGCCACACTGAAACAGTTTAACAAAGCAAAACATACTGGTCAAATTTCAGGCATTTGGGGAAGTGTAAGATGAAAGAATACGTACAACTTGAGAATGTAAAACAGTATTTTATGGAGTGCAATAAAGAGAAAAAAGAAATATTTAAGCAATTAAAACTGCCTAAGTCACAATGGAGAGAAAATCCTGATTTAATAGAATTTGTTCCTTTGAAATATTTTAATGAGTCTCAGAACTGCTCTCCCAGTGTTTTTAGGGTGACTTTTTAAAAATCGAATAAAGCCAAGCCAGCTCGCTTTCTAAACTAGCATCAATCAGGGCAGCAGCCTAGCTCATCGGGCTCTTCATTGTTGAGCATTCCGAGTATTGATTTTGTCTTTAATATCATGCTGAGTAATATATTAAATCCTATTTACAAAACAGCACCCTCAATATTGTTCCACCATAATCAATCAGTAAATTAAAGCCCAAGTACAGAAAGTAAAGAACAATGAAGGTTTTATAGTCGAAGTAAAATTTCATTCACATTGTGGAAAACTGTTACAGGTTGAATTCTTTAAAGAAAAATGCTTAATGGAGCAGAAGAATATACTACTAGGTAAGATGTGTCTAGACTTTAAAATCTAACCACTTTCAAAGAAGAGTGGGGAAATATTGTAACAGAAAATTCATTTATTAATATTCCCATAACAAATAATTCTTCAGTCAACAGTTGGTATGGATTCTCAGTTTACAGCTGGGGAGTCATTGTTGTATTGGTCCATCTTCCTGTGTATATATTTTTTCTTATCCCTTGTTTCTCTCCAACACAATTCATTTAATATTTAAAGATGTTCTTTTGTGCAAGTTTAGAAAAAACAGATGAGAAATAACTGAACAACATCTACACTTTTTTAACTCAATAATTTTCTGCCCTGAAAAGAAATTAGCAAATAAGATACAATGTACTTTGCTGTGCTAGAGATTGAATTCAAGGATTTGTGCAAGCTAGGCAATTGGTCACTCATTCACAGCAGTGGCTCTTAAGTGAGAATTGCTGGGTGTCTGTCTTTTAATTACAATATTTTTAAGTAAAATTATCTAGATAAATAAAATCAACAATGATTCATGATTTCAGAACTATGCTCAATAATTTTATGCATTGGATATACTACTTTTTTATCATCTGGAAAACTTCCTTGGTTTCTATCACAATAAATCTCGAAATGGTAATGGTAAATTAAACCATCTTACCTGAGTAAAGACAAAATGGCACATCATAGGTTTAATATCTAATACTGGAGTTTATACAAAGTACGAATGCAACATTTCATTTATTGATCTCCCCATAAAGAATTAAAATAATTGCTCACTTCCACAATCACTTATAATTAACAGGTCACAACTCAGAATAATGTACGTTTCCTTTGTACTAATGTGTCATTTACCTGAAAGGAAAGATTCTCTTTGCTTTTGCTTTTAGAAAAAAGACGTGGGTTTCTTCAAAGGTTCTATTTCTTCAATTATTTCAATATTTTATTGGAAAACCTTTAAATAACCTTACAGTAAATGTTTCATTATTGTTGCTAAGCATAGAGAATGTATTGTTTCATTAAATGTTGTTAAGCATAGAGAATGTCTATTTGACGGGATGATTATTATTAAAATAATCACACACATATAAATATATGTGTTTATATTTAATTTATAAAAATCATTACTATTTTGCTTAATTATATTTAACCTAGTAAGTAAAATTTTTCAGTTCTATATTAGAAAAATCAAAATATTTAAGAAGATTTTTTTTTTTTTTTTTTTTTTTTTTAATTTTTGAGACAAGTTCTGTTTTGGTTTCTAGGCTACCCTGGGCTTAAGTGACACTGTTACTTCAGCCTATTGAGTAGCTGACACTATAGGTTCACACCACACATCTGGCAAGAAGATTTATATTTGTTTTTAAATTCTCATAGACTTTGTTTTGACTCTGTTTGACTAAATCTATATTTATTGAAAAAATTAAAAAATTTAGTTTTTAAGGGAAAAAAATTCCCAGCCCAAAACAGAAGTAAATCTCTCTGCAGCAAAGTCATTTGAAAATTGAGTGAGTGTGTGCTGAACCCTATCATCCCCACGAGTGTTAAATCATTGTTCATCAGGTTTGTAAAAATCTTACAGAAAGTGTTTCTGTATTTTCTGAGACCATAAGCCATGCATATTTAACATGCTTTCCTACAAAGTGAATCCTCTAGCAAAAAGGGTAATTCAGTTTATATTTTTTGTTATATTTTTGAGCATGGGTTTATTGTAAAGAATGTCTATTTCTTCCGGCTCTTTGTCCTCTCTCTCTCTCTCTCTCTCTCTCTCTCTCTCTCTCTCTCTCTCTCTCTCTTTCTCTCTCTCTCTCTCTCTCTCTCTCTCTCTGTCTCTCTCAGATAAGTTCACATATAGAGTTTCTGGTAACATCCAGAGAGTGTATATTTTCCTGGAAAAGCATATACACTGCTGATTAGTGAGAGAATTTTAACTTCTATGTGACTGCTTTCTGTGCACACTAATTATCTCTTTTTTCCCAGGATGATAAGTCAATGACAGTTACTTGCCCATCTAATTTTAGAAAAGCATAAAAGGTTTGTGTCCACATAACATAATCCCTCTCTAGAGAATTCATAAAATCATGAGAAACTGGTATGGTCAAGGCGGACGAGGTTCACCTTTGTCAACAGAATGCTTACAACAAAATACACTGTATTTTGAAGTTTCAAGGCAGAAAAATCCCAAGAGTTTCAAAAAGCTGTCTGTATTTCCATCTATATAACTTATATGTATTATATCCCTATAGAGGTAAATGAGGATGTCTGTGGAGGAGAGGATTGAAGGTTTTACTAAAATTCATCACTATTGCATCTACTCCTCAAGCATGTATACGATCAATCAATTCTCACAAGGCAGGATGAGCTTATCTAGTTTACTTTGTAGTTCATGAGTCCCAACAAGCACTGTATATCATTCTTCCTTTCTGTGTTGCTATTAATTTATTGCTTTGCTAGTTTGTTCTTTGTGTTTTCCATCTGTCCATGCCCACTATACGGATCAGCTTTTCTCTCAAAGATACCTAAAATAAATAATATAATGGATGTGATTGTGTTCTCATATGATACAGTTGACCTTAAAACAGAGGTTTTAAATTATAGGTTTTTTTTTTTTTTTTTTTTTTTTTTACTGGATTTTGTGAGACCAAATTAACTTTTTCAAAAGCAGAGAACTTATGCCAAGGATTTAGCTCAGCGGCCTAGCAGAGACCTTCCTCTAATTGATGGCACAGAAGAAAAGAAGGCAATTCAAAGTACAAGAAGATCTTTAAACTTTATTTCTGATTTGAAGACAAACGGGGTCATGAGAGACAGAACACAAGTGATCTGTAAGAGAATAGAACAGCTCCTAGATGATGCCCACTAAAGAAAGAGGAGCCTTAGACTTAAAACAGCAAGGAATTAAATTATGCTGGGAACTTCATGAGCTTGGAAGAACTTTCTTCCACAAAGCCTGCAATTAAAACTCACCTTCAGTAGTACCTTAATGTTAGTCTTGTGAGAAAATAAGCAAAACACTTAGCTGAGTTCATCTATACTTCTAACACACAGAACTGTAAAACAATAAATGAGTGTTGTTTCAAAGCACTAAAATGGCACTAATTTGTAACATACCAACAGAAAGAAATTCTAAGGACTTTGTGTAAACTTCCTGTCAATGGCACAAATAAAGACAAAGGTGATTCAGTGGCAGATTCATATGGTCAAGAGGCTGCCGAGTCCAACAAAATAAGAGAAGCTATTCTCTGTGTGCACGTGTCTACCCAATGACACATGTGACCGTTCTAGTTAGTAATTCCTAAGGAATCTACAACTATTCATTATTGCAAAGTATTCAGAACTCTCTTCTAAACAGGGAGTCTGACAAGCATCTGCATGTGTTTGTGTGCACGTGTACGTGTGTTGGACACACATACTTGAAGTATATTTTATAAGCATAAGTTGATTTGATACAATAAAAATAACTAATTCCTATTACATGTGAAGCTTTCAAAGATGACAATTTTTCAAAAAATTGTGGTGTTATCTCTAAATGCATGTCGCAACACTTACAGGTCATCAATTTTTATGCCTTTTTATGGTTCATGATCCAATAGAGCAAAATATCTTTGGAATAAAATTTATATTATATGTTATCATAATTGTAATCAGCCTGTTGATGATGAAAAGAGATATAGCTAGAATAAAATAATCTAACAGATTAATAAAGCAAACTTTTCAATGTGTCTGTATAACTGACCAGAGGTTATTAGCATGTGGTGCAGAACTCTAATGGGGAAGAATACCCCGTTTGGTGATATCATCCAATAGAGTTGCAAACCAAGAGGAAGGAAAAAGAAAATAAAATTGAACCTGAATTGTAAAAACTTCACTTTTCTCAAATGCCATTTTTGGCTCCTGCCATTGCGTGGGATTGTCATACTGTTTCTTCAACGTTTCAAAGTGGACTCACATGAGAGGTTCTCCAGGGAGCTTCCGGCCTTCATTTTTACTGGCACTGCTCTTTTTCTGCATCTTCCAATTTAAACCGAGTACCTACTGTGTTCTCTGGTTTTCCAGCATACAGATGACCATTGTGCACTACCCCAACTCCAGTCCTCTGGTCCTAGTACATTCTAGTACATTTCATTGCATATATATATATATATATATATATATATATATATATATATCCTTATTTCTTCTAGGAAACCCTAAGACATGCAAGATTGTATTAAGCAGTAAATAAACAATTGTTCAATTAGTGATGATTATAATGAACAGTGAATTTGAGAGTTTAGAACACAGGATTTGAGTCATACAAATGAACAACACAGTATTGATCCATTATGAGCTATCAATAAATGCTAACAATAAATTATCTGCTAGGAACCTAAAGTGTGTCCCATTAACTAAACTTTATCACAATTGCTAAACTCTTCATGATCTAGCTGACTGCGTATTTCTAGGTTATCTGTATCTACTTCTACCTATGCCTGTTTCCACTCTAGGAATAAACATCACTGTGATTTGCTTATGCTTTTTTCTCAGATACAAACATCTTTTTTTTCAATTCATATCTTATATTAAGTCAGGTGTCAAGAAACTACAAATTACAGCTAAATTCAGCCAAATTGTTTGCTTTACGTTGGGAGTCTGGGTTTGAACCCAGAACATCATACATGTAGATAAATATTCTACAATTGAGCTATAAGTTATGCTACTAACACAATTTTTCATCGTTTCAAATGGTCATGTAGTATCACTGTTACATAGTATCCTCAGTTTTACCTCTTGGACACGAGATGCTTAAATATTTTCTATTCGGCCCCTCACTGTAAAAGCTTGCTCATACTTAACTTGATTTCACTTCAAATATTGCTTTCTCAAAGAGAGTTCATCTAAATTTTTCCAAGTGAAAAGACAGAATTTTCTTAAACATCATCACTGGATTGATTCTAACCTCATTAAGCCACCACTTCATATATCCTTGCTTGTCTCTACACATAAAATGATCAGGCATATTTTCTAAATTTTAGGTAGACATTTTTCTCCCTAATATTCTTTACATAGAATGAGTAAATCTGCAGTAACCACTTGAATGTCATTAACTTACAAATGTTAATATTCAAGAAACAGAGAATGAGTGATTATAAAATCTCTGTACACCTCTGACTTTATTCTGTATTCCTGAAACTAAGCCTAGACCTTCAGGATAGACTGGCTTTTGCTTTGGAAATAATAGTTTGTAAAAATATAAGAAATAGCTGTGTTTATGAGTGTTGAATACTTTTGCATGCATTTTGAGATTGTATAAATATAAAAGCTTTAAAAACAAAAATAATCACAAAAAGCATTCAATAGAATGACAGAACTGCTATATTAAATCTATTACAAGGAGTTCAAATAGATAATAACAGTATCATTGTATGATGACACGATTACAAATACTTAAATAGAGGTAGACTGGATGAATTAGAGGCTGAAACTGTTTAAAGTTAAACAAATAGAAGTTCTGGATGTCAATAAGCAACAAATTATATTTGGCATGGAAAGTTGTTACCATCAAAAATGTTATGACACGAGATCTTGAAATCCATAGTAGAATATAGAGAATAAATGTATTAAATATAATGATGAACACTTTTTACTTGACCTGAAGCTACCACCATTACTCGCCTGGGTTTTTTTAAGGGATAAGCCCAAAACAAGAATCCACAAGAGAATTTAAGTAACAGCATAATTGACAAATGAGAGCATAGGCAGAAGATATAAATACTCATTTATTGCTTGGAGATGGATTGTATGGGTTTAAAATATAAGCCCACATAAAGAGAATGTGTAAATATTTTATTCATAATATGAGGACTTCTTGGAACAGCATTTATTTTCTGAGAGTCAGTAAGTATTAGAGTTGTTTGCTAGGCTGAGTTCACTGCTATGATTATGAGTTTTTCGTGGGCAGATATCATACATTATTTATGTTTATGTCCTATGCTGCCTGCATCATCCTTGCATGAAGTAGATACTTTAAAAAAACAATTTAAAAGAGTAAAATGATAAAAATAAATTAATTAATTTTGAATGAACATCTTTCTACCCCTAATTGAAAACCAAGATACATTTCCTATAGTTATGTAAAGGTAACCAAGCCATTAAAATACTCACATTATGTTTCTCTCCCAAGCTTTTATATTGTTAAAGTATTTTCAAAAATAAAAGCATGAAAAAAAAACAACACAATTATGTACTAGTTAATTAACTACAAAATTTACATTAATTTTAAAGTTAAAATACAAAACATCCAAGAAAGGAAATATACAGTTTGTGCAAGGGGTTTCTATAAATCACAGAGCAAAGGTGCCTTTTCACCATCCTCTGCCATTTGAAACAGGGAGAGAGTATGATTCTTTAATTTAGTTATGGAGGAAAGAAAAATAGCACCAAACTACATATATTTCACCCTGATACTCCAAACTGTATCCAAATACAGCTAAGTACAACATTAAGAACTTAATACTGGGGACTCTGGGTTCTCAACCTTGCTCTGGAAATTACAAGAGCCCCATCTCTTGGAGTAAGAAGTTCAGAATCCTTACATTTTATTTAAGAATCAGAACTTATAAGCTAGGTTAACATTTGAGGCTTGTCAACACAAGGGCAAGTTTATTTTAATTAAGAGATGGTAGATGGATGAATGGATGGATGGATGGATGGATGGATGGATGGAAGCAAACCATTTGACAACTTGAGTAGCAAATATATTTTGTTTTGTCTTTTGCATTATCAAGAACTATGGTCCTATGATCTTCAGCTCCTTAGTATTTTCATTTGTAGAAGGGTCTTCCATTCTAAAGTATAAAATGCATAATATAAAAAAAAAAAATCTAGAGGCAATAATACAGAGACAACTTACCTTAGCGGCTGGCATGAAGTAAGCCCTCAATTAATTTTGCATGTTAAATTTCAAGAAAATCCCTTATCATGAGGAGAAATTAGTCATTCCCAAAAAAACAGCTAACAAATGCTGTCATCCATCTTGGGAATGTATGGTGTCCATACAGCAGCAGTGTGTTCACACGTTAATGAATGCTCAGCAGCCTTCAAAATGCCTGCAGCTAATGTCTGACCTACTTATTAGGAAGGGAGTTCCAACAATTTGGCCTTTACAGAGGCTCTTTTTTCCTGGACTGAGGAAATTGTTTAATCACTACTTCAGACATTGCTATAGATTGCTTTCAATTATATTAAAGCACTACACTTTTTTACGTTGTTAATTGGCTTATTTTCCTAAACTTATTCTTTCCAGAATGTTTGCAGATGACATCTACAGGAAAAAATGTAATGAACATTTGGCAAAAAGTGTTTTAATGTAGATACTTAAATAGTCATACCTTATCTGTTTAAGATTAGCTACAGATAATAATAAAATAATGCAATTTTAGTCCATGTTCCCAAAATGTTAGTGGCCACACTAAAAGCAGTCATAGCATCTCGTGGCTCTGTAGTTTCCAATAAGATCATAATTAAATCATTACAAGTTTCTATTCTTGATATCACAGTTTTGAGGGAAACTGATATTATACTCAGAACAAGAGAGAACAAAAGATTTAAACTTTGCAAAGTCTATGTGATGGATGAGTGAATGAATTAATAGTATTCAGGAAAGAAGATTATATTCTTAAGGCCATGAAAGGGACAGAGTGGAAACACATTTGTGGAAGAAGGAGAACATTTAGTGTAATTATGGATAACAGACCAGAGAACAATAAGTGAAAGTTTAAAATAATCTGTTCAAATGTAGAATGGCCAGTTTGGGGGTAGTTCTGGGCTCCTTTCATGGACAGGGTCCCAGCAAAGCACTAGCTATCTCAAGAGGCTTCTTCAGATGATGATTGCTAAAGACACTTAATTTCTTTCTTATAGTCTCTGATTAAGTAATCTAGATTATTAAGTGATTGAAGTTCACTTCTTTTTGGTCTTGACTATCCTCAGATCTCTAAAATAAAAAGATCTGGATGAAGATTGGCTCTAAAACTAGAGGATCCTTTCTGAATAATATGCTCTACTGAACGATGATTTTGTGAATTTCGTTTAATGAAAGTGTGAATCTAAATATTCTAAAGGTGCTGGCTTTGGATTTAGGTGATTCTACAGAACACAAATGAGAGTTATTGTTTTCAGTGTGCCCTCTCTCAGAAGCTAATGAAGAAATACTAATTTAAATTAAATGTGTTAAGCAAAAACACATGCTGCTTCTGCTCTGAGAATTTCTCTTAGCTAATGATTATATGGTTGTTTGAAACTAACGAAGAGAAATTAGCACTTAATTTTTTCAATACTTTATATGGCTATTAGAGTTTCAGTTAGGTTATTTCAAGTAACTGTACACATCAGTATTAGGTAGTAATAAAAGCAATAAATACAGAGTTCATGTTTCAGGAAGATGGAAATTTCATTAAGCTTCTATTTCCACTATCAATTATTAAATAAATTCACCAGACTATTTTCTTCTCCTGACCTATTCAGGAGAGAAACCTTCTGAAAAGAAGAGCATGGTCTTTGGTGTGTAAGTGGCTTTTGAAATAAAAATCACCAAAGACTTTTCATATGCTAAGGGTTTCCTAAATGTTATATTAGCTTAACTATATCACAGAGCCTTTGTTTTTAACATATGATCAAATCTATACAAATGATAAATTGTTAGAGAATAAAAATGTGTCACAAAATGTAAAAATGAAATTTAGTTTCAGTATTCTAATAATAAACAATTAGTACTATTTTTTACTTAGTGAAACTATTTTCACTTATTACTTTACAGTCATTTAAACATTAGCTTTCTCTTGAAAAGTCACATTGTTATGCTAATAACAGAGTATGTGTTTTCTTATTACCTCTACTAACTCAGGGAAAATACTCTTATAAGAATTTAATGAGACAGTGGCATAACCTGACAGTAAATTGTATGTTTTATTTATTGAAAGGCTTCTGTGTTGAATCTTTTGCCATAGAATTTGAAAGACAGACAGACAGACAGAGAGACAGAGAGAATTTTCAGAGGTTACTTACTTAGAACATTTCCTTCAAGTTAAAGGAATTCAGTATCGTAGGGTCAATATCTAAGTATATTTAAACATAGGTGCATTTGCATTAACAAACAGTTAAATAACAACAATAGTATATCTTTACTGTAATGGTGCTAGTATATTTGACAACATGTTTACATAATATATAGTACTAGATAAATATTACTAATTACCTGGACATCTATGTAAAGCCAAACAATGCAATAAATGTAAATAAAGTGTAAAGTTTAAAAAAAAGATAATTGCTTCAAATTATATGTTATTATTGCACTTAAGTAAGCTGAAGTATTTGACCCTTGGCATATTAGATGGTATTTATTTCATTACACTTATAGATTTTTGGTTTGATTGTGAACTCTCAAAGAATAGTGGTATTATCTAATTTTCCTTTGAATCTCTGAATCCGAGCACTTTTCCTGGCATATGGTAGTAATTTGTGAGATCTTCTGAGAAATCCACATGGTTAAAGATTACGCATTATCCTAAATTACATAGTACAATTATAAAGTGATTTGTAATTATTTCTGACAGTATTATAAAATTTTATTTTTGCATGAAGATAAGTATTAAACAAAACTATTTAAATGATACTAGCAATTTACTTATATTGTATGTTTTATGGTGGTCATTCTTACAATTCAAAATTGAGGTGTTCATTGATATTCTGGAGAGTTGTATTTCAATGCATGCTATCTTTACCATATGAAGGAAGCTAACAGGAAGCCTTCTACTACGCTGCTACCATAAAAAGAACTTTTTCTCTCCCGCTACCTTTATCAACTTCAATTCATCCTCAAACCCAAGTTCATTGCACCTTGTTGGCAAAGCCATCCCTGACCTTTCTGACAAGTTTAAATTATCTTGGTACATGCTTTCATACCATTAGGCAGCTCTCCCATATGGAACCTATGTTGACAATTTTTATATTAACTGTGCCATTATTTGTATGTTTATCTCCCTTCTAGGTTTTCAATATTATGAGAGTGGGAACTGTGCATACATTGTGTTCACTCGATGAGCATAGTACCTGGTAAGTAGGAGACAGCCAATCAGTATACAAATGGAGCAGCTTGTGAAGACTCACTGAGATGCTTGTCATGTGTAAGTTCACATAATGAAAGTCATATCCATCCCGAAATTCTGAGATAAGTCATAACCCATGCATCATTTATAAACCGCATATTAAAATCATAAATAATTATTTATAATCTTGAAGCAATGTGTACTTTCTAACTGAAGAAAACTGCTAAATTTTCAAAAATTTTGAGAAAGAGCATTGTCCAATACATACTGACCATTTTAACTTTTAAAATTATACTACTATATCATTTTTTCTCTATCTTGAGATAAATCTCAAAACATAATTACCTATGCAATTTGGAAGAGGGATAATTTAGTATTTTTTTTTCTTATAAAAAAGACCTTAAGCAAAATAAATAAATTGCTCCATAAGTACTTCATAGTTATCTCTAATTCTAATTAGTAAAGCTTAAAATCAATGAATTTTATTTAGCTTGTGTTGCAGAGAAAACAACTAACACTACACATTCTATTTGGATTAAAAAATCATGCAATAGCTGTATATTCTTAGAAAAATATGAGCTTACTAGACTTTCAACTTCTTACTCTGAATATAAAAATACTAAGCCACCACTTAGTAGGATTGTTTGTGAAGATTAAATGAGGCATTTTAAATGACTATATTGTACAGTATATAGTACACTTTAGGTATTCTGTAAATACTATTTTCAGTTTCAGTACTTCCATATCAATAAGCATTTATCAAATTTGTTTTTTCTAAATGTAGTACACATTCCTACAGCTTCTTAAAACATAGACTATTTGAAGAAAGCTAGACATCAAAGAATCCAGGTCTAAATTGCACCTCTTTTTTGAGTTAAGATGACTGTAGATATCACCAAGTGACTCTTCTATTCCAAGAAGTCTATTTATCCTCACAGAAACTGAGAATTATAGCTCCATTTCACTTGGAGCACTCGGAGGAGCACTTAGAGTACTCTTAAGCACTGAGGCTTAAGACACAGTCTTGACTCTAAAAGACCTTTACCTTGTTTTAGCAGCATTAAAAGAAGCAAAATAGAAGCACAGAAATCTGGATTTGAAATATGGAACACTGACACTCTAAAACTAAGCTACCTAACTTTATATAGCTATCATTGATTTCATTGGTACAGATTTTCTATGACCAGACATACATTATTGAGGGACATTTCTGTTCAGTATAATGCTAAAAATTAACCAAAGCATTTATTCAAGAAAAAGGCATAAAAAGCACCCAAATGGATAGGGAGGAGTTAATTTTTTTTGTTCGGTTTGCAGACAACATGATCTCTATATAGAAAAATCTAAGAACTCCACAAACAAAACTGAACAATCTGTTAGAGCTAATAGACAAAGTTTTAGAATACAAAAGCAATACACAAAATGAATTAACTGAAAAAATTCAACAAAATGAAAGATATAAAATCAACCCAAAGCTCAAACTTTATTCTATATTCTAACAATAAGATATCTGAAAAAGAGATTAAGAAAAAAATATGAAAATTCAAAAATGTAGATGAAAGAAGCTAAAGACGACACAAATATGTTTTTACTTAGAAAAAACTAACATTGTTAAAATTTCTCTACTACCCGAAGCAATTCTGAAATTCTAATTCCTGTCAAAATCCCATGACATATTTAATAGAAAGAAAAAAAATAACACCTTAAACTTTCTATGAAAGCATCAAAAAACACAAAAATTAAAGCAGTCTTGAGGGAAAAAAAGTAAAATAAAGAAGCAAAGCTGGAAATGTCACATTACCTGGCCCCAAAGTATAGTACAAATTGTTAGAATAAAAGCAGCATGTTAGCCACATGATGGTCAATGCCTGTAATCCCAGGACTTCAGGGTCAAGTTCATAATTTTAAGCCCACATTGAGCAATTAAGTGGTATAGTCTCAAAATAAACCTTAAAAAAAAAAAAAAAAAAAAGCACAGAGAGTATAGTTCTATGCAAAGGCTTTGGGTTCAGATTCCAATTTCCAGTGCTGAACACACACGCATACCATCACCACCACACTATCACCTCTAACACCATCGTGGTACTACTATAAATATGGATACACAAAGCAAAACAAACAGGAGAGAGTCAAAATGTAAATCCATCTGTTTGCAATCAACTGATCTTTAAAAAAAAAACATAACAATGCATGTTTGCATTCATTTAAAATGATAACATGCTGAAGTTCATCAAAGATAATTTTCTTGTATTAAGTGTGTAAAACATTAGAGTCAAACATGTTTTAAGTGCTCCTTCCTGGAATTGGAAAGTTTTCAGTGGATGGTTTAGTTATTAGTAAACATACTCTAGAAAAGTATACTATGATGCTTAGTTAATCTAGTAATTTATTCCTGAATACTTCCTCTAGAAAAGCAGAAGCACAAACACAATCTTTCTACACAATCTAAGTGTCAATATTTTTTTTAATTTTAAAGAGAATAAAAACTAAACAAAATAAAAAGAATAAAGCCAATCAAAACAAAACCATGAGAATATTACAGGTCTTCAAAACAAGTCAATAGGAAATCCATAATAACTACCATATTGTCTCTTGTTATCTTCCAAATAGCTGCCCATGCCATCAGACATAACAAAACTGAACATAGAACAGAAAAAAATCCAGTCAATACAAAACAAAACAAAACAAGTGCTAAAGGACTTCAAAACATGATAATAGGAAATCAATAATGATTACCATAACATATAGTTGTTCTCACCATCACATACAGTAAAATCAAACAAAACAGATTAAAACCAATGAAAACAAAACAATGAAAGTGATACAGGACTTTAAATAAAATAATAGAGAATTAACAATGGCTATGGCTTCTAGAAGGATACTCCACATCATTGCTATATTGCATATTGTCATCCTCTAAATAGATGCTCAGACTACTGCAAAATCAATCAAAAAATAAAGGCATTAAGGATTTTTTTTTTGCTTGTTTGTTTGTTTTCACTTTAGTAGCTGTCATCTCAGCCTGTGTTTCTCTGAATCAGCCAGTTTCCTACGGGAGATGGGAGTGGTTGGTACCTCTTCTCTCATCCTATGTGCTGGCTGGCTCACAGAAAAGGGTTGGCCCAGCCCATATCCCCACTCACTCACAGGAAGGGTTTAATTTCTTGTTTCTCTTCCCAGGATGCATGTCCACCCAGACCATAAAATAATTTCTACAGACATAAAATCATCTAAGTAAAAACAGTTCTCTGGTGCTTTTCCTGCTTGGTTTGCCTTCTTATATTTCACTTTTCTGAGAAGAGAAATCACTAACCAAAAAGATACAAAGTGTAAATCAGAGTGTGAGAAGATATTATTTCTCATTAGTGCTAATTTCAGAAACAAAAAGGAGTATAAAAATACAAATCTTGTTTTCATTCCATTTCTCTTAGGTTATTTCAATGACTTACTAATATATTTTGGTCACCTTGTTTGATGACATCATGGAAAAGTAATAAATTAACATATTGTATAAATGATGAAATATATAAGACGTTTTAGAACATCAAAAGATAGACTAGAAAAACTCAAGGAAAATGTAGTGATTTCTTTATCTGGCATTAGCTTTTTAAAATAGTGAACATTAGAAAGGAAGAATCATTAGCTGCTCGGGTACAAACTGAAGTGACATCAGATAAGGAAAATAAGAAATAAATTGGGTACGGTTTGAGGCAATTTAGAGAACACATATCCTCTTTAAATACACTAGACAGCACTAAGAAATATTTGAAAAAAAAAGTGTTCCCACATAAAACTCAATTTTAATAGACTTTTGTTTTGCTTACAACCATTTTAAGTTTACAACAAAATGCATGGAAAGTATAGCCTCCTCTCTCTCTGTAAAACACGCTGCACCCTTAAGAGTGGTATAGCAATTGATGAAATACATGCATCATTGATATATAAAAACAGTAATTTAATTTTACAATTTTCTCAGTTGTACATTCTGTGAGTCTTGACAAATGCATAATGATTTTTTCCACTATTATAACATTATGCGGAATATTAGTACTGTGATACCTTTCTCTGTGCTTCAGTTACTCGTTTCTTTATCTGAACCTCTGGAAAATACTGAGCGCTTTACTTTCCATACACTTTTTTCCTTTTCTATTATCCCATAAAGCTGGAGTCATAGAGTATACAGGCTTTTCACAATGGCCTTTGCACTCAGTCACATGCATTTAACTTATTAGATCCACGAGTTTCCATGATTTAGGATCTTTTGTTTAGGACTGAATTACACACCACTGTATTGATGTGTCACAATACATTTATCTACTAAAAGACATTTGCCATTGTCAAACATTTAGAAATTATAAATAAAGCTGATATAAACATCTTTGGCTGATTTCTGTGTGAACAATAATTTTCAACTCATTTGGAAAATACTAAGGTTATATGTAAGAGAATCTAGAGGTTTTCAAGAAATTGACAACTATTTCAAAGTACCTACACACTTCCAATTCACACTAACAAGGCAGTTCCTTTTTCTACAGTCTTTTCAGTATTTGTAACATTATCAAGTTTTAGAATTTTTGCCTTTTTAGAGTATATGTAGTTGTACTTCACTGATATTTTGGCTTGTAGCTTCCTAAGGCCATGTAATGTAGTGCATGCTATCATGCGTATATTTGACATTTGAATATGTTCTTTAGTGAGGTTTTTAAGACCTTTCGCCTACTTTTTAAAAAATGAGTGTTATGTTATTGTTGAGTTTTAAGATTTCATTATATACTTTAGGGAATAATACTTTATCAGCTATATCTTTTGCACATGTTCCCTCTCAATATATGGTTTGTCTTCCAATTAACTTATTGCTTCTTTTACAGAACATTTTTAAAAATAAAGTTTAACATGTATTATTTATTTCAACCATTTCCAATTTGGGGGGTATCATACCTCAAATTTCATCATTCAAATCAAAATATCTTTATTTCAGAGGTCATATTTGAATACGTTAGGTTGGGTAGCTCAAAAGCAATAGAAATTTGTTTCTCAGAGTAATGAAACTAATAATTCTTAGATCTCTTTTATAAGGATACTAATCTTATTTAGGGAGGCTCCTCCAATTGCCTAAACACTTAATCACCTTACCAATGCCCCCAGCTCCTACAAACATTACATTAGATGTTTGAATTCCATCATATGAATATTAAAACAACACAAACTTTTAGTGTATAACACTATGTTCCCTAGATTTTCCTTTATGTTATCTTCTAAAAGTGTATAGCTTTTTGATTTACACCTAGGTCAATAGTTTATTTGAATTAAGTCTTGTAAATTATGAAAATTTATGTGTTAACTTAGTTTGGGGAATGTGGATGTCCAGTTGTTCCACTATTTTTTAAAAAAGATTATCACTTGTAATTGTATTGTTTTGATTCTTTATCAAGGAACAATTGATGAAACTTTTGTGTCTAATTCTAGTATTTGTATTCTGTTCTACTGATCTGTTTGTTCATTTTATTGGTCCATCACTGTCTTGATTACAATTATAATTATAACTGTAATTATAATGTTTGTTTTTAAGCCAAGCTGTGTCAGTTTTCTGATTTTGTTCTTTAAAATTGTATTGGATATTGTTAACATTTGTTCCTCCACATAAAATTCATAATTAACTTGCTTATACCTTCCATATAATTAACCAGAATTTTAACTGGAATTCTGTTTATTTTATAAATTCTCAGAATGTCTTGCTTATCTGTGAGCATGGGAAAATTCTTGAGTTATCTAATTATTCAATTTCTTTCATCAGAGTTTTATAGTTGTTCTTGTATAGAACTTGCACATATTTTGCTAAATTTGCATCTAATCATTGCATCTTAGTCAGTGTAAATAACACTATATTTTAAACTTCAAACTTCAATTGCTAGTTCCAGTATACAGGAAAATGATTCACTTTTATATATTTATATCATATTTGTAGCCCTGCTATGTTGATTAGTTCCCACACTTTATTTTTTGGTCAATGTTTCCTGCTTAAATTGTTAGGTATTTACTCTTCTTGTGCTACAGAGATTTTTGAGTACAATTTTAAGTAAAAATAGTAGGAGAAGACATCTGAACTTGGGAAAGTTTCTAAAATGTACCAATCAAATTAATATATATATATATATATATATATATATATATATATATACACATATATACACATTCACTTTCTTACAGTAGGAGTTTACATCATTAATTTTATTTTCCAGATCATTTTCTTTATTGGCATGTATTAATAGTGCATAATATTTACATTGCTTGTGTGGAATAGATATTGCTTCTTTTCAGTATATTTAGTGCTATCTAGCTATTTCTAAACACTGCTTTCTCTGTATACCAAGCATTTTGAGAAATGCTGTTTTCACTAGTGAAATGTTTTTCAGTTTCATTTTCAGGTTTTTTCTTTGATTTGTGATGTGTAGTTACTTAGAAATGAGCTATATAATATTCACATATTTGGAGATTTTCTAGTACTTGAGAATTTTCAGTTAACGTTGTGTTATTTATTTAGACTTTAATTCCACTGTATGATGACAGCATCTGTTGTATGAGCTCTGTTATTGTAAATCTTGAAGGCATGTTGTATAACCTCTGACATAGTCTGTATTAGTGAATGTTTCGTGAAAACTAAAGAAAAAGTCTAAATAGGCATTATTGGAAGAAGCTTTCTAGAGATAATTATTGATAATTATAGCCAGTGGATTAATGGTGCCCTTGAGTTGAATTTTATCCTAAATGATTTTTCACTAACCAAAATCTCCTGCACTTTCAGTTTAGACACTAATTCCATTATATTTTATACTCTGGAAATTGAAGAGAGAAAGTGCATATGCTGCAAAATCTTACAGGTTGGATATAGTCTAACAAGTATGTTAATTTAAGTATATGATTTTGATTATAAAGGAAAGACCAAACATACACACATTTGCAAATCTACAGTACTTTTTATTTGTCTTTGCTAAAACTATCAGACCTCATTTACTCAATTTCACCAACTGTACTCTCTATACAATTTAGGATTAAAGCTAGTTTCCTCTGCATAAATTCTCCACTTCGGTCCTCTGTTTAAAGTTAAAGATTTTCTTTTCAGTTGCCATCTTACTCTCAATTATTAATATTTTCTCTTTCTATCTCATTCCTAATGCTCTGCCAATGTTTCTCCAATCATTTTTTACAGATTTTGAAATTCATAACACTTTAAGAATCTTTCCAATGATGTTGATTCTCTTGCCAGGAATGCACAAATGCATATTCAGTTTTAGGGAATTATTGGACATCCTGAGCACAACCATGAATAAAGCTCCAAATGAAGAACACTTGTTTTGACAATCTCCTTCCAATTCTCAAACAGGAGAAATAGTTGCCAATTACTGAGTGACAGTCATGCGCCAGATGTTGAGCTGGATGTCCTTCAATTTCTGTCTCTAAGCTCCAAGAGTCCTATTTCATCAAGGATGAACTTGAATGATCCACAAATTGAATGGTTTGCCAAAAGTTTTACAATTAGTTTACAGTGTAATTGTAATGTGAATCAACATCTAATTCTAGGTGAAATCTATTCCACTTCTGTTACACTGCCTCATACACTAGATCAGAAGAAAAAGAAGCATAGAGAAAACTGAAATATCATACACTTCAGGCAACAAATTGAGTTTGCATAAACTATATGTTATAATAAATATAATATTTGTCTATTTTTATAAAAGAAGTGTTGCATGGTCATGGATAATACTGTTTTTCATTGACACTATCTCCTCTCCTGTGATGTCATTTTCTTTATCACAAGAGTCTCCAAGCCCTGAGCCACAAGCCAAAACAGATCTAAAAGACCCGTGAGGGATCCAGCCACACCACAATAGAGAAAAAGCAAGTGAGTGAATGAAGCATTACTGTCTGATTTCTGGCTCCTGTTAGTCCACCAGCAACGTTAGATTCTCATAAGGCTACAAACCCTATTGTGAACTGTGCTTAAAAGGGATCTAATTTGCATACTCACCATGGGACTCCAGTGCCTGATGATCTGAGGTGGAGATGAAATTGGGATGCTAGCAGTGGGGGTCAGCTGCAGATAAAGATTAACATTAGCACAGAGATTTGGCTACTCAGAGATCTGATAAGTTAATTGCTTGCAGATTCATCAAAACTTTATCACTGTTTAACAAGTACATGACAAGAGTCACCTGGTGGTAGTGAATTCCACAGTGACAAGTAAGTTGGTACACTTCAATTGTACAGCTGCATCTGGCGACATGCTTAAAGTCGGAAGCCTACATGCGGCAGGCCTGTTATTTTATTTGCAACTTCCATCATTGCTTCTTTCTTGATGAGTACTTCTTTTAGTCCCAGTTTTGATAAGCCCTCAAGCTAACTCTAGCCAAAATGAGTAAAAATCAAACATCATTGAGGAGCTAAATTGAAAAGGGAGACAAACGCAACAAGAAGACATTAGAAGACTCTAAGACTGCCTACAAAGAGAAAAGTGCATTGAAAACAAAGTATGCCCCTCCTGGGTATTTTCCCAGAAAAACTGATAAGATCATGTACAAAGATGTATATGCACCCATCTTTATAGCAGCATAATTTGTAATAGCTAAATTTTGGAAACAACCAAAATGCTCATCAACCACAAAAATGGATGAAAAAGATGTGGCATTTTTATATAATGGAATATTACTCAGCTATAAAAACAGATGATCTTGAAGCTTTTATAGATAAATGGAGGAAACAAGACTATCCTCATACGTGAAATAAATAAGACTCATATTTGTAAACATCACATTGTCTCTCTAGTGTGAAAAGTAATAAAACCTGAAGGAGTAATAAAATCTAAAATGTGTAATACATATTGTAAAAATGAAAAATGAAGAAAGTGCTCTAACGTATTTAAGTGTATGTGTGTTTAAGTGTGTAGGATAGATGACCATATTACTAGTTTTTGTTGGATCATCGAACATAATGGTTTGCACTGTCATTGTTTGATTGTCTACCGACATTTTATGCTTTGATTTTGTGGCTTGAACAACTATTTCTAGGATAACAATAGGTAATTTATCAATTAGTGATTTCTTAGTGTCAGTATTATTTTTTAATTCTGTATTGTTTCTGTCTTTTTTTCTATTTTGCTGTTTTCTCTAAATTTAAAAAAAGGAAAAAAAAAAGAAAGTATGGAAAACCCTTTTTAAATGATAGGTGCAATAAATCAGGTTGCACTGAGAACTTCAGTTCTGCTTAGAATACTATTTGGCTTCTGGCTATCCAAAAAAGCTACAAAACCTTTGGAACTCCTTGACTCCATGGACAACAAACATCTTGCCTATAAAAAAGGCAAGGTTTTAGAATTCTTTTCAACAGAAAAAAAAAAAAAAACATGACATAAAGAAGCAATTACTCAAGACCACCACTTTATCTAACTACTTTGTCAGTAGTTAGACTATCATTCCTACTTTCACTGCTAAAGTTAGGAAGCCTTTGATAAGTTGATCCTGACTGCTGCAAGCATGGTTGCTATAAGCTTTGAGAAGAGGACTGAGTTACAAAGGTGGCATATGCTCTTCTTTCAGCTACCACTACAACTAGATGAACTGACAAATTAGCAGAGGAGTTTGAAGTATAACTTTAAAGATTAGTAATGAGTCATTATGATATGCAATCTGAGATGATGAATCTACAGATATTGACAACAAGGGAACAATGCTTTTATGTAATACATTTCCCAGGAAGATATGTAGGAGGATATATTATATGTACTTTAGTTGTCAACCAGCACAACTGCTTCAGAACTACTCACATCTTTGAATGATCACATAAGATAAAAACTGAATTGGTCATTTTGGGTCAGCATGTGCCAGGCTACAGCAGCTGCCATGACTAGAAAGCTTTCTAATTTCATTGTATGGGTCAGAATATTAATTTCTATAAGTAATGTTATGCATTGTGTCCACAGAGAAATACTTGCTAGAAGAACAAAGTTGCCTAAACTTAACAACATTTTGGAAGATGTGATTAAAATTCCCTAAAACATTAAAGTGTCTGACTCACATCAGTTTGTGGAGATCTGTGTGCAGCTAGGTGCAGAACATACACGTGTCCTCTTAGATATACAAGAAAAACAGCTTTCTGAAGGGAGGTCACTGGCCAGTGTTTTTGAGTTATGATAGCTACTCCAGATCTTTTTTAGAAAAACAGTCACCACTGGCATTAGTAGCATAGATTAAGTCTCAAAACTTTCCTACTTACTATGAGATATAGTTAACCTGCTCAGCGAACTCAGCCTCTCACTTCATGGAACAATGACAACTGTGTTCAAGCCATCAGATTAAATATTTGGATTGAAAGACAAATTAGAATTATGGGGAGGGGGATGAGAGAACACTGGGATTCCTGACAAACTCTAGCAGAGGTTTTGAAAAAGCCTGAGTGAGAGCCTTCTTCCTCCCAGCTAGTGCATGACCATCTATTTGAGCTTTCAAGACTCTAAGCATGACTTCTCAACTTCAAAAGTCCCCTAAACAGAGTGAATGAGTCAGCTTTCCATTTGTAAGTATGTTAGGCATATCAGCTTTGTCTGGCTAGAAGGGGATCAAGTGTTTGAGATTCTGAATGGCTGCCGCATCAAAAGTATGTTTGAGGCAGCTTCAAGTCTTCAAACAGTCTAAATTTAAACCATTGTAAAGCATTCTGAAGTTTTCACAAAAGCACAGGAAAGCCTGGTTCAGTTTTCGACATTCTTTCTTTGTGAAGCAGAGTTTTCTGCAATAATAGCAACCAAGAGAAATTATGGAGTAGACAAGACATAAGCAATCCACTTTGCATGTGTCTGACTCCTATCACTCCTAGATGGAACTGCCTAGTAGCAGGAAAACAAACAGGACTCCCACTTATCCCACTTGTGATAATCTCTCTAATTATGCCATTATATATCAAAACTGTAATAGTAATAGAAATAAAGTACACAGTACTTGTAATGCACTTGAGTCATCATGAAGACATCCACATCATGTTACCTTCACCCATCTATGGAAAATTTTATTCCCTGATCCAAAAAATTTGGGACTGCTGCTAGCACATCCAAGCTAATAATCACCTAAGCATGGCAAGTTTCTTAGTCTATAATGCTGCTTCCTTCAATTGCTCTCATATCTAACTTGAATTTTATGATCCACCAATGCAAATATTAACTCTCTGACACCCCTCTACCACTGTCAAGAGTAACAAAAGCTCAACTATGGTTAACTTATTACCAACTTATTCTGAACCTATGCCACTGCAAGTGAAAACCGAGAAATTACAGAACTAAATTGGTTGGGCTCGCTTTAACTTTACGAACTTTATTAAAAGTTCACTCCTTAACCAGTCTTATTCCTCATTTTCTTCACTGATTTTTTTCTATTGAATCAATAGTTACTAATCTCCTGATCTTTGTCCTTATTTTTCTTCTCTTCTTTATGCTCATTCTTTTAAAAAATACCTGGCTCATTTCAATAGCTTAAAATACTACAAAACTTTAAAGATGCATTATTTTTCTCTGACACTGAGAATTGTACACAGGATCTTTTGCAAGCTAGGCTAGTGCTTAATCACTGAACTATATTCCTCTAATCTTTTACATTTTCAAAATGTTTTTTTTTTGTGATACTCAGGTTTGAACTCAGGGCTTAAGTGTCTTAAATTTGCCATCCTCTTACTTTAGCCTCCTGGGTTAGCTAAGATTACGGGGCTGAACAACCACACCAGGTGTATTTTATCTTCATTTTAAATCTCTCCATAGTTTTAAATGATACCAGTTTCTTCATATATCCATGTAGATATATAATGTGCATCTCTAATTTACAATATTAGCAACATAAAATGTGTTTTAAGTCAGGCATGGTGGTACATGCCTGTAATCCAAGCATTCAGGAGGCGAAGGCAAGATGATTGCCTCAAGTTCAAGGCAAGCCTGAACTACATAGTGAGACTCTGTCTCAAAAGCAAAAACCACAAAAAAAAAAAAAAATATGTTTTAATACAATATGCCCCATCCTACGAATTTCTTTTACTTTAGTCAATATTGTCCTTGGAGTTGGTCTTCAGTCCTCATTTTCTGTGTGCAAAATCTATCAATTATGGCTCCACATGTACCTCAAGCTATTAGATCTTCTCCAACTTTAATGCAAACTTTCCTGTGATCTTGTATGTATGACAAAAACAGTATTCTCTCTAGGATGCCTTTGTTCATGCATATTCTACTTTATTTTTTATACTAATCAGTAAATCTTTCAGAAGTATTTATAAGATCATGTCACTCCATGCTTAAAACTTTCTACTGGTTCCACATTTCATTCATTAACATATCCAAATTTTTAGCCACATTCTATGCATTTTACTATTTAATCTTCACACTGGTTTTGGAACGTACCTCCCTGTATTCATCTATACATATTCCTTACAAAGTTATATTAAGTATGTTTTTTTTTTCTCAAAAACTCAAACTAATTTGCACCACAGTAATTTGCAATTGCAATTACTTCTCCATGGAACATTTTCCTCTTTAAATGAATATTTAAATTTCAGCATTAAGGTATCAGTTAACATTTTCTTTCACATGATTATTCATTTCAACACCTAGAAAAATCATGTCTCTTTTCCAAAATCATCCTGTTTCATTTGTACCACATATTGATGTCCAATAAGTCATTATTCATTATGAAAAAATCATTCATTTTATATATGTATTTTGTGTTTACTGTCTGTCTTCCCTCCAGAATGTAGTAACTGTACTGAAGGCATGGATTTTGTGCTACCATTTTCTGTGTTTCCTGCTTAAAGCAGTGAGTAGCATGTTGTTGATGCTCACTAAATGTTTACTGGATGAGTAACTGTTTTTTGCATATGTTGAGTTTATGTAACTAATACATATGAAACAATATTTAAAATTAAAATATTGATTTCCAATTTAATAATATATAAGAAAGATACCTTTAAAAAGCACTTCACTTTAAAAAGCAATTCAAAATCATCATTGAAATCCTAAAAATCTGTTATTTTATCACTTAACCATCAAGAAGGTAGGGAAAATACATGGAGGCTAAAACAAAGGAAGGTAGAATCCTGGAGAACAGCAATTCTCTGAGATTGAAAGCTACATAAAGGACATCTTCCAATATATATTTACAGAGGACTTAAATTTTACTGTTTATTGAATGTGAGTAACAAGAGACAAAGAGAAGGGTTTGCTAAACATGTATTGAAAATTTAATGAGATATAGAGCCTGAAATGGACTGTACACCAAGTAAATTCCTCAGTGGAAATAGATAATCAGTATGTCTCCAAATTTACTACAGAGGAAAAGACTTTCCTTGAAGATTTAGAACTAGAAGCCATGATTGTGCCCGAAACTAGTTATCTGAGTCATCTGTAAATCCCAACTACAGAATTAAAGTGATCCAATTTGTTATTTCAATTTCCCTAGGGCTTGGTATAAATGGAGATATTCCTCTCTAGGAAAAAAAAAATCTTCCAGCAAGGCCTCATATTATTCTCATACAGATAATTCTATTAATTATAAGTACACAATAAAAGACACAAAACAGAAGAATAAGATAAGCATCAATGAGAGACAATAGAAAAAATGACAGAATCCTTATGTTGGGGACTAAATTTTCTCACAAAAGCTATAGAACAAGTATAATAGTTATTCTCAAAAATGATTTTAAATAACAATAATATATTGTACATTTTAAAAATCTAGAAGGATATTGATGGTTTTCAGCATAAAAATTACATAAGGACAAAGTAGAAAATTGTGATATACAGTGCCTTGTATATTCAGTAAGAAATAATAGAGAAAAGTGAGTAAGAAATAAAGTGATAACAGTTGAGGATTTTCTAAAAACAATGAAATATGTATTTAGGCTCAAAAAGAAATGAATTCAACATACATGGTATAAATACGAAGCAACCTATACCTGCACATCACTGGCAAAGTTCAGGATCTCAAAGAAAAGGATAGAGGTCAAGGATTCTGTCAATGTGTACTATACAAGGTAATCCCTAATGACAAAGCAATGTACGACCCTAAATATCTATGGCATAATTCCTAAATATGTGTTTAACAGAGAAAGTAAATAAATCATAAAAGAATGCCTATTGTGGGCTGGGGATTTAGCTCTGCGGCATAAATGCCTGCTTGGTAAGCAGGAGGTTGTGAGTTCAATCCCTGACACGAAAAATAAACAAACAAATAAATAATAGAATACCTATCTGGAAGAAAAAATATCTAGGGAAGCATGAAGTCATACTGTTAACTAGATGAACAACATTCCAGCATAAGCAATCTTGCTAAATTATTGAAAAATAGCATATAAATTGCAAGGTAGTTAGCATTCCAAGGCCCTTGTTAAAATTCCAAAGGCAAGTGAGCAATTGAATAGTTATTTCAAATTAAGTATATATGCTCTTTTTGAGATTATGATGTATTAATCCCCAGAACAAATGTAGATAATAAAAGAAGGCCAAAATAAGTTAATTTAAAGTACATTAAAGACAAAAAAGCTTTAGTAAGGTGATTAAAAACAAAAGTACAACATAACATAAAATAAATTGAAAATAAAACAATATGACAAATTTAATTTAAAGATACACTGTTCAATTGATATGCATATGAAAATGCAAATGAAATGAAAAGAATGAAAAAAGATACACTAGACAAAAATACTCAAAGAAAGCTGATATAACCATGTTATCACAAACAGTACGTTCAAACCTAAAATATATCTAAAGACCAGAGATAAAAAAATCAATATGCATATTCAAAATTATAATTCGCCAGGTAACTATAAGCATACACATAGGTAACAGTGAATCACAAAACAGAAGTTTATAAAATTATAAGAAAAATTATGTGTACCTAATTATATATAATTAACATATTTTAATAAGCAGAAAACAAGGATGGACCAAAAGAATAGAATGACTTGATGACTACATGAACACTGGAAGAGATAAGAACATGGAGCATTTATATGTCAAGTAGTCAAAAATTACAAACGACAGAAAATATTTGACTAATATAAGTAATAATCTTGATATAATAAAATGTTACATTTATCTTATATTTGCTTAGCATGCAGTGAATATTTACAAATTTTACTGTGCTTCAAGCAATAGTGAGTAACTTTTTTTTTTTGGTATAGGGGATCGAACTATCGAACTCATGACTTCACGCTTGCCACGCAGGTGCTTAAGCCACTGAGATAAACTTACAACTTAATGGGTAACTTTTAAGAGTTTTGATGAGGCATATTTATTTTCTCATAGTGATCTATTTTCCTTAACAACCATTATTAATGAAATAATTCACGTATTGTACTTGAAAAATTTACAAACACATTTGTAAATAGAACTCATGACTGCAAAGAGAAGAAAAGTGGAACATAAAATACTTGAATATGATCATTAACAAAAAATATTTAAAGATGTATGACACAGAGGTAGAGTGGTGTTTTAAAAAAATAGACTTAAAAACTTTAGTTATAAAATAAGTTCAATAAATTTTTAGTGTCTGACATTAGAATATATGAAATCACAACAGATGTGAATGAAATGAATTGTAGAAATACCGTAGTATTCCCTGACATTTATACAAAGATTATGTGTTTGACATTGATCCATGTTATCTATTTTTACTAGTTTTAAATATATCTTACCAGTTATATGATTAATTGTTAAATAGGATGTATAGAGGTGAGAGCAACAACGAACTCAAAGATCCTTGAAAACAATATGATGAATTGACAATATTGGCGATTCTTTTCAAGATTAAAAATTATATGCAGATAAACATAAGTAGATAAAACTAGAAAAAACTACTAATGTGACAGTATTAAAAATAAGAGGGCACATACACTAACATTTTGGGAATACAATGCAAATTTAAATATATCGGAAAAATTTCTATTCAATCCAAGTAACTTGAATAAATAAGGGAGGAAAAAGGACTAACTGATTAGTTGTTTCAATATTTGCATTACTTCCATGTGCAATTAATAATGTTTTACAAGAGAATTAATAATTATAGCATTTGAATGATTCTATAAGAAATTATTAAGAAAAGGTCACTAATACATTTGTTTTCCCAGGAGGAAATAGAACAGAAACTAAAATGAAACAAGGATATACTAAAAAGGAACATATAGAAATTCAGCACAGTACTTTGATGTTTATCTGTCAGCCCCCAAAAACAGATTCCAAGGGAAAAATCATCACTTTAAAGCAACATCTATGTTTCTTCATAGGAAAATTCAGTAAATTCAGAATGGTACCAGTTGTTAAATTAACCAACACAATTCATGTAAATACAATAAACATGCTAACATGTGTCTGTGGAATTTAAAGACCTGAGTCTATTTTTTGATCAAGATGCAAAACCTCAGACTATGGTTGCAGCCCAGTAGTATAGTACTTGCACAAGGCCCGAGTTCATACCCAGGTATTACAAGAAAAAAATCAGGAAAAAGAAATGCAAAAGCTCAAGAATGGCTGAGATGAAGAGGAATAAATCTTCTGTTAATTTGTTTGTTATAAACCTTGAGGATCTATCTACTTTTTCTCAATATTCATTACAAAACCATAATGACAAACAGGAAGATAGAAAAATCCATAATTCTATAATAAATAGCCTGAGGAAATACAGAGAAAAATGAACAAACAGGACACTCAGTGTTTCAAAATACATTACATATCATATATGTGTGCTGTTGTTAATATGATAAACCAAAATTTGAAAATGAATGCATTATCGATTAATGCATCAGTGTAAGATATATTTAAAAAGTAACATGCAACTTTTTTAATGTAATGAAATTAAAAACTCAAAATATGAAAATATGTGGCTCACTAATAATTTTAAAAGAAATTAAAAGTATGATAAATATAAATCACACTATTTCTAGTGAAACAAGTTCTCTGAAGTTGACTTCATTAGATGTTCTGTGTTACTTCTTAACCTAAATTATGGATACTTAAATATTATTTCATTACTACTTTCTGTAACAAGCATGTACTTATTAATTATTTTATTAAAACAACTGAATAAAAATTATGCCAACTTATATAAGGCAAAATCATGAAGGTAGTATATAAAGTTTAAGAATTAATTTCCTAGATTAATAAATTAAGATTCTATGACATTTTCTTATGCTTGTTCGCTACTAAGGCCCAACTACTATCTTAAGGATATTGCTAATGAATCTTCAAAATGAGAAATATTAAAAGTTTCATGGACAAAGATGAATAGATAAGCAATCAGTGCTGAGTCTTCTTTGGTCCTTCCTCTTCAAGTTACTAATTAATTTAAATGTCTAAAAGCAGATGTAATATCTATTTTGTATCTTATGGAAGCTATACTACTGAAAGTCTGCCCTCCATCCAGGCAGAAAGATGCCTCTCAGAGGCTCTGCTTCCCCCAAAACCAAGTTTTCAGTATCCAGCAAAGGTCTTCAGTCTTTGAAGACAACAGGAAGTGACTATCAAATGATCTAGCGAATTTCACTTAACGTAGCTGAAAATCATTTTAATCCTGGATAAAAACCAGTCTTATAGTAAAATGGTTAAATATTTGTATTTTTATCGGTTTGTAAAAATAAGGAACAAAATAGAAAAAAAAGTTAAACTTTTACTCATAAATAACGTACTTCCAATTTCTATTTCTGTGTCTAGGAGATAATAGAGATATACATATACCACAATTGACATCCTCCCACCACTTACAAGGTTATTATTATAAAAGAAGTTCAGTTCAGTGCTGAATGACTCAAAAGAGGGCCTCAGAGAGCTCTGGTGTTTGCTACTGTGATGGGTTTTAAATTTGAAATAAAAATATAGCCCACTAGTGGAACTTTTCAGACAGTGTTTCTTTATTCTGTACTAATATTTAATATTCCATTTTCTGTTTTTCCTTTAAATGTAAAAATTTTCAAAATTATGGTTGTTTTTATCAATAATCTCTTGTTTAGGTATAAGCAAATTGATTCTTTGAATTTGAAAAGACTATTTTATGTGACTCTTTTGAAATACATGCTTCTAGTGAATTCTGACATTATATAGAAGAAAGCATAAAAGTCTGGGAATATGTACACTGAACATTCATGTTTAAATTTTGTAATTAATTTGTTCATTCACTTTGTGGATATAATCATGTTACTTTGTCAATGTTACATTGTCAATGTTACATTATATTTAAGATTACTTTGAAATATATTATGTAAAAGAACCATCAAATGACAATGTGCAATCTAATGAATTTTCACAAGATGAAATATACTCATTTTACCAAATTCCAATTAAAATAGTGGCAGAAATGGCCCTCATGAACCATTCAAGACACTTTAGTCCTAGACACTCTTTTGTTCCTGTTTCTTTCCTTTAGCAATATACTTGTGAAAGTCATCCATGTTGCTACATGAGTTTATAATTTATTCATTGCTATTGTTGTGTTGCATTCTATAGTATACTATATTTATCCATTCAATTCTTAATACATAAGTATACCTGAAGTTGCCAATTCAGAGTCATTATCAATAAGGTCTGTCTAAACATTCTTGCACATTTCTTTTGGAAATTATGTTACTCATTTCAGGCGAATTGGAGAGATAGAGCGCCTATCCTCTGAGCTTAATAGATCAGTCAAACAGCTTTCCAACCTGTTAACAATTTATGGTCATACCAGTAGTCTTAGGAGTTCTAATTGTTTTACACACTACCACCAATAGCTTTCATTTCAGCCATTCTATTGGAGGTGTAGTAGTATCAAGTTTTGACTTTCATTAGCTTCATCTGCCATGTATCTTTTCATTTAGCAGCTATTTGGATATACCCTTTAAAGTGCCTGTATGAGTTTTTTCTATTTATTTTTCTACAGGATTATCATTTAGTTAATAAAATAAGACAGTGTAAGTGAGAAGATCTTTATAAATTTGAAATCATTAATATAATGTATTAAGTTATATATATATATATATATTACACGATACATTCATTTACACTGTTTGAAAAAAGTTTCCCGGATTAAATGAAGCTATGAGTTTTCCTGTATCTTTTCTTCAAAATGCTTATTTAAGTGAAGGTAAAAGATGGTATATTTAAAGTCCCTAAGCTTCAGCACAGGACATGAAATGTTGTACTACAAGGCCAATGAATGACACTTATTCATATCATTATAACTTTATTTAGGTGACTAGAATTTAATGCACTGAGAATAGTGCTAAACAGAGACATAACTGAATTAGTTAAAGCTCAAAACCCAGCCTAGTAGAAGAGTGCCTGGGAGCTAGCTGGTCAACGATTTTCAGCAACAATAAAACTTGTGACTGACAAAAAAAGTTTCTTCATGTTAACTCCATGCTCACTGGGGACAAATGACAAAGTGTGGAGTTTAGCTGTGCCTTCAGAATGCTCTGGAAATACTGGCAAGCCTGGGTATTGTAACTTTATTGGTAATGTCACGTGGAAGTTAAGACTTAAATTAGTAATCCGGGACAAGTGTGAATTTTTCCTTTGGATCTTCTGAAAGTAAGAATGTTGTTCATCCTTTAAGTTACGAATTTTTGGAGACATACACTTTGGTTGTGTGGCCTAACTCTCTAATGAGGAACGTCTTTCAAATTTCCTGTGATGGCACATATTTTCCTAGTAGATACTGGGCCTGAAAATGGAATAGGATAATATTCTTGTTATATAGAATATTAAAATGGTTTGGAAATGTCTATTGCCTGTTATATGTTAACAGTAAAATTGATCAAAAAGTTTCAGATCAATATGACAGACATTGAATACTTTTGCATAATTTTTGAGTTCAGGTGTTTTATATTGCAATATTGGGCTTAAGAAATATAAATATATGCTAAAGTAAAATTTAATAGAATGGTCACAGGGTTGAAACTGGAAAATTGGCAGGACATATTTTATCATGGAGTCAAGATGGAAGTACAGTGATTGATTTTTTTAACCAAGCAAATAATAATCCCTTGATTGCAAAGAGAAGGGAAGACCCTCATTCAGCAGGACTGTCAAGTAACTGTTTCTGAGAGAAGTTGTCTTGCCTGTGTAGTTCTCTGAATAGAAAGAATGAGCTCATTTAGTCACAATTTTATCATCCCAGACAACCATTCAACAATTAGTACTGCAGTATTTCAGACTTCCTTGTGCAAGCTAATAAGCTAGTGAGTATTTAATGTATTACAGAATATTGGTAGATAAATGAGAGATAATGTTTTAACTTAACTTATTAGCATGTTATGTGTTGGGGAATATGAAAGCTTAAAATACTCCTAGAGTTCATTCTATATTAATGAATCCCTGGTGTACTAATTACTGAAGCACTCTGATCAGTTGTTTAAAAAAACAGAAGCAATTTAGAGTTAAATACAGAATCACATCAAAATATAGTTAATTGTTTTTAAATTACATGTGTTGCTTTCTATTTTTACTTTATATAAATTTGTATTTCTCATTTTTGTGCTAACCCAAGAATCATTTAAAAATGCTTCATATTGTTGTACTTTTTTCCTTTAGTACCAGAAAATGAACTCAAGACCTTGAGTTTGCAGGCAAATGATATGCCACTAAGCTATATCCCCAGCCCGTATTGTTGCATTTTAAATTTCTTTCTTTCAGGATTTAGATTTGTGTTAATTAATGTACTATCCCTAATTCATCACTGCACCCAGTTTTTTCAATTTTATTTGGCCTGCTGAAGTATCTTTCTGAATTTGATTTAATTTGCTTTCGAAAAACCATTCTAATATTTTTCTTTGTGAACATTTCAAGTTAGTGGTGTCTTCAGCATTTGCCTAAGTTAACAGCATAGCAAATTAAAGTTGCTATTCAGAACTAGAAAACACAACATATTTTGAAACCTACTGCAGACATAAAATCAATGAAGAATATAGCATCTTTGTAGATAAAAACAGATTTACATGGCTAACCCATAACATTTTCACGTCTTAGTGTGTGCAAAATTACAGTCTCAATGATACATGTTGATTCTCATTGAAAGATCAAAGGAAAAAATAAGACAGCTCTCACCAGATTTGTTCCATGTTATTCCCAGAAAAGAGTGAGGGGCTGGGTGATGATCAGAGAGGGCCAGCCTGCCACTAACAATATTTTCAATTAAGTCAACAAAGTCCAGAATTCTAGAGTCAGGAATGAAATCTAGGAGAACATGAAGGAGAAGGACATTGAATCTAATTAGGACAAATACAAATGCAGAAAGTGAATACTCGAGAGGAGTATTGGAGGAGAAATTGGTGGGATCAGATTTATTTTATGAGCATACACAATGTAGGAAATATGTAAGTTTTTTTTTTTTTTTGTACCTGCTAGGCTTGTGGGAAATTAGTAAACATAGAAATAATCAGTATCCAGCTTGTATACTAATTAGTCATTAGATACATATTGAACTTCAGTAACTGTATGTTACAGTGCAGGCTAAGACAGATGTGTGTTCTTACTCTCAAGAAGCTTACCACCTAGAGTGAGACTTTCATCATACTGATAGATACACAAATTATTACATCACTAAAATCATGATTCATCTTTGAAGCTGAATTGTATAAGTCAAAAGTTCAAGCCTGGTAGGGAAATAAGAGACAAACAATAGGAAAACGACAAAGGGCCAAATTTTGGACTAAGAGTTCTGGAATTGCTTTGAATATGACTTGTGGTTATTATATTCCAGCTCTTCAATTATTCACTTTTTAATGATAATGACAATATTTCATAAAATATTCATGAAATTTAAAAGCATATGACTAAGAAGGCTACAAGTTGGGAGAGGATATCAGAAGATACCATAAATGTTCAGTATTTGTATTGTTTCTATTCCCTAGCTTTTGTAATGGATCATGACTGATAATTATAATGTCAGTTATGCCACATATGTCCTTAGCAAATTTCTTACACTTAATATTTGAACATAATTTTTACAAAAGTTAGATAAAGTAAGATGTAAGAAGATTCTCAAGATAACTATTTCTGTGCTGTGAGATAATAGGCAAGTTTTATTTTCTGTATGATCCACTGGTTTTAATTTCTGAAAGTGAGTACATTACATTTATTTTTGAAACCACAAAGATGAGAAAAATACATAGTAGTAGTAAATGTGAAATACTCAACACACAATTTTTCAGTAAAAGCCTGAAGCATGAGAAATCTTGTCCTGTACAGAAAACTAAGGTTTGCCTAAAGCTTATGAATCCTCACTCTTGAGTTAAAAGTGGTTGACAAGTATGAAATGGGCCTTCTTGATCAAGTCAAGTTCAGATGGCATAGTATTTCAAGAACAAAGCAGTAAGTTATCAATAAGTCCAAAATTGATTCATACAAATCTATCCAAATTCATACAAATGCATGGTTCTCTAAATTTTTCTTAACACGGAACCAGAAGTCACTATTGAGACAGTCTCACCATGCTGCCTTGGCAAGGCTAAAACTTCTAAGCTCAAGTGATCCTCCTATCTCCACCTTTCCAGCAGCTGGATTACAGAGAGACATGACTGTGCTCAACTCAGAATCATTTTTTTTTTAATTTTAAACACTATACTCTGAGTAAACTATGAAGTCCTTAGGTATTTAAAATGACCAAATGTTGAATATATTTTCAAGGAAAGAATAAGTCAAATATAGAAAATAAAAGCAAACTTTGAGCTCCATTTCTTACTGTGAACCTACCATGATCACATCAGATTACAGTGTACCCAAATGTTCATCACTGTATCACTGGAGCTCTGTTCTAAACCCAAGAAGAAAGCTCAAAATTTATCTAGGAGGATGGGACCTGTATCATACTCATTTCAGGTATTAATAAGGACAAATGTAGAGAATGAATGAGTCAGAATTTTCATCAAAAAAGAATAAATTGTGTTTCTCATAGTGCTCTACTTTAGGATCTAATTCACTTTTCTCAGTGAAATTCTAAAATCACTTTTTTGAAACATTGATTATCCATAATATATTCTCATAATAATCCTTGTACATCATGTACATCATGTAATGTTTGACAAAAGAAATAACACATGAAAATAATTGTTTACTACTTTCAAGACATCTGGAATCATTTAGCATTTACTAACATTATTGAATAATAACAGATAGTATTTGTCTTTAGTTATTCATATAAGTTCACTTATATTTGATCAGTCCTTCTGTATCCTGCAAGATAAAGGGGCGTTCTATATGAGTTTCCCCAGTCAATTTCTCCTTTAGAGGAAAATTATTGAACTTTCTCATTTTTCATAACGAATTTTTTTAAAGTGGTGCAAACATTTTTATGGGAGGAGATTCAGAATTTCTGTATAAGAATGTTTTCTAAGACTGATTTTGAACTTCAATATTTCAAAATCTTAAAATACTATGCCTCTTCATTGTGTGGATTATAACTTTATTGCTGTTACTGATAGGAAATACCTTTGCCTTTTTTCATGTTTGAATTTTTCAAAAAGTTAGTGTTCTATAGCACTTTCAATACTCTTTAAATTTAAACTGTTATAATGGCATAACAGTTTAGATAACTTAGGACATAGGCAGTGGATACCAACCATTTAGACTTGAATATTGGAAATAAAATTCACAATCTGTGTGCTATTGATTCTTGCTTAAAAAAAAAAAAAAAAAAGATCAGTAAGAGAATAACCACTTTGCCATCTTATTGTGAAGAATAAATGATACTTTTCATGTTAGCCACTTAGAAAAGTATCCAGAAATTAGTAAGCAAATAACAGACACTGGACTTGGTGTGAAAAATGTGGATTTAGCATATGAATAGTACATTTCTTTCTAAACTAAAAACCAACTAGTTCCATCTAAAAATAGAAAAGAGACCATTTTATGGTAGTTAAAAACAAGCAGTGAAAATTGCCACAGGCAGTGGATATGTGGCAGTATAAACGTGCCACACACAAACAATTTCTGGGTAAAGCTGAGGAAGGAAAACAGGGTGGCAAGTGGAATGGGCCTGGAAGACGTCTAGGTTAATGGTGATAATTTATGTGATCTGGGTGATGATTATGTTTGATTATATATATTTATTATAATTTAAAAGACCTTGGGCTTATAATTTGTGAACTTTGCTCTACATCATATAAATTAATAAATCAATTTCATAAAAAATAAAGAAAAGATGCAGATTTCAACTTTCATCATACCTAAAACTCATGCTTATCAGTGAGCAGAATATTCAGATTTTTCACAGAGATTTAATTTGGACAAAAACTAAAAGAAAAACAAAAAAATGCAATACCAATAATTCAAATATTACTGATTTTGAAATCAATGTGTATGGAGATTATATGTGAGCTTGGGATTAATTTAACATTTATATGTGGTTAAATAGCACAGAGACAGGTCAGGTCAAAACTGAGGACTATGAATATTTTTTTTTTCACTATAAAGAAACTTGTTTTTATGCATTGGGAGGCAGATTTTAAAAGCCAAAAGCACAAGAGATGATATAAATTCTGGAAATATCTCCTTGAATTTTACATTCCTTTTCTGCTAATGAATCCTAAAGCATGTTTTCTTTGAACTGTAATGTAGTAACACACACACTAACACACACACACGTGGCTAAATTTCCCGCCAAGCAGGGAAGTAATGTACTGGTTCACCTTGAATCCTGATTTTTTTAAACTGATACCACATCCACTCATAATAATTTTACTATTTAGGATTAATGTACAAATCACATTCCTTCTCACTGTCAGAGATAGCATTATCAGTGACAGCAACTCAGGCTATAACCGAGCGCCATGGTTGGGTCATAAGAGGCCCCTCCAGAGGCTCTGCACTGTGGTTTGTAAATGTCAAGCTAGAAGATCTGAATATCAGTTCTGGTCTTAGGGGAGGGCCTGGTAGACACTGATCTAAATATCAAAACTAAACTGTATTCTTAAGAGAGCTATTTATCTTTATAGTATTCCCTTTCATCGTTTCTGTTTTACCATATTTTTTTCTACATTTTTTTCTTTTCAGAATGCACCTGTATCTTTTAGATCTGAACCAGTTTCACAGGCATATCTACATAGGCCAGAAAGAAATTCCTGAGAGTAAACCATCTGTCTAGAATGTAAGCAGCCCCAGCTGAGGTTTCAACAAGTGTTTCACTGAGGTTGAAAATTTTTCTGTTCATTTGCACATTCTAGAGTGATTTTTTTCGAGGAAAACATGTCTGTCAAAGACTAGTTATGGTTGCTATATACAAGATTCCCTTTCTAAATTCATCAGGAGCAAAATCGGCAGTAAACAGCCAAAGAAGTAATGTTCAGCGCTTTCCTCCTACTAGGAAGACTGTGGCTGGGAATAAAGTCACTTTTGAAATTGACTGTGATTGATCAAATTTGGACTACAGACAACACTTTCAATACCTTGATTTTTGTATTCCTGTGTTGTTGTGGGGCAGGGAAATGAGATACTCATTTTTAACTGTCTACTAAAACTGGGTAAACTGTCACATACTATTTTATTCTTGCTCCTGAGAACTCATCAGGACTTGGGTAAGAATGATTAAACTTACTATTTAAATATATAAATTTAAAATTATATAAATCACACTAACTACAAAGGTACAACATACAAAACCCAGCTTCCAATTAGTTTACAGCATTTCAGTGTGTGAACTCTTCAAGTTACTTATGCCTGTTAATTCTGTGCAAAACACATGCTATACGAGGAAATAAGGTGCACAACTGTAGTTTTTCTCTAAGATTACATTCAGTGACATCACATTCATAGGTTGAAATTAGCTATTTTAGAAGTATTTGTTGCACAAAAAATGCAAACAAAGCATCAGACATCATACCCCTGAAGTCTGCACCCACTAGCACATTGCTTTAAGCATTTACTAGAACAGCACTAGTAGAGAAGTACTAGTTTCTGAGCTGGGCCACATTTCTGATAAAGGATATGTTAATTTAAATTGCAGCTGTTTCTATGTGCACATAAGCAGATTGATTTTCCCTTATTCAAATGCATTTAAAAGATTGATTTCTCAGTAGGATAACCCAGGAGAATTCTAGTAAATAAAAACTAAGTATGCACAATCTAAATTGCTTTTATCAAGCACTGCATCAATAGTTTTAATTAAAACATATTTCATTGCATGGGGGAACAATTAAAAACAAATTTACTAGTGGTAATTTATAATATGTAGGTCTAATGTTAAAGATTTGAGAATGAAATAAAAACTCATTAAGCAATTAAGAGTTTTATAGTTCCTACTAAGCTGTTTTACTGCATTAGATCCAACTATAGGGCTAATTGAATTTAAGACTTAATATTTAAACCAATTCGCTGCTTTTCAATAGTTTTCATTCATGAAATAATGCAGTTCAACTTATGACTCTGTTATTATTAATTTGAAGTGTGGATGAATTCATTCTATGAATAAAAACAAACTGACTTGTCACATTTATTCAGTTTCAATAGTCAAAATTAATATCTAGGCTGATGCATGGATTTCAGTTTCTCACTAATAAACTCCTGCTAACAACATCCCTTACCTTCATTTTGTGCCCTAGATTCTCTTATGTCACTCTTAGATAGGTGAAGAAAAGACATATAGAGAATTCATAGACTCAATAAAGTAAATTATGAAGTTGAAACACAAGAACATAAGTCATTATTGTGTCAGAAATTATAAGTTTGAAACCTATTTATAAAACATATATAACAATTTGTTACACTTTCTGCTGTTCACAGGGAATTTTGAATCACTGCTCGAATCAACTACACATGGGAGTCATTACAGGGTAAGTTAAATACAGTTTCTCACTTCTATGGCATTATTTAAGTGGTAACCTCCTCTCCTATCCTTGTCTTTTCTTTTTTGCACTCTCCTGTCTACGTGGCTGTTTACAATGTGTGATGCATTTCATTACCATTCACAAAAAATGTGAGTTTTTTTTTTTTTTTAAGAGTTTTACAAATGCACAATAGAAAGAATCAAATGATGGAACAAGAAAGATCTGGACATTTTTCTGCTGAAAAAAACCAAAACAAAGTACCTATCTGAATTAAAAAACTGTAATATGCTTGTCTGAGTCAAATCTACTCATATTATTTACAATTTAGATATTTATGTTGATTTTCAGAGCTTTGACTTGAGTGATGGAAATACTGGTTTTATCCTGCATTTGTCTAGGTTTCTGGCCAACATGATTTTATCTAAAAGTAAATGATTTCTAGAAATCCTATTTTATAGAGAAAATGTATGAACATTTTATTTAGAAAAAAATCTGAGGAATGTGAGTACTATGAGGAGATGAGCATCACTAACTTATTAATGAGCAAATCATTCTGTGCATGATCATTACTTCCCACAGCATACTGAAGATTTATACAGTTCAGTGAGGCAGAGGAGGAGCGAGGGAAGCAACATCTGCTCTTAGAAAGAACTCAGTCAACTGTGTCTTCTCAAATACTTGGCATGATAACCACACTTTCTTTTAGAGAGAGGTACTTATATTGGAGAGTTCTCTCCAGAAAAGCGTACTGCTTACCTCATTTTTGACTCTGTCCCATTTATTGCACTTTGGCTCGATGCCTGTACTTGTGTTAGGTAACTGCCATGTCAGTTCCAATGGTCATTTTTCCTATTTCCATTTGTTAGAAGAGAAGCAGGAGAAACTGCCTGTGTCCTGGCCATAGACACAATACAGTTACCTCCACTCAGGACAGGAAGAGATGTGTAATTAATTAAATAACAACAACTCTATTTTAAATATTTCTTTACATTTATCTGATTTTTAAGATACATTTTAGATATAACAGAAACCAACATTATGTTATAAATTAATAGGATAGATGAGGTAGAAATTTTCTATGCATTATTTCTGATTATTTTACTTTTTAGGAACATGATATAATTTAGCTTCCTAGATGCCATTTCTATTTATTATATTCAGCTGTAGGGGTTGTTTGTTTTAACTGCATAAGTAGTTAAATTGTTTATTCTGATTTGTAGAGACCTTTGTTAGAGTATTTTTTTAAAAAAAAACTTAAATAGAAAACTGACCAAAGAGGCCTTGTTCAACAGGTAGAACAAGAGTGATTCTCATTAACTTAACTTATAACATATTTTTTAAAGTGAGGAATCGTGGAGAAAATAACACATTCTCTACATGATAGTCTTTTATAACTGTAGTCAGTCCATTGTACTAAATCAAATTTGAAAGTTGCATTCTCCATATACAGTATGCCAGTGTACACTTTAAAATTCCATTACCATAGTCTAAAAACTGTTCTTCAATCCCGTATATGCTCAATCCACGTCTTAGTTCAATAGTAAACTAAGATTGCTCATATATTGCTCATATTGCTAATTTCTTCCAAAAATGCCTATTATAATAGCAGATATCAAATTTTAAGGTCAAATATTGTTACGTTATTACTTTTCCTATCAATTAAAATAATGAGATAAGCCACTTGAAAAAGGTGAAATAATTCTGATCTTTGAGGTAGACGTCAAATGTCACTTTTTCTGAGGGTCCTAAGGTTGGATAATAGTTTCTTCCTAGCTTAATGCAATATTTTTCAACTATTTCTCCTATGATGTCCAGTGCTGCTGATCTACTGGAACTGTAATGTGATCAATTGTGTTTGATTCTGCAAATAAAATGGTTTTCAGCTGTTTACCATAAGACCATATTATTGGTACGGGATTTAAAGAATATTAGTATCGATGAGTGGCTTTAGATTTTATCATCAATGCTGTATCATATCTACAAAGAATTATGGAACTTTAGGCTGGGGATTTAGCTCGGCAACATAAGCGCCTGCCTTGCAAGTATGTAGTGATGAGTTAGATCCCTGGTACTGACACAACCGAAAAAGACAAAAAAGAAAAAAAAAAGAATTATGGGACTTAGAATTTGTGTCAGCCTTGTAACAAACTCTTGTAGTACACACATGCACATTTTTGCTTTTGAGATATCACTTACAATTTTTGAGTGCACTAGGAAAAATACACTATAATACATTTTGAAAAATCCCATTGACAATAGAGAACATACTGTTTAATGCTACATTTCCCGACCAATAAACCACTTCAAAATAAATGTAATCCAATACAAGCAAACACTGCAAAGTAACCAGCACACTTCAAACACACTGGCAAAATATTTAGAAGGGAAAAGGAAACAATGAAAATGAAGGGTTAGAGACTTTAAGAAAACAATGAAATAATTCAGAAGTAATAACTAACTAAATAAAAATATAGCTAGCTAACTAAATGTGAATAGGAACTTGTTTATTACATGGGTGAAAATACATGACACAGAGACACTGTGAAAGAAAATAGTCTGTGTTTAGTGACAAAAATAATGACAATTTCCAAGTCTCTAAAAATAGATAGTAGTATACATTAACACAAGTATTAAAGCTTTCCTGTGTTACAAATTAGAAAAAAGGATTCTGTGCTATTTCAGAGATTACAGTTAGTGAGAAGTCAATTAAGATATCATGAATAAAAGATACAGTATTCTATTGCAGTTAATATTGAGTGGTGCAGAGATTTCATAATTTAATGAAAAGAATCTATGAGGATTAATGAGAGTATATTCAAAGTCTTTTAGAGAAAGATATTATACAGCATAAAGACTGGCTATTAACAAGTATCTACATACTTTAATGATACGTATGTTCTCATTCAGAAAATATTCTTGACAGACTGTACTTAATCACTGCAGTTTTACTCTCTCATCACTTTAATAATTTGCACAGTATATACTGAATAACTCTCATCAAGACTTTAGAATTTGGAAATAATGAGCATTCTCTCACGGTCTGGGGGCTGGGCTTTCACAACTGATACAGTAAAGGCATCTGGAGTCACTAAGGAAGATGGATTTACAATGACCACTACATATTTTAACTCAAATTCAGATTTTTTTAGCATACCGATAGTTCAACTTTAAGCAGGGTTACTTGCAGTCTGGAAGATAAATAATGAGCACTCATTGATCTTTGTGATATTACACGCTCCTAGAAACATCTAGGGGTGCAGTGTGTGTGTGTGTGTGTGTGTGTGTGTGTGTGTGTGTGTTCATGCCACCAGAAATCTGGTCTTCTGATTCTGTGAACTTCTCACTCAGTATGCTGGTGCTCTGATGTTATCTTCTTGAAAAAAAAATATGCAGAAAATGCGGCTGTATCACTGGTTCATTCTCTGTGTAGGAATGTTCTGCCCAAGGAATAGAGGACTGGCTTTGGCAACACTAGCGAGAAGTACAGTTTCCTCACACCCAAGAAGCTTCTTAGAATACAATTCCCAATTTCTTCGAGAGAAAGAAACACAAAATAAAATCTCCATAACTGTTAAAGTCATGCTTTTCTTATTCAGTGAAGAAGAGTTTCACTAAAGCTAGATATTTTATGCAGCTGTATTTTAAACCTTAAAGGTTTAAAACCTTTGAGGAGTAAAGGTTGCAGTTTCTCCTAAGAAATCTTGAGGCTACTGGCTGTTTGTTTTCTCTTTGCTGCACACTAGAATTTTAGAAATGCGCCTCTAATTAAGGATAATTAATATTGAATTTGGAGTGTAAGAGGGTGCCAGCAGCAACAACATAGTTTCTCAAAATCACAGCATAAAAAAGTGGCAGATTAAAAAAAGAACAGAACAACAACCAAATGGGCCACATTTACAGCAAAAATAGATGGCACTATACGTCTAGGAGCCCCCAAATAGAAGACTGTCTGGAAAAGGCTGTGTCAGTCACAGCTTTATTGATTATGTGAGTATGTGTGAGAGAAAGAGAAAATTCACTGGATTGCTCATGGACCTAAGCATCACAAAATAGTTCAAAGGTTTGCCCTGGACCACTATGAAAACAGTTGGAACTGGAGAGCACTTACCTAGCACAATCAGTAGTACAAGAATCCCAAAGCAGGTGTCTCTGACAACACATGGGAAGATGAGCCTGGTGTCTCTTACAACACGGCCACACATGAGTGCAAAGGCTCGGGAGAAAAGTTAGAGCTAATTAAATATCGATGATAGAGTTTAAGAGAAAGTCTATGTAAATGTTAGGTAGGGGAAAACTCCATAAAATCATGGAAGTCAAAGTACCATATATTTTGATGACTATGAAAAAATGAGAAAAGAAGCATTCTGGAGTAGAAAAAACATACTCTGAATCCTTCTACTGTTCATGTACATTCTTTTTAAGAAATCTACCAAAGGAAGAGCTTTGAAAGAGTAAATGAATAAGAGAAAACGTCAAAGCAGAGTTGAGGTGAGCATTGATAATTATGCATACTTGTAGAAATAAGACTAAATGAAGGTTGAAAGGGAAACCAAATACTACCTTCTTGTATAATGTAAAGTATAATATAAAAACATGAAAGACTGGGGAAATATATGAAAACACAAAATTTCTAGTAAGTATATTTGAAGTCATATAAATAGAATTAAGATTCTAAGTGGTTCCATGTATAACAAGCATATAGTAGATAAGTAATTATAGGTAATTGCAGTTGTATCATTCTGAGTCCTTCAAAACTAGATTTTCAGGGGCTGGGCATTTAGCTCAGCGGCATAAGCACCTGCCTTGCAAGCAGGCAGTTGTGAGTTCGATCCCCGGCACGGATAAAAACGAAAAAGACAAAAAAAAAAAAAACTAGATTTTTTTTTTTTTTTAAATGTGGAGGTTGTACAATGAGAAATAATGAAAGATACAACAATTTATTTTATCTTAATAAATGACAAGCAGCAATAAAAATTTCATATGTGTAATCTTCATCTATGAGCTGTTTAACTGTAAAACTTTCATTTCATATTTGATAAAGAAATACTAGACATTTATAATCACTGATAAATAAATGGATTTAGACACTGAGCACCAATCATTATAAACATCTGAAGAAAGACCCAACCAGACATTATGCAACTCCTAAGACAGAAGTACACCATCTCCCACAGTGTTGCCAAAAGCTTTCAGCTGAGTCTCATACAGTCTCTGACTCCATTTAACAACTTGCAGGACATAAAGGGGACAGAGAATTATGTTGCATTGAATCATGAAGATGCAATTAGCAAAATATAGCTGGAACTTACAGACTATTCTCAATACCTGTACAAACAAACTACATAAAAAATCAAGGACTTAAAAGAATCCCTACACATTGAAAGGGATTTAAATACACTTTAAATTGAAAAGTAGTGGACAAGAGTAAATTATAGTGTCTAACTATAAACATGTGTATAATAAACTTAAAGAAACTGATATCAAGTCAGAGTAATGGAAGGAAAGGACTGGGTAAGTTTAAGATGTTATAGAAAAAGACCAGATATTGGGGTGGTTGTCTTAGTTATATATCTTTGAATATAAGAAAAACTTAAGAATGTCTGTCTTATTGTGCTGTATCCAGTTCTTGTTTTTTGGGATTTTTCTGCATATTTGGTTTATTTTATGGTACAATGTTACAGAATAAAAATGATAATAACTAGTTTTCAATTGTTAAAATGTTTTATAAGTGACAATTCATTTCACTTTGACTCAGCTGGCACCTCTTACATTCTTATTGCTTCTAGTTTTAATATCTATCGAAAAACTTCATATTATCTATGTCTAAATTTCTGAAAATCAAAAATATTTATTTTTCCAAGGTATATTCCTAACAGTTTGAGTGTGATATTTTGTTTCCTAAAATTAATGCTATCCTATTAGTCTCAGTTTTGAGAGCACATTCAAATTAGATTCAAAGCTTACACACTTAGTACCAGTGTATGAAAAATCATGGCCTCTAGCTCATCTTTTCTCTAATTCCTTCCTCTTAACCCTTGAGCTGTTATTCTTCAGTATCTATGTCATATCCATAAGATATTTAATTCACACAGGGAGATAATTTACATATGAATAGGATGCTACAGGTAACTGTGACAGGTTTATCCTGTTAAATTAATGCCTTTTTCCTGTAAATGAGATGTACTCTGGTACTTGATACTATGAATTGAAAGCCATTATAGCTCATAAGCAATAAATCTACAATTTTATTATTCCTTCTTCCATTTAGTCTTTTTACTGGGTCAGTGAGTTTATTTTTTGCTTGTTTTGCAATTAAATAACAGTATTGTACCACTTTTTAAACTTTGACTGAAGAAGTTGTACTCAGGCTGAGAAACATAACACATTTTCTCAAAAATACTTGGTATTTCACATTAATAGTCCCATTCTTTTTGATAACTGGTCTAGATTAGAGAGAACTTAAGAATCATTTGATTTTAAGGTAAACAAAGAAATAGATAATAAAAAAGAATTAATTTTGAGTCTAATGGAACTATAATTTATCCTTGGATTCTATATTCACGTAGAGAAAAATTACTTGAAGTCTCAATTTATTCATTTGTGAGAAGGAAACAAAGTGATAAACATAGACTACCACGAAAGTCGAATTCAAAAGTTGATATAAAATATCTGGTGCATGTTCCATGCTCTAAATGATAAGTGTCCTCATAGCTTGTTAAGTGTTATTTTCTTAAATTTGTCTGTTATACTAGTATAGATTTAATTCTGAAAAAAATTCTCTTTGGTTAGGCAAATTTTCAGGATTTTAAAAAATTTATAAAAATTAAACTCAATATCTATGCAATTTCTTTCCTTTTGGGTAAACTTCCAATTAATACACAAAAGTGTTCAGAATTTAAATGAGGGCACTTTTCTTTCTTTTTTTCTTCTGTTTCTTTCTTTCTTTCTTTTTTTTCTTTCTTCCTTTCTGTCTGTCTGTCTGCCTGTCTTCCAGTCTTTCTTTCTATTGTCTTCCTGTCTTTCTTTCTTTCTTTTTTCTTTCTATTCTCTTTCTATATTATTTTGAAATAGGATCTCACTAAGTTACTAAATGGTGATCCTGGGCTCAAAATTCAATCTTCCTGTTTTTCTTTCTAGACTGAAAGAATTATCTCTGTTGTTGATATTGTCAGCTCTGGACCCAGTGGTGTGATGGTAAATTTGAAGGGGCACAAATATGAGGGGAGCACAGTGTCTATGATAGCCCTAACCAAAAGAAGAAAAAGACATTTTAACCATTGCTGTCAAAAAAGTAAACACTTTTCAACCATGTGCAATTTGATTATGGATCCATGGATCTCAATTCTTGTTCATCTTGCAAGGTGCCTGACCTCATGCACCGAAATAGATATTCTTCAAGTCAGCCATTTTGCCTGTGCTCATGGGGAAGCTTTTCTATATGAGGATTATGGTTCGAAATGCTTTTTTCTGTTGTTGTTGTTGTTTTGATGTGCATGGGGAAGGGAAAAGAACTGAATTAAGGAAAATGGCACTACCATTCTTCACCACATAACCACTCCAAAATTCGACACGTAAAAATGTAAATGTTTGCAAGAATTCTCTGCCTTTAAAAAAACTCCATTACTTTATGACTGTCAGCATATTTGAAAAATAAAGATCATTTCCAGCTTCTTTGAAGCGAACAGAATCTGTTTCTCAGTGATTGTGTCAGAGGTTTAAAAACTGTTGCTCTCAGTTTTTTCTTTAACATTTAAGAATCTGTTTCTTTTTTGAGTCTGTCAGAAGCTTTTAACAAATTGGAAAATTGTTGCTCATTCAGTTAGAATTCTTTTCCTAGATGAACATGATGCAACAAATCTGTTTTGATGTCTTAAAAATCAGAGTTTTGGCTTATTAAAATAGTTAAATATTGATTGCTCTCTTTAAGGATGAGGAGTTACCTTAGAAACACAATTATTTTTAACTTCTTTCTTAACTAACCAGATCAGTAGTTTTTCATGTAATGAGATTGCAAATAAACAAAAGAATGGCAATAATATGGCATTGAAGGCCCCTTCTGAACTTTTAAATTATAGTCAGGAAATCATTACTAAGAAGATTGTCAAATATAATGATTATATGAATGCCATTGAGTAACAAAGGAAAAGAAGGCATTATGAATATTATTAGGAATAAATAAATCAGGGTAAAAAATCTTGTGGCTTAATTTTAAGTTTAATTTATATGGAATAAACTGCTCAAAATTTTTACCATGATACTTGCAAAACAAAAATTTGCTAATGGTGTAGCATTAATGAATTATATGAAGAAATATTGTACTTGACCATATATAATAAAATATATTTTATAATTTAGAAGACCTTGCTAAATCCTCACAGATCATTTCCAAACATTTAACTTACTTCAAATTGTCTACACAGTATTTTCTCTTTTCAGAATATATTAATTTTAGTCCCTTATAACCAGAAAATAATGGTGTTGACGAGAGATATGGTAGATTGTATCAGAGATGGTTATTTTTTAACATGGAAAATATTAGCTTCAAAATTATAATCTCATAGCCTTTGAAACACCTCTAAATGCCTGGGAACTTAAAGGTTAGACTTTAATTTTACAAGGATTTAAAATCAAATTAAAGGTTATATCTTGATGCTCATCACCATTATATAAAACAGACATTTTTAAATTGTATAAAGTTCATTGTATGGAGAAAAATCTTATTTCTAAAAGCATTAGAACTTTTTGAAGAGTAGTAATGGATCATACTACATACATCAATGGATCAGGCAGCATGGATCATAAAATATTCAGTATGTTATCACTGTTATTAATGATTGTAAGGACAGTATTCTTTTTGCTAATGACACATGTTAGATTTATATTCAGTACCTCGCTGCGTTGTGCCAGGGCACTGGAAATTTGAGAACATCATATCGTTGTATGCCTAGAATAGCCAAAGTAGTAAAATAAGTTGTATGCTATCATTCAATCAAATAAATGACATACCACTGGGTAGAGACATCTGGTTCCTTCCTTGAATATCATGTTTTATCACATTGAAACAATCAGTGAAATATTGTGTCTCAAAGGATATTACTCATCACTTCCTTAAATTGCTTTAAAATAGTAATGCTAATAATTACACCATGATAGTCTGTCAAACAGTGTATTGCAGATGTGATAGGAAAGAGACATTTGTTCTAGTATTTAAAGGAAAACAATTCAAATTCCCAGGTAAAATATCATTCATGTTTTTAAAGCAGTGCACATCTAATGATCTTGTCTCTTTTACCCTCTGGTCCTTATAGAAGCACATCTGTGTATCTTGGATACCTTTTCCTAGTCCTTGTTTTTGCCAGGTTAATTTCTATTTGTCTTCTAAACTCTTACTGAGAACTTAGCTTCACCAAGTGGCTTTTATTATTCTCTGGTGATAGTAATTATAAGCCTCTGCCTATTTTCTTTCTCCCTAATTAGTCTGCATGTTTCTTGAGTGTGTTTGATTCATTTTTGGAAATGCAGGGTTCCTTAGTTATACTACATTTTAATAAGAACCTCATAAACGTCTGTGCTACTGCAGTAGATTTTCAGAAAGTAAAAATTGCCTATGTTATCATCAGGAGGATGGGAATGATTTTTTTTGAAAAAATATGATATACATTGAACAGTATGAGTAAATTGATTTTTGGCCATGTATAGTAGTTTGAGGTAAATAATGATTATACTTATAGACATATCATACATTATGTGATACCTTTGATTCTCATAAATGTTGTTATTACCTTTATGTCTGTGACACCTAAATGACCATAAGTTAAAGCAAGACAATCAAGATCAATACAAAATAAGCCGTAAGAAGAGACCTAGGATTCAGATTCAATCAGTATAACTCTGATGTTTGAAATCAACCTTTTCGCTTACTTCCACTAAGACACAGTCATGACTCCAGGATTGAAACACCTTTTTTTAGAGAATAAGAAATATAAAATGTCAAAGGAATTGCTTGATAAATATGTAATATCTCTATCAACATTACATAATAAAATGCTTAATTTCAAGAGAAAAATCTGTATTTAAATAGAGACAACATTAAATATTACATATCATTACAGGATAACCAATCTCTATTCAAAGAAAAATGTATTTAAAAACTGATAAGGGACATAGAAAAGCATAAAGCTTAAATGTAGCTATTTTTCAATTTGACCTGCATTATTGAGACCTTTCTAGGTAGACATTATTTGTCATCAGAGTCATCACTGTACTAAAACCATTTGAAATAATGAGTCAATTTTTTTCCCGCTGGAACTTTTAGCACTTTTGAGACACTATACATGGTCGTAACGAAATGAAAGTGGAAAGTTCTTTCTTTAGTCAGGCAATAACTTGCCATTTATCAGAAATTATACGTACGCCTCCTGGAAAACAGCAGAGTAAGGTATAATGGAAAGCTTTTTATTAATGGAAAATATAAAAATGCAAAATTTTGGTTTATAGTAATTCTGTGATTTCTGCTTAGTGAAATATATTTTAGAGATAGAATGAAAACTATAATAGCAAATAACTATACGTGAGGTTTTAAGAATGGATTGTGTTAGTACTTCTCTAAGTAGTACGGTTTTAGACATACTGATATGCCTTCCCAGCCACTGAAATTATGTGTGACCTTGACTAAATCACATAATATTTCTTTATTTTTTTTTCCTGGAGAAATGTACCTGTTTCTAGGGTGGGCAGGTGTTGATAAACTTGAAAATTAAAAGTGGAAAATACTCATATCATTATTACTTCAGTATTTTCTTTCTCTCTTTTTTTTTTTTTTTTTTTTGTCTTTTTCCTTTTTATCAGTACCGGGGATCGAACTCACGACTGCCTGCTTGCAAGGCAGGTGCTTATGCCACTGAGCTAAATACCTAGCCCCCTACTTCAATATTTTCAATAGCAATAATGAAAAAGTCAATTAGAGAAGCAATTCAATTACTGATATTTTAGGGGAAGGTATTATAGATATTTATTTTTCCATGAGTTTAAACTGAGTCAAAATTGCAGCATTAGGTTGTGTAGAAATTATAGCTTGTGTATTATAATGTGAATGCTTTTATTCATTTAAGGAGAAAGTAAGGAACAAGATTTCAGAACTTTTGTCTCTTTAGAATGTCATTATTTTTAAATACAATGTGATTCAAAATGTGATTAGTATATGATTCATAAGTTTAAAGCCTCATCTATCCAAAGAGTTTTCTCTAGCTCCACAAAATAGGTGGACCCTACTGAGCAATAGGAGAACCAATTTCTTTCAGCTGCTACCCAGATGCCCTGCTGCTTTGAGACTGAATATTAACCAGCTGACTCTAAAATCATTACCTCCACTTAGCATGTCTGGTGACTGAAGACAAAATGACTTTGGTCAAGATATGCAAAGATACTAGAAACCTAAACAATTTTTTTCTCTGCTATCTTACCCAAATGATGATCTAAAGTACAGCTGGTAATAAGAGTAAGTTTATGGGATTGTCAATAAAGATTCTCATGCTTTAAATTTATTTTAAGAAAATTAAGGCAGGTTAAATGTAAATTAGTTAAATTTCTTAGAACTTTAAAAATGTTTGTAACTATGGATCATTGCACATAGTTTTAAATTATAGTTTATTTCATGATTTTTGGAGGGTTGCGGAATTAATTCAAGGCTACACATGCAAAGAAAAGTTCCTTACTGTTAAGCAATAATCACAGCCTTGTATGTTATAATTCACTTATATTACTTATAATCTAAGAACTCCAACTATAAGGAAATCATAAAACAACATTTAAGTCAGAAAAAATAATAGTGGAAAATATTTCATAACAAGTAGAAATTAACTTTTAAATTAATATAATATCTAAAAATAACAATGTTAAAATAATGTAAAATAAATTAATATAATATCTAAAATATCTAAAAAGAATTTACATGCAGACATTACATAAGTCACAGGTCATTTAAGCTTATTTCTCAGTCTTGAAATGAGATAATATCTATTCAAGCAAAAGCATATTTAATATGGTATGACATATTTAAAAGTTTTTCAAAAGTGACAAACTTTTGCAACTGAAAGACATGATAGCAGTTTTATCATTAGCTCTGTAGCAAGCAGTTAGATGTATAAACCTCAAGTTGATAGGAAGACGAGAACATTACATAACATTTGTCTTTCAGCACCTTGAAATAGGAAGGTGGATTCAAATGGTTTGCCTTATGTCTCACTGGGAAATTATATCCAGATATAGCTCTCCAGTATCTCCTCTGGTAAAGTTTGTTACAGCGTAAATTGTGAAAATGTGCCAAACTGGTCCTTTGGGATTTGTCCAATTAATGATACCCATTTTTATTCTTAGGCTGATAAAATGGACTCCAGTATATTATAAATGACTAACAAGGCCTGACTCTAGTAGTTGCAGACTTCAAATTGACCTTTGTCCTCCAAACACCTTGCTGGAAGCATACAGCAAAAGGTCGTTATATTGTAATAAGATCAGTAATATGTTTTTCTTATCAATGAATCTTTGATACCAAATTGAAAAGACTTAAAAGTGAATTAAAAATTAAGTTTAAACCCTTTCAGCCAACTGTTAGCTGGTGCTTCCAGCTGGAGCATTCATGAGGCAATAAAATTAGAAAGTTGGAAAGAACACACACATTCCACAAATGTACTTGATTTAAAAGTCAGAATTCACATTTCAAAGTTCCTGATATTTCAGATGAGCTTCTGCTGTGCTTGCCCACAGAGGCACACTTTAAAGTCATAGAAGAGTGCTCTGCTAAATGTAAAATCTTTTTTCCCCCAGTAAACAGAACTTAGGAAGCCTTTGCTGCAGAACACAGCTTTATGTATTAGGATGGCTAAGACAACCCAGAGAGCCTTGCAAATATACATTTTAAGTTCCCTCCTTTAATCTACAGAATCTTAGTAAACTAAGAACTTTTGCAAAAATAACAGTAACTATAGCCTACTTAAAAATAGTTTTGGTGGGTCTGGGGATTTAGCACAGTGGCATAAGCACCTGACTTGTAAGCAGGCAGTCATGAGTTCAATCCCCGGTACCGATAAAAAGACAATAGTTTTGGTGATTAGATAGATGGTCGTAACGATGATGGGAATGTTGCTGTTGCTGACAGTGATGATGAGATGAACAAAACTTATATACTCAGCATCTGGTGTGTACTTTTTGTGTGACATCAGATCCTTTGAAATTCTATGGGAAGCAGTCATGTTATTCCCATTTTACAAATGGAAAGAATGAAGGGCACAGGTGTTTGCTAACCTGACAAGGTCATAGCTACTTACGACAGAGCCACTGAGAGTTCATTTGTACTTTACTACATGTGATGTAACCAGAGGTGATCAAACTCTTTTAACAAAGAGCATTTCTGTATCTGGTGTCTATGTGACCTGTGTTTATTTCAAAAGCTTACAGAACTCTTGGTAAACTATTTGTCTTTACTCTCCTCAACCCATAGGAAAGTCACGTCACCCATTTCTGAAATGTAGCTAACTGGAGGTGGGAAGAGGCTTGGAATAATGCTTTTTCACACAGGAAAAGAAAACTGCTTCACAATACCCCTCATACTATTTAATAGGCACTAACCCCAGGTAGGGGTTGATGTGGTCATTTAAAGCAACACTTTAGTTTTTCAGAGTGTGTGTTACTGAGACCTTTAATGAGCATAGTTGGACTGAGTTTTCTATTTCTGAAAGCCAGAGCACATCTCCAGTTTCATGGTGTTCCCTAACAGTACACTAGAATATGCATCCACTTAACCCCAAGGACACAGTTTACTAACGTATCTTTGATAGTTAATTTTTCCCAAAGAGGTTTCACATACAAAGAAAAACATATATTCTCCTTGTATCTGAGAATCAGTGGAAGATATGGAATCCAACCTCAAGACTACAGCCAATTGATTCCATTTTTGTTTCATGTGTATTTATTTTATTTTATTTGTTTTATTTTATTTTGTTTTTCAACTTGCTACAGATCTGAAGTCACATTTAGGAACTAAAAACAGTTTGAAAAGAACTGTGTTCAGCAACTTTTAAGAAAGTAAAGACACCAGTTAGTAATGGCAAATGAAGGTGTCCATTTATTTTAAAGTGGGATAGGTGTCGTTTTTAGCACAAATGACATAGCAAGCACTCAAACTGTCATTTCATTTTTATCAACTGAAAAAATAATTGAAATAATTTTAAGCATTTTAACAGAAATGATTCATTTTAATGACATAATTAATTTCATTTCACTTCATTAATGAAATATTGATCAAGCACATCTATTTTTTTTTAAAGAACACACACAACAAATGCCTGAGAATAATAAAGCCATGAAGAACATTTAAGCCCTGCTGTAAAGATGATGTTTGAATACAAGAGATGAGCCATGCTTCTAAATACCTGCCATGAAGAACTATATTATGAATACTCTAATGAGGTGAGACTGGGTGGGATACAGTAAGCAGGTAAGTGACATTATCTTCACCTGACATCATCCCTACAACTCTGTCACGCTCTGGACTGACTCCTGTGGGGCCTTTTGAATACTCAGGTAGTTATTCTTTGGTCTTAGAGGTTATCTTCACTTTCTCTTGACCCAGATATCCATAAGCTTGCTTCCTCAGTTCCATCTAAATTTTTCCTAGCTGTTATTTCTCCGTGACTCCTTTTTTGCTTGCATTATTTAAAATTACAACTTTCTACCCAGTTCTGTAATGCCTTTGTCTATTTTATGTTTTTGATTTTGTCTTCTCTCCTTTCTCCCCTCAAAAAACTCCTCTTTCTCATCCACTTCTTTTTCTCCTCCTTGTCATATTTCTTCTCATCCTCTACCTCCTTTTAGTTCTCTTCCTTTTCTTTTCTTTCTCTGGCATTAAAACCCAGGACCTTCTCAGTGAGCTATGTCCCTTATTTTATTTTGGGGGCAGGAACTTAAATTCACAATCCTGTGACCATGTGTGCTTGGATTACAGACATGTACTATCCTATCAATTTTTCTGATTATTAATTTTCAAGAATAGTGCTATTTAATTATTATATATATCTGTCTCTTCTAACTATGTAAGACTCAAGAGTATTTTTAAATTTTGTCATCTTTTAATCAGCTGATTTTGTTATAATTCTTAGGATATATTAAGTACTCAACAATTATTTACTGCAGGAATATATGAAGTGTTAAATAGGCTAGGGTGGAGATTGTTGGGATAAAGATAAAGACTTAATTCGTAGCTAGAGTAGTATCAGGATCTAGAGTCAGTCTAAAACTAAGATAGTTTTAAAAATATTTTTAGGTTAAGGTATTTGAAGTAGAAACTAGAGAGAAGATAAAGAATTAAGGAAAATGAAACCACTGAGCATGAAAATCCTGAAAATAAAAAGCTGAAGATCACAGCCTTAGTGTCTAACTAGAATAATTAGCTTCCTCTTTGGACCACTTTTCAGACAGGGTCAAAGGAGAGATAGAAACTGCTGAACATGAACAGAAAATGGCCAAGGTGAGAAGAACAAAGCTCATCTTCAAGTCATTCACTAAGAATGAAGGCTGTATGAGCAGAGACTGGTACTTTTGGAAGGGAGAAAGTTTGGAATGAAAGCATACTCAACAGTGTCAAAGAGAAATTCTGGAGGTGAGGATTTTTTTATAGGCAGTAAAAATTTGATTGCAATTGCCTAGTAGACATTCATGGAGGGGTGGACCTTATAGAAACCCCCTATCATCCTGAACAAACACCTGCGTGAAAAACTGTAGGTGTCATGTGAGATTAGGTGCAGGGACGATAAAAATGGCAGAATGCAAAGTAGGACAACTATAAAGTAGAAAAATTAAAGGAATCTTTGAAATCATCTCATACTGGTTTCAGTACCTAGTTTGGAAGCACATGCTAGGCCCTCAACAAAATATTCCTCTTGTTGCTACTCTTTAAAGAATCACGCAATGAAAAAATCAAGGTTTGAGTGCATTATAACAGGTAGTACAGAAGTAGTGTGCTAAACCTTATCTCTGCAGTTGTGCTTAGCCTTCATTGCCCTAAGGTTTGAATTTTATCATCTGTAAAATAGTAATGGTACAATATTTATCTCATAAATTTACAGTGATGATTAAGTGGATTCCATTGCAATCCTGGAGGGGAAAACATTTGAATAGTGATTAAAAACTGACAAAAATTTAAGACAGAATGTCTAAAGTAGTATTTGGCTCAGAGGAAGTGCTGTATCAGAGATATCTTTGAAATAAATAGAGATGTGATGGTGTAGTGCAGAGAATCAGTAGATCTAGGTGCTGTGCTGATTGCCTTTTGCTTATGTCAGTTTGAACAAACAGTCTGAAATCCAAACCTGACAACCCAGTGCCTGTTAGTATTTTCTCCATCTTCCTAAAACAATAAGAAATAAGGTAGATGATCACCTATTATAGCAGGTCACCAAGACTAAAGAGGTCTTCGTCTTCCGTTCCTATTTTTACTATATATATATATATATATATATATATATATATATGATCAATTTTGAGTTCTAAAGCTTGAATTCAAGATCTTCCATATTTTTTCCAATTAACTTATCTTTCAAAACCTTGTCATGAGTGATCTTCATACTTCTTCCATTAACCTAAGTCACACCCTGTCTTTAAGTCGTATTTTTCTTACAGTTTGCTTACAGTTTTGCTTTTCATAATAACCACCACTTGCTTAATTAATGCTCTATGCAAACGTTCCCCAAGAGCTTCTCTGGCTTTCCCTATCCTTAGAAATAACTTGTTTCTTTGAATATTTGTTGGCCTTTAAGTCTATACCCTTGCAGACTGTCCAGTATGCACCATGTACATTCAAATGTGCACGACCCATGCGACCATGAAAGCATGCAGCTTGGTAATCCAGCAGTGGATGTCCAAGGGTTATAATGCATCATCTAAGAGTGGATTTGAAAGGAATTTAATATTCTACATGAATGACCATCAAATAAAAAAGAAATTAAGAAAGCACATGAAAGGATTGAAGAGAAACATACTACTTTTTAAGGGTGATATCCAAAGACGTGCCAATCATGACAGCAGGAGTAGTAACAGGTTAAAAGAGCTTTGCCCTCTTGTCATGTGAAATAAAGCTGACATCCAAACTTATCTGCAAGACTCAAGAGGTGGCTTTGTAAGCCAGTTGCTCAGAATTAACCTGATAAATCCTTTCTAGATCCTACAGCTAAAATAAGTATGGGGGCTGTTATTGCTGGAAACAAAATGCTGTGCTGTGAAACACAAAACAACAAAACACAAAACATGATGAAATGACAACAGTCTAATTGAATAATTTTTATTATATTTTTGAATGAGCTCCAAAATTTCTATGTGCTATTCCGTAGGAGTACACAATGAGTCATCCCTAACCAGAGTGTACACACATGCACACACACATACACGTACATACACACACAGGGAGTGGGTTGGAGATAAAATAGGAGAGAAAGAGAGAGAGACAGACAGACAGGCAGGCAGGCAGGCGACAGAATGAGTGTTGTGAGAAGAAATCAGACGTGTCACACATGCACTGTGCCAGGATGCAGAAAAGTGGTGGCTATGCCAGCAGACATTGGCCAGCGTTTCCCTTCAGGAGCTGTTGTTACTGAGTTTTGGCTATGTTTTGCCATTTCTGAATGTAGGCCTAGTGCAGTTAGGTCTTCCAAGTTTTCAGATGAAGTTAGAAACCCTAACCTTTTAAGGTGAAATATATAAACTTAAAAATGCAGTAAACCCGTTGTGACCCAAAAACCACCATTTTGCAATTTTTGCTTTGGACTTTATGGTGATCCTTCTCAGTGTCACTTCAGTTCAATAACCACAGGGAAAAAACTTACCTATAAGATGTTAAAAATAGCCGTTATACTTTTTATAATACAGTCCCTCATGACTGAATAAAATCCTTATCTAAAAATAACAGTGAAGACTTTGAAATGATATGTAGAAGCTGTGAGGCAAGGGACTGGAATTTTTAGGAGAAATGTAGATTGCATGATATTCTTGCTCCTGTTTTATTTAGTGCCTGCCCTCTGGGCTGAATTTATTCCTAGAGCAGTAATCCAGATGTCATCCCTGGGCCCTCTGTATCAGCAAAGATTTTAAAAGGTACTATATTTTTGGAATTCTTTGACTGAGGTTGCTATTGCCACTTTTACTCTGTTAATCTCCAGCTTTCCCACAAAGGCAACTAGTTTCTGAGAAACGATACTTGTATAAAGTTGTAACTGGGAAAAATGACTGGCCTTTTAGAGGGTAGACTGTAATCCACGGTTAGAGAGGTGCTGGGGATCGAACCCAGGGCCCAAACAAGCTAGGAAAATGCTTTATCATTCAACACTGAACTGAGGGTATAACTGAACAGTAGAGTGCTTGACTAATTTGAGTCTCAGCTCTTTCAAAAGAAAAGCAAAAGTCAGCAGGAAGCAGATTATACATGTTTCTCAATGAAAATCACAAAATAGTGCCCAGTTCTACCTGTATGCTGCATTTTCAGTAAAGAATTTCAAAGCAGACTTAGTTCATTTTTGTTTTCATTATAAGAAAAAAAATTTGAACTACAGTGTGCCTGCCCAGCGTCTGAGGATCATTTTCTAAGGTTCCAAAATTTTGTTTTTCTCTAGCAGTTAACATAACTCAAAAGTAAGAAAAGATAAAAATGCTCCCGACTTAGAAGCTAGACAGTAAGAGCACATTCTGAATGCTTGGACAGTAAATGTTTTCTTGTTCCTATAAAAGGAGGAGCACACAGCAGAAGCCTCGGTTCCTGCAGTGAAGCAGGTTTACAATAGCTATTACCTTCAAAAGGAGAAAAAAGAAAAGGAAAAAGAGGAAAAACTAACAGATAAACATACCAAAAAATATTAAATGCCAATAAACATGAGTAAATACGGAAAGGTAAAGAACGGCAGGGTGACCAAAGGGCAATAGTTTCTGAGCCCTTCCCTCCCACCTGCCTTTGTCCTTTCTGCATTGTTGTCTATTGAGGATGCTGAATTTTGTCCTCAAAGCTTCACAATGGGAATCCAGTGCTTTGATCAGAGTGTGCTTTGCCCTTATATACTAGACTCTTTAGAAGGCATTTAAAAATGACTAAAGTCTTTTACTGTGTTATGGCTTTCCCATCATATTTTTAGACAGTGAATTCTTGGCATCTTTAGAATGAAAAGCAAAATGCACAGTTTTAATGTCAGTTAAAGAAAAAGTAGCTTTTTGAGACTCAGTGAAAAATCCTCTTATGATGCATGTTCCTCTAGTGTTCTAAGCACACATGTTGGTGCTCTTTGCAAGAATAGCTTGTTTTACTTTATTGTTGATCTCCAAAGCCCACACTCACCCCACTGAAAAGGTCTTTTCTGAGCACCCGCTAAGGGATCTTTAGTAGTCATGCTCTTCTTTTCCACTTACTCTCTTCTCTAGCTTTTCAAGAAGAAGGAATTGTCCAATGTGTAACAGAAGAGTGGTTGAGACAAAATTCTTCATCTAAACTCAGAATTGCTTAAAATATAAAGAGTTTGAAACAGACAGCTTAGAAAATTTTTAAACAAAGGCAGTTGAGTAAATGAACAATGGTTCTCAAATTGTTCTTGAAATTGACTAACCTATATTTTCTAAGCTCTCTATATTGCTATTTTATAGTACAAGAATCCCTTAATAGTGCTCTTGGTTTTCATACATATAATTTAGAAGTCTATTTAAAAGTAGGATAGGTAATTTCAGCTTTTATTTTTTCAAGCGTCACTTGTCAGAGTAGTTCACCAAGCTTCATTGAGTAAAAGAAAGGATTTTCCTACTTGGTTTAAGGTACAGAGGACAAGTATGCACATTTGATTTTGAAATGCAGGTTATAGAATGCTGTCATGGCAAGAGTTGTTTCCTCCCTATCTGTAATCACTCTTTCAGTTATGTAGAAGGAAAGATGTGTTCAGAGTTTAAAGAATTAACGCAGGATATTTCAATGACAATTTCATAGTTGCAGAGAAAATATTCATCCATAAAATATTCACAGTAAGAATGGAAAGTTCTTGTCTCATCTACTGAGAAGGAAGTGACTAGAAATAAGAGAATGACTCCAGAGGCAAACTTTGAGTAATGGAAGCACTAACTGCTGTCTTAAGCAGAAAATCTCTGAGTCTTTGCTGGGAAGAGGACATGTCTTGAGGCTGATACCTGTGGGCAAGACTGAAGATATACTGATCACAAAATTCACTTAAGACCTACAATTTGATAGTAGCATTTCAAGGAAAGAAATAGAAGTGAGTTATAAAAGGACTTTATACTAAAATTGTGAAGATGAAGATAAGATTAGATAAAATTGCTCATGCTAGTGGAGCGACTATTTTTAAAATCAAATATGTAGATAATGGAAAGCATCTAACGTGAAAGTCACTATATACAAGCATAATATTATGGGTGAAGGCAATTTCTATTCTGAATTCAATTCAATTTCATGTTTATTTTTATGAGTAGATGTGTATATATAATTTATTCGATAACGATAAAGTAGAAAATATAATGTAAATATCTAAATAGTAATACATATTATGACACAAAATATTCCAGTAAAGATGCTCAGAATGCATGAGTTTGATGTCTGGCTATTCTTTTTGTCAATTATCTGCCCACAAAGTGTGAGGTCACAGCCAGCAGGCTCTAGGGTGGAGACACAGTTCTAGCTGCCTCTGTCAGGTGAGATATTTGCACGGACTTCAGTAACTTGAATTTTCATGTAAGGAACTTATTCAGAAAACAATTGGTTGTGAAAATTTGGGCCAGTTAATTGTACAAAACAGAAGTTCAAGAATGCTTTGGAGGAGTTGCCAGCTAGTGATAGTTTGATAAACCAAATAAAACAAAAAAGCAATGAAGAAGAAGAACAAAGTGGGAGTGAAGCTAACAGTGCAGGTATATTAGCACTATTTTTAGAAAAGACATGTAACATTATTTCCGACTCTTAAAATATTCACTAAACAGTCTCAGAGAAGTACCCCAGTCTGCAAGGCAGACTTTGCTGGAGATATCTGTTTAAAAATCAAAGGAGATCATGTAAGTATTAGCACAGAAGGATGTAAACTTTTCCTGTAAAGGACAGATAGTAATGCAAACATTTTAGACACTGGCTTCTTTTATAACGACTCAACTCTGCCATGGTAACCCCAAAGCAGCTCTAGACAACATGCAAACCTATGAGGATGACAGAGTTCCAATAAATTTTCCTTATAGACACTGAAAATTTCATAATTTTCTTATGATATAATATTATACTTTTTTTCTACAATTTAAAAATGTAAACCCATTCTTTGCTTGTATAAAAAGAGGTAGTCATATATAAACATGGTCCATAAGTTGCTGATTTTTGTTTTAAACAAATGGTTAATTCAACGTTATTAAAAAATAACAAGGTAGTGTGAGGACTATCTATAGGAACACAATTTGTGAGATGCATTATAATAATATTCTAAAAACTTTCAAATTTAATAGCTCATCTTCATATTAAACCTAGGTAACAAGCCGATGTGTAGATGGATAACATAGCAGACCCAGTTTTTTTTAACCTCTTTCTGCGTTTATGACTTTTGACTGGGATATGTTTTCCCCTTCCTCTTATTCCGAGTTGAGCCCTGGGACTTGCTTTGCTTTGGCCAAAAGAATAATAAAAAATTGAGAGATAAGCAGAAATTTGAAAAATATTTGAATGCTTTCACTTAATAGTTATTTTCCATTTTTACAATGATAATATGATACAGGCACATTGCTGAGGAATGGAAAAATGTGGAACACAGCTGAAAACTCTGTAATCCCACATAAGACCACCTTAGACCAGTTAACAGCTAGGGAACCTTAAATATGTCAAAAAGCTCAGTACAGATCAGCAGAACCACCTGGCCAATTTATAACTGATTTTAGCTACCTAAGTTGAGTCAAGTTCAGTTTACTCATGCTTATTTGTGAAGTAAATAAATGTTTGTAATAATATGCGATTTAAATTTTGTGGGTATTTGACATGATTATGACAACATATCACCGGTTTATTAGGGTAGGTATTTTTGTTTTTGTTTTATAAAGGATCAAAGAACTATATTCTAAAAGAATTGACAAAAACATTTTAAAATTCTAAAATTCAGAAAAATTTTGAAAATGTTTTTTTTTTTAAATCTCATTTTATGGATTCCCCTAAGCAGAACTGATAGTATCAGAAATTAAGTTCTTTAATTGCAAATTGGAATTAAAAAACAAATAAAAACTAAGATACAAGAGGCAAAAATGGCAACTATTTAGAAGAATATATAAAGAAATAATGAGATCTAAGATTATTACATTATAAAAACTTGTATTTTCATTTAATATTTTCAAAGCTAATTATACAAACTTATTTATCTACATATTTGGATTTACTTATTTGCCTAGAACAATGGAAATGTGGTGATGGACTCAGAAATCAGTATTAATCTTAAATACTGTTAAATCAGATCTTATTTAAGTTTTTGCCTTTCAAGGTTCTACTTATTGCTGAGATTTTTTTCATACATTTTTATGAGAAAAAAGACACAGAAAAGAAACACAAAAAACCAAAGTGACAAACAACAACAAACCCAAAATGGTAACAGTATAGGTTTTCAAAAAAAGATGACAGGAATTTAACAATGATTGTAATGTCACATACTGTTAACTGAAAGAGTTGCTTAGATTACCAGGTATGCAAAATTGATCTAATCATATGAGTATTAACTGTTGCTTTCCGAGAATTAATAGAATTAGTGGTTTAGCCTTTAGCTATCTTTTGTATATATACACAAATTCATGTCTGCAGGCCTTCTATCCTCCATTCCTCTATCCCACTTACTTTTCCCCTTTGAGCAGTTTCTTAGTGCTACACAATATTTATTGTAGTTTTTAGATTGTATTTGCTCTTTCATTTTCTTACACTAGGGAGACAGTCTGGCATTTACACATATGATTTTGATTTATTTCACTTTTGAGTATGGACTTAAGTTAGATTGCTGAGATTTTGAAAAAGTGATATATTGGAAAGCATTACTTTAAAAATTTTAAAATAAATGGTTTTTACAAATTTCACTGTATAAAGAATCAAAGTCTCCAAATTGCATTGAACAAGATTTTTATATATATCTTTTTAAGTTCTTTTTTAGAAAGAATACAGCTTTTCACTTTTTTTAGTTATAAAATGGAACATATATGTATTTCTCACATAAGTAACTTATATAGGTATGGACTGTAGGGTATAAAACATCAACCCAGGTTTTGTTTACTTAAAACTGTATTTATCAGGTACTAATGTGGATTTACTTGAAATCTGACATTGAAAATTGTTTCATAACTCACCAGGGATCATACAGGTATTTTAGAAAGTTATAAGGGTACATATTTTATGAAATCAAGACAAAGATTTATCTTTTGTCTGTGATCATAACCAATATACCCTGAAGAATAGGTATCATCCTTATCAAATAGTAACTAGTAATTTATGAAGAACTGCCATGTTAGACATACAGATACATCTATAATCTCAAGTCTACTTCAGATGAGGAACCCAAGACTTAGAAGGTTCCTGGACTATGTTCTACCAGTATATGGTAGAGTTACCATTTGAATCATACTAGTCTGTTCTAAAACTTGGTTGCTTTCTTCTCCACAATCTTACTGCATGAAATGCCTGTATATCAGAATGTGAAAGAACTTTGAAAAAGCTTAATAATCAAGAATTTCTTCACTAATTGATAATCTCTTTGTTTTTTAAGCAAACTAGAAAATTATCTTTCAGAGTAGCTGTGGCATTTTTCAACCATGCTAGCAATACATGAGTGATCAAATTCCTTTTCATGCTAGTCAGCTTTTGTTGCTGCTATTTTTCAATTCAGTCTTTCTGATCTGTGTATAGTTATAGTTCACTGAGCATTCAATTTGCATTTTCTTTAGAAGGAATGATACTGAATTAGAGGAAGTAAAGTAAGGAATAATGAGATTCATTTACATTCCTTTTAAAAATGAGCAAACTTTGGGAAAAAAAGAAATGAACTCACACACTTACTTTCTCACAAAGCCAGATATTACATACTCCCAGAGATTTCTAATGCAAAACTGTCACATCTGTCCATGTTCAGTTAAGTTAGCATGATTCGCAAAAACTTTTTCCCAAATACCTCTTTAGTCAACACAGTGACATAAAATATATACGAAAGTTTAATAAACTAACAATAGGCAAGAAAAATTTTTTGAAGCGCTGCTACGCATAGAAAATTTTCTGTAAAATATTTGATATACATAATATTACATATTTAATTTTAATTTAAAATTGTTAAGATAGTTTCATACTGGCTCAGGAAAATACAGTTCAAATGATAAAATCAAAACTCTAATGCAAACACAAACACTTTTAGACTTACTGTATAGATTTTGAGAGCAATTGCCATTCAATTTACTGATGGGCATTTTTGAGATAAAAATGTTCAGTTACAATTTTCCTATATAACAAAATAAAATTTAGATGAATTAGAAAATTCAAAATGTTATCCATTAAATATAACCTTGCGTTTACAACAATAATGAATCATTATAAATAGTTCAATTCACTAATACATGATGTTAAAAGATATTCTACAATACTACCCATGATGTGTGTTATCTTCTCATATTTATAATTTTGACCTTTTTATTTTAAAATTATATAATTTTTCTGTCATTATGAGAAGCAATACAATTTTCTTTAAATTTTATTTTTATGAAGATATTGGACAGTAGTACTACTTTAAAGGTGAAAAGTGAAAGTAAATAAATGGTAGTAATTTGTAAGGAGGTGTTGTCAAGTCAGGAGCTACAAGGAGAACAATTACATACAAGACATATAATTTATACTATTATTTATAGTGATCACCCAAGGAGTCAAATACAAAGAAAGTGTAGGAAATCTATTCACAACACTGAAGACCTAGAAGATCCAGCCAGATGCCTGAATTCCATGGCAATGACCTGCATGAGTTCAGCTGAAAATCTAGAGCCCATGATAATGACTCATGTAATCTGTTTCATGAATCTGCACTGGGAAGGCCCAGAGGTCAACGGTAGAAGCTAGAAAGTGTATGCCGGCAGGATGAAGGATCTGTGCCAGCAGGCTGAGGGTTCTGTACTGGCGTCAAGAAACAATGCTCAAAATAAGGAACAGAGCTCTTCTGAAAAGTACCACAGCCATCCCCAGCAACAGTGAAGTCCAGAGCTCCCCAGATGATTAGAACAGCTGAGAACATATTAGGAAGCCAGTGTGACAAACTTCTCCTGGAAATTCAACAGCACACAACTCCCCCTCCAGAGCCAGGAAGCACGCTCCAAATGAACCACAGCCACTCTCAGCAACCAGGTCCGGTGTTCCTCTGATGATAACAGCCGAATTCATATCAGGGAGCCAGCATGAGTAGCTGTTCCAGGAGAAACAATGGCTTCAAACAACATTGACACTTAGCAAAACCTATAATGCTTCTCTTCCTCTTCAGTTTTTTTGTTTGTTTGTTTGTTTTGTTTTGTTTTGTTTTTTTATGCTGGCAACAGTACTCAATGGGTCATCCATGTTCAGCACCACACTGATTCAGTTCAGCCTGTGTTTAAAATGACACCGATAAACAATCCACTACAAGAGGTGTTGAAGGAGAAAAACCTAAAGGAAAAGCTCAGCAATATACACAGCTTAAAAAAATGGTTTTTTTTCAAATTTTTTCTTTTGAACTTGAACCGGTAGTTAACATTCCTCTTTGGGAAGATACTTTGGCTCCACTCTTTCTTTGCTTAACAATTCAACGCTGAAAGCATGACGGAAAGCTGTGTGTGTTATATTATTAACTGCCACATTTATGAAATACGCTGCTGTTATCCCAGCTGGCAACTGGCATCCAAAACATTGAGGGTTTAGGTAAATTGCATAACGGTGGTAATCTAGAAAACTGATGTGTTATTCCAGATAATCTGATTCCACACTCTTTCCCAATAGCTCCTTTCCTCCGCAGCATTCTGAGGATGAGTCCTCTTCTCTTAACAGCAATTCCAGTTAATTCAACTACAACTTAATTGCAAAAGTTGTTCTTCAAAGTCTTTAAAATCTTTCCACTTCTTCCTTCTACTGTAGAAACATTTCCACTAGTCAGATAAAAGGATTGTCAGTTTCTCAGACAGGCATTTTCCATCACAGCCCAAGCTTTCTTAATTTTTCCTGATAGCTCTTTTTCTCTCTTACGTACCTCTAATTCACGAGGGTTTTTTTTTTTTTTTTTTTTTTTTTTTTTTTGGCCAGCTTTTGTTTGTTCCTAGATGTATTCCTCACCCCTTAAGCAACTGATGAACAAGATACGAGCTGCTGGGGCCAGGGATTGAGCTCAAGGGCAAAATGCCTGCCTAACAAGCCCAAGGTCCTGAGATGGACTAACCCAAAAAGAAATCGAGATACTAGCTCCTTATGGAAATTAATTCAGTAAATCGCAAAAAGAACAGCAACTACACAAAAGACCTCTAATGAACAAAATATCTTAATGGACATGTAGTAGGAGTTCAGAAATTTGTAAAAGCAATATTTGATTTCAGAATCTTGTAGCATTTTCAATTAAATTTGCCATGTGCATGAAAAAGAAATAATTACATTTTAGCATACCAAGTTTTAGCTTCCAAATAGTGTCTTCATCTCCAAATTAACCTGTGGACAGAATGTGCACTGAGTTTGATGACTATCATTGTCCAAATGTGTTGCTTATAACAGTTCTTTATAGTTATCTTCAAAGCTTATGAGCATTTAATTTTAATATATTCAATAATGGATATGTTTTATCTATTCGTGAGTAGACATGATTTCAGAAATAGCCAGAAGTCATTTAAAACCCACTGTGGTGAACATAGTATGAACAAAGCCAACCTCATGAATTTTTCATCAAACAGTGATGTGACTGGAACATAATGAGACTCTCCTTTTCACTGATTGCTCATAAAATGTCTCTGGTAGAGCTTTCCAAATTAGAGTGTGAGATTTGTATTAAGTGTCATTGCATAAAAAACACTCTGATATTGAATGGAGAAAGTCCTATTTTGTTTTAATATTTTTGATTTATGTTTAAAACATATCAACATCAAAGGCACTGTTATATGTGTATATCAAAATATATTCCATTTTACAGTAAATACACACAGAATTTAGGATAATTGTTTTTATCTCAAGAATCCCTTAATTTCACGCCTCTGATTTTATATATATATATATATATATATATATATATACTTCACTCTACCCAGATACAAGTTTTTGATTTCTTGTACAGCATCATAATTTTAAGAGTCAGAGTGTTGTAAAATTTGAAATGCAGAAAGGAATTTGGAACCAAGATCTCCCAGATGTCTGTAATCCAATGATAATTTTATTTTCTCTGAAAAATGTACACACTTAAACACAAGTGCTTGTCCTTAAATACATTATTGGCATGTATGTCAGACAATATATCTAAATGTCCTTGGGTCTCCATTTCTACTGTGCTTGTGTGAATCCAAAATTAATCACTACAGTCCCTTTTGTGTTTCATTAGGGTACATTAGTGAGAACTTGCTATTTCAGAAAACGTCATTGTACATTATTTTACAAAGTAAATATTTAACTTCACCATTTTAAAGAAAGTGTTCTAAGGTTGCATAAGCCACAATAAACTAATACAGTTTATTTTCAGTGCATACACACTTATGGTGTAGAGTGTAGGGTTTTTCGTTTGTTTTAATGAGTAAAATCTTATAAATCTTAACTGGCATTCTAACTGGTAGAAAAGCTGAGTTGCTGAGCAACGAACGGTAATTGTGACAGTGTTTGTCTGCAAGTGAACTGATTTATGTCCCTTTCTTCTCAAATATTCACAAATAATATTAAGTTCTTAGTCATAAAGGTTTTTGTCATGTTTTAGCAATAAACATTTTATGATAAAAAAGAACTTCCTAACTATGCAAATGCCAGTTTCAAACAGATGGCGTGAAAACCCTAATTTTCACAACTTTGTTTTTAAATAGGAATATGTGGGCTAGATACTAAATATTAAAACATGACTTCAACCTACTCACTATCCCGAATTGTTTGCTAATTTCAATCAACACCCTAGGGTTCAGGCAAACAAACAAACAAACAAATAAATGATAACCTTCAAGATAGGAAAGGTCTTTCTGAGTTCTGCATCCTTTTTTACAATATTTAATCATATTTAAAACACTAGGATCTCTTAGATGTGAAAAAGAAAAAAGTTCTCCATCCTTAATACTTGTTACTCGAAAAATATTGGGAAAATTATCAAGAATAGATGAGTTTTCCTGCTACCTTAAGATATAGTTCATTAGGAAGACCAAAAACAGTATTTTCTTTTATATATCTTACATTAGATCTAATTGGATTTGCCTTTCTATAGTAATTTTTTTTGAGGGATACTGGAGATCAAACTCACGACTATGCGCTTGCAAAGCAGGTGTTTATGCTGCTGAGCTAAATCCCCCTCCTCTTTTTATAGTAATTGTTTGATGCAATATCAGTTTTTATATGGCTCTGGAAGACGAATACAAATAAATGACACTAATAAAGAATTATAAGCGAATACTACATACTATGATTTTTAAAAAGTATTATGGACATATGGACTCTAATAAACTTTGAAACATAGCAGAAATAAAAATACTTAGAATACTTTAAGTAGCACAGGAAGAAATAGAAAATTTAAAGCAGTAAATATTTATTAATGTTTGAAATTGTGATTTTTTTCTTACAAAGAGCTAAGCTTATACAAGTGAATTAATAACACTTAAAGCTAATTCTCACTTTTAGTAGGTCCAAAAAAGAAAAAGATAAAAGATACTGCTCTTTGCATTAAGTTCATATGATCTCAACTGCAAAAGGAGATAAAGGTACTTGTGAGGTCTTGAGTTGGTCCTCAACACTTCAGAAAAACAAAAAAAAGTAATGGTGGGGCTGGAGACTTAGCTCAGCGGCATAAGCACCTGCCTTGCAAGCAGGCAGTCGTGAGTTCGATCCCTGGTACCGGATAAAAAGGAAAAAGACAAAAAAAAAAAAAAAAAAAAAAAAAGAAGAAGAAGAAAAACAAACAAAAAAAAAAGTAATGGAATGCTAAGCACAGTCCCCTGGATCTTATATGTAATAAGAAGGAATTTTGTTTGTTTTCTCCATACAGTGGGCTGGTTTTAGCAAAAACATGTATCAAACAATTTGTTTTTTCTTTACCAGTTTGTAGCAGTCTTTTACATGTTTTTTTTTTGTTTTTTTTTTTTTTTTTTTTTTGGCATACATGAGTCTATTTCTATAATCCCTGATTTCTTCATTGGTCTATTTGCTTTCTTATCTAGAATCATTTCACTAATTTTTATATTGTGATTTTAAAGTGGCTTTATTTTTCTTTTTTGCAATTCAATAGATCAAATCAAGCTCATTGTCTTTTTCAGAATAGATCTAATTGCAGGTTTTTACTTTTTCCTACAAATTTTGAAATGTTTACAAAATTTTAAAAAACTTTATCTAGAATTTCAGAGTGACATTTTGAACTGCATTGAACGTATTGATTAATGATTAAAATTCAAATCCTTCTTTTATTACAGGTTTCCTAAGAGAAAACAAGGAAAATTCTCCATTCTTCTGGATTTCCTTTAAATTCTTAAAGAAAATTTTGAATCTTACTCCAAATAGAACTTGAAAATTCTTTGTTAAAGATTTTTTACATTTCACAAAATTTTTTGTTTGGAAGTTGTGAATGCTATCTTTTTTAAGCGCAAAATAAGATATTAGGACCTCACACTTGCAAGTTAGGTGCTGTGTTGCTGAGCTATATCCCTTAATATAATGTGGATGTTTTGCTATTCATGTGAATAAATTTTCATTGTTCACAGTACCACTTTTTCCATTTAATTGTATCATGCAAATGGTAGTTTTTCAATTGCATTTTCAATATTGATTGCTGTATGTTTTCATATACATGTTGGAGGAGATTCTGTACAAACATAAAAATTGAAGAGAAGTAAAATTACAGTAGTAGTGCTGGAAAATATCTAGTGACCCAGAAGTGATTAAAAAACACTTCTAAGGGGCTGGAGATTTAGCTCAGCGGCATAAGCACCTGCCTCTCAAGCAGGTGGTCCTAAGTTCGATCCTCGGTACCGATAAAAATGGAGAAAAAAAAAAAAAAAAAAAAAAAAAACACTTCTAAAAAGTATGAAAGTACCTATTCATAACAATTTCCCATGTGTAATTCAATTATTCTTTCTGTTAATTTTTTAGTTCCATATATATTTTAGATATTACTCCTTCTTTAGATGAATAATTAGCAAATATGTCTTTTCTTTCCATCTACTTTACGAAGCTCTAGAAGAGAGGAGCATGAAGTCTCCAAACATAAAGAATAATCCATAGAGGGTAATTGCAATTATACTACTGATCGGTGCATGCTGCATACATGTTGCTATGGATTAACACCTGGTGGTCAATTTAACACCAGCTGGATTACATCAGCCTCGCATTGAGCAAAGATGCTCCACCTGAGGAAAGTTGCCAGGATAAATAGGTGGAGAAGAAGGGAGGTGTTGAGGGTTGAGGCGTTAAGGAGGCATTGTGGGTTCTCCTGCGAGTTGCTGTCTGAGCCACTGGTTCTCCTGGAGACACTCTGGTCCTCACATGGAGCATTGCTTCCTGGCTCCGGAGGGGAAGACAATGTGCTGCTTGGTCTCCACGATGAACTCGTCACGCTGCTTCCTGGCACGTACCCGACTGTGCTTGTTATCTGAGGAGCTCGGGGCCTCCGTGTCGCTGAGGACAGCTGTGGTGCCTTTCAGGACAGCCCTGGTCTTTGTTGTGTGACTTCTCAGCTCCAGCGTAGAACCCTCATCCCACTAGCACAGCTCCTTCATACTGCTGGCATAGACTTTCTGGCTTCCACTACTGACCCTTGGGTCTTCCCTGCTCGGATCCGTAAAAGAGACTGGCCATGAGTCCTTCCTGAGGGTTCTGGACCTCCAGTTGGACTCGTGGGAGGCATTGTCCTGAGCTCTGGGCTTTTATCTGGACTCATGTGGGACATTGCCATGGGATTTAGGCTCTTGACTAAATAATTTATGTCTTTGGTGTTTCGGATACATTTCCTGCATTTTCCTGTGTTAACTTTCGGTGACCATATAAAAATTTTATAAACTTCATGTCTAATCCTAATTGTTCTCTGTGTACAAACCCTGACTACAACACATGTAGTGAAAGATCATACTGCATCTCATTGTTATGAGAATTAATATGTGTTAATTTAAAATAGAGCACATAAAAGCAGATTCATATTTCAATGATGGTACTTACATCGTAAATTCTACAAAAGTGAGGAAAGATCAATTTATAAAGTTTTAAATTCTATTGTCCAAGAATAGCTTTTGCCAGAACTTATAAAACTTGTAGTGTTAAAAAATTCTATCACAATATATTTTTAAGAATTTTTTTGTTGGGGCTGGGGATTTAGCTCAGCGGCATAAGCGCCTGCCTTGCAAGCAGGCAGTCGTGAGTTCAATCCCTGGTACCGGTAAAAAGGAAAAAGACAAAAAAAAAAAAAAAAAAAAAAAAAAAAAAATTATAAAAAAGAATTTTTTTGTTAATTTTATATTAAATTTTTCTAACAACTCTAGTTAAGTTATGGTCATAGAAAATGGCTTAGAGCAAAAAAGAACTTTAGAGAAACTGCTAGTCATAAGGCACGACAAATTTAGCCTTTCTAATGACTTTGAATTCAGAAAAATAGATAAGTTGATACACACCTTTGCCTGCGGTACGTGCACACCACACAGCAATAGGTAGCATCAAAGGAAAGAGTTACTTTCTCAATTGCCATGCAAAATTCCTGAAAAAGTACTTCTTTTCCATGACTCACTGAAAGTGTGTTTTATTTTTGGACTGTCTTCTGAAAAGCTAAGGTCACATTAGCCAACAGCTTGCTGATGAACAGCTTTGTAATCTGAGAAAGAAAACTCATAAACCTAATGTTAGTCATAATTCTGATTTTCTCAATTTAATTGTATCTGTAACAGAATGAAATTATTTCAAGTGTTTTTGATAACATTATAAGGACTATTTACAGTTTTTAATTTGATGAATGCAAATATAAATTTGTTTTTGATGATATCCATTTTTACACTGTGCTTTTACATTTACTATTCATTCTATTAGTATGTTATACAACATAAGTTCAGTCACAATGATATACAAACCATTAATATTTTCTCCATTTAACATTAAAGTTATAGAAGAAATGTTTTTTTATCATATTTGCCTATGTTTTTTATAAAGAATATTCTATTTAGAGCAGGACAATATATAGTTATTAGAAAAATTCATTAATAGGGTAGCCAAAAGCATTCTGGAAAATACATATAATATATTCACAAAACATTCACTCAATATTTTTCAAAATGTACCTATATTTTAATTTCCTTTTCCTACTATGAAATGATTTGCATTATGGAAAATTTCATATATATATATACAGTTAAAGAGAACAAGGCAAACGAAGCACATACAACTGATACTTAGTTCATATAATTATCAAATCAAGGGCAATCTTTCATTTATATTCTTAAACACATGTCAAATATTAGATAAATTCATAGCAAATTGTAGAATATATATGATTTCATTTGCTTGTATTTCAGCATTTATGGCTATAAAAATATATTTTTAAAATTTCATAACAATGTTATATTTTTAAAAATTACTATTTCTTGATATTATTAAAAATTCAACCTATATACATTTTCCTGATTTCTAAAAAAATGTTTGACTTGTTACAATTCAAGTCCACTTATTGTATTTAATAATCATATCTTATATCATATAGTTGTAATTTTTAATTTCTAAATTTTAGTCTTTAGTTTTGACCTATCCACTTTCCTTCCTTCCATTTTTTTTTTTTTTTTTGGTCTTTTATACTCATCATTTTGGTTTATTTTTCAAACAGACTTATTTGTTCTATAGTTTTCCATAGTTTGATTTCACCTACTGCTTATTCATAGTAAGAAACAAGCTGAGTGAGTGTTTCTTTTGATTTACCAGTTTTTGCGGTAATGAGTTGTTTATTCTGAACTATAGACAATGATTTTTAAAATATTATTACAAATTCAGATTTAATACTGCTTTATGATTTTCAACTTAGGGAGGCTATTTTTCTTTTGCTTACTCCAATTTCCCCCATTTCATTCAGTGAAATCCTTTTCAAATGCCTTTAATATGCTTGATACGTTTTTTTGTGGCTTTCACAGTCTCCTTACCTTCTGATCTGAAATATAACATTCCTAAATGCCTTCTCACACAACACCTAAGTGAAGTAAGCTACAAGAAATACTCATTACAGTGGAAAATGGTAATTAAGAATTATAATGTAGATATTAAGAAGGGAGCTTATCACTAATACTGAGTCACTAGTTATTGTTAGGGTGTGCTTTTCAATTGACAACAATATATTTTTATTACATATAAAGTATCACAAAATGATACAAATACTTTTAATTTTTTACTTAAACCTATGAATATTTATTTCTTTCACCTACACCAAAAATCAGAGTTCCCAAACTCAATGTATTAGCTCATACACTTACTACTGTAGTATACCTGTACATTTGTTAGGAAAACAACATTTAGTGGTACTAATTCAAGTGTAATGAAAATTACCTAATGCAAAAGTATGAAGATTTTCTCATAATGTTTACTTAGATCTTTGAAACAGGAAGGGGACCAAAAAAATGGAGGGGAAGGAGTGAGGAGAAAGGGAATATAAAGAATGATGTGTTATGTACATGGACCAGTTTCCCATGATCATTATGTGCTACAAACCCTTACTAATCCAAAATAAAAAGAAAATTTTATGTTTATTTTTCATATTTAAGCCAGTGACTACTCTGAGTTCATTTTCATGTGTTAAATAAGGTTAAACGTCTTGGTTTGTTTTAATAAAAAAAAATTACAACAGCACTAATGTTGTGATTGTCTGCTCCCAGTTAGTTATTTTACACTTTTGCCAAAATCAGTTGACTAATAAATATCACTGACAATATCAACTCAGTACTGTCCCACTGATCTATCAGACATTTGTCTAATATGCCCTATTTTGATTAATGTAGTTTTGTAGTAAGATTTGGAATCAGGTAGTAGAAGACCTTGAATTTTGTTTTTATTTCTTTCTCTGTCTTCAAAATCATCTTGATTATAGCAAGTCTTTCATATATTCATAGGTATCCATAAATTGCTTTATCTGTATACTGCATATTGGGATTTGGATTTGCTTCTAGAAAACAGTATCTTCAAATTTAAAAGAACAAATGTCCAACAATGTTGCGCTCTATCTTCCATAGTTTTCATTGAATAGTTCTTGTATATATTTCACTAAAGATACCCCAAAATCCTTTGTGGTTTTGATGCCAAGATTTCAATTTTTGTTTATACGTAGTATTAAGATATTCAGTCAAAAAAAAAAAAAGATATTCAGTCAATGCTTTGGAAATTGACCTTGATTTCAAAAATTTTGGTAATGTCAGTTATTAATTTTAACTACTTTTGTTATCTGTATATGTAATCTTCTTTTACAGTCTTTTCATTTTTTTCTTCTTTAAAATGCTGCTCTTTATTTTTATTTTATTTTATTTTTTTTTTTGTACTGGGAATCAAACTCACAACCTCATGCTTGCAAGGCAGGCACTTATGCCTCTGAGCTAAATCTCCGGCAAAATGCTTATTTTTAAGTAACTAACACCTTCAGTAAAGAATTGAAGACAAGCAGTAACAGGTGGTATCTTTCCCCCTTTTTTCAATTTGCAAACAATATTTCACAATTAATTATTACATTCATGAGCTTAATAAAAATATCCCTAAATCTTAGTGAAATAGTGTTTTATTGATTAATTTTATCCCACTCTGTGGTGATTATTTTAATATTTTTCCGTATCAATTGAGATAATCAATGGTTTTGATTGTATTAGACATAGAATAAAACACAGACATAGAATTAAAACAGCGTGAGAATTTGAACATATTGCTAATAGAAAAGTTACTAAGTAAATGCAAGGAAAATACATAAAAATAACAAAAAAGAACTCTTCCAGAATTATTGGAATTATCACATTGACTATAGCCAAATTATAAAATTTGAAAGCCTTGAATAAAAATAGGTAGAACATACGAAAGTGAAATTAAGAACAGTAGCTCCAAAACATATCTGCGTCCACAAATGAGAGATGATAGAGAAAGAAGTCTATATTGAATATAATTAAAGTTGAGGGTTTTTCAGAGCTCATGAAAAGCATAAATTCTCAAATTCATGAAAGCAGTATGTTGTCATTGTTATTAATAAAAATCCTTACATATTTTGGTATAAAGCATTATTCCTTTTTAAGCATCAGAAAGTAAAAAAAAAAAGATTTAAAAATAGAAATAATTTCAATTCAAAGTTGTTCAAATTAATCTAAGCAGATGAGAGCTCATAATAAATATAAGAAATAATTTTACTTATTAAAAAGTTTATAACTACATGTTTGTATAGTTAATATATGCACTGTTAAAAAGTATGTAGAAACTTAAGAACATATAAAAAGGAAAAACCAGCGAATACAAAAAAATATATATCAGGTTCATATAAATTGAAAGAAGTTAATGAATGTATCAATACCAACATCAGACAAAATTTAATTTTATGACTTGTGAAAGTTGTAAGTCTAAACAAATCTAATTCAAAATAAAGCAAACTTTGCCATAAAAAATAGAAAATGATAAAGAAAATTATAGTTCATAAAAGCTATAAACTATTGAAACAATAATCTGCAAAAAATTTTCCTTATAAGAAAAATTCATTGTTAAGGAACTGATATTATATATGTTGCATTCATTAACCACGTATAACCAAGTTTGAAATAAAAATGAAATGTAAAAGAAACGTATTTGTAAATTTTTAAGACTTTTAAATAATATAATAAAAATAGAGTTCATATCAAGTATAAAATTAAAATAAATTATAATCAAATATAAAAAATAAATACATATCACATTCACGTAATGTAACTAAAGTGATATTAATAAAATTGCAACTATAAATTTCTTGCAGTAGAAGTACATGAACATTAAGTTTGTAATTCAGGAAGACAAAAATATGAGAAATTTGATGAAATTTTTAAAATTGATAGAGAATAAAAATATAAGGAAACAATAAAATCATTTGCTATTTTTTCATAAAAAGTAATGAAATAGAACTTTGACATTATGAAGACACTATGAAGGTACAAGTACTACTAATAAATACAGGTTCAAAACTATAGCCAATTGATTTAATAAACCACTAAATAATACCATTAATAAATGTCCATATTTACATTCAAATAATAGTAATAACAGAATTAATATTTTATAAAAGTAAATAACTAATGGCAATACAAACAACTAAATCAAAACATTTAAAACCATTGATCTCTTTGCAAATTTTCTACCTTGCAAAATTCCCAATGTTACCCGTATCGCTTACTATACAATTTATACTAACCTCACATGAAATATCTCAGAAAGTACAAAAAGAGATCCTGACTGATTCAGTGAATCAGACTATTACAGACTTGGTATCAAAACATGAAAAAAGTACAAGAAAAAAAAGTATTTCAAATGTTGTTCATGAACACAAGTAAAAATCATAAAAACCAAAAATAAAAGAAACAAACCGCGATAACAAAAACTAACGGATTTGGAACTGCTTTCCCAAACAAGAAGTGAATGGAAGAATAAAAGAGTGAAGGCAGGCACATAACCAGACCTGGGGACGATCTGTCCTTACAATACAGTGAGGCCAAGCATGATGTGCTCCTCTGTAATTCTGGAGACCAAGGCAGGACAATCACTAGGGGTTGAACCCAGCCTGGGCTACACGTAAGCTCTATCTAGGTCAGCCTGAACTACACGTCACATGACTGTTTCAAAAACAAAATAAAGCAAAACAAAACAAAAAAAAAATTGTAGTGAATTATTGACTAATATGAAAATTAAAAGTATTATGAAGTCTTATACAAAATAATTCTTTTCTCAAATCATAATGTATTTCTTAAATAAGGTTCAAAATATACAAGAAAAATTGGTAAAAACTGATAGCAATAATATAAAAAAACTTCTGTCTCAGAGAAAGAATAAAAAGCAATTGCCATTACTCTAAACAATATGGAAAAAAGTCAAAGCCCAGGAAGACTGGTATGTATATTAATTTTAAAGAATTTGTATTGGGCCTATATAAAAAGAGTTTGCCTAAGTCAAAGAGGCAATCTTTTCCAAACTGAGCAAAGATTCAAATAAAAATTCCCCAAAGAGGAAAATTAAATGGCAAATATGAGAAAGCATTCAAACTCAGAAATGAGATGTAATTGTACATTTATGACTCAAAATACTAAATATTGGTGAAACCATGAAACGATGTGCTACTTCATCTAGCATTGGAAGAAAGGTAAATCTTGAAGATTCTTTTTGAGAGTAATTTGGGAATGTTTAACAGAGTGGAAAACCTGTATATTCATAGCACAGAAATTCTATTTCTAATTTATATACACTAAAACAACTTGCACAAATATCTACTACAATAACTTTGAAATACTGAGCATAAATATAAAAAAGAAGCAAAGGAAGGGAAAACGTAATGTCTAAAAGCAGAGTATTAATTTATCCTTGTGTGTTCATTGTTTTTAATTCTATATAGCAATTAAAGTGAACTTGTGCACAAGTATCAGTATGGATAAACAGATTATTGAACAAAAGGTAAACTTGTGTAAGGCAGAAACTTTATAATATTTTAGAAAACATGCAGAGCAATGCCTTACTGTTTCACTGGCCATTTGCTATGATTAAAATGCATAAATATTTATGGGCATGATCTATACCAAATTCAAGATAACAGATTGCCTCTGGGAATGTTATGGAGCAGAAGGGCATCAACTCAGGGAGAGCTTTTGTTTTTCTAACTGAAAGGACTGCATCAAAAGTTAGACGTAGGTAAAGCTGGTGATAATAGGGATACTGATTATTCTTATTATTTCTTTTTTTACAGCATCGCATATGGAATATAGGGTCTTACACATGTTAGCAAGCTCAGCTCACATTATACTTTTGTTTGTATTATTTTATAATTACAAATGTGTAGAATTGACAGAATTAAAGCACTCGAATTTCTGGCTAAACAGCAAAGTAAGCTAATGCTCAGCAGTTATAAACTGGATGGATGCTGAGAAGTCAATGGGAGATCTCTGCCCTCCTCCGTAGTCACGGGGAATTAAGGGCCACTGCGATGGCGCTGGGACAAGATATGCTGAGTGTGGGCAGCTTCTAGGGCTATAAAAATTAACTATGTATGAACAGGATAGAGATTTTCATTTCTGTGCTCTGTAGCAAGCTCGTCTACCTAGATCGTATTAAAGTTAAAGACTCATGACATGATTGTCCCCCATCTTAGGGAGGTAATGTTACCCATGCTCAAGGATTTTTGAAATGAAAAGTTTCTGTATTTAAAAAAGTAATCCTAATTTAAGTTGAGTAGATACCTGATATGTACAGATATTCTACTCCTTTACACCTTTCATTAAATGATTTTCTCAAAGTTAATGTGTCCTTGTGGATACAAATGTTTCACATTTATTTAGTCACTGGTTAAAGATAAAAAGAGGATGTGTTTGAAGTAATTAGGGATGCAGTAGGTACAATTTAATGCAAAGCAAAATGGAAAGAAAATAGAGCTAGTGGCCTCTGTTTTCAAATACACAGAATAGTTCCCTCAACAATATATTTTGTTTCTTTAAAATTAATACTTTCATTCATAACAAGAAAATTATAATTGCTAGTGTATACTTAGTCTACTATGTGGCCTGAAGCACACAATGACTTACTGCTGGAAATATCTGGAGCATTTTGATCTTTCTTTGAAAATAGTGATTATTTCCTCCCAAAAGCTGCCAATTCACACTATTCACAGTACCACTGACCTGTGGTCAGTGGAGCCAGATTTTGTCCCAAACCACATATTGGTCATTTCCTACACTCTTCATAAATTATCTCACTTGAATGATGACATTGGGAATATAAAGATTTTATGCAAAACTCAAGACTCCAAAGTTTTCTTGAAACTCTGACATATTTACCAACAGTGGTAATCCATTCTTTTCAGCCCTTCCTACACATGCTGTTTGAGTCTGGGAATCCAGAATTTTCTAGGAGGTGGACATGGCTCAAGGAATTATGACTAGAACACTTTTCAACCTTCAGATTTTTTGACTAAACAAATCTGGCCACTACTTTTTCAGGATTTTTTTTGGTGGGGGAGGCAAATACATTTAGACTGAGTATTTCACAACTGATCATTTCCAACATTCTCTATTTCCTTATATTTTCTTCCTTAAACTTTCTATTTTGCCCACCTTGTTAGATTATATTATTCATCAAAATATTTATCCTGTTGTAGGTTAACTTCCCCTAACACATTGCTTTTAGGCTTGGCCACCCAACTCACTATGGTCAAAGAATTAGGATACATACTACATCCAAGAAAAGCTTCAGGAGTAAGCAAGTGGTACTGCCATCTGCATTCTTTCCTCAGACAAAATATCCACAAATGAGGGCTGTTCCTTCATTCTAGTCACATAATACAAATGACACAGGGAGCACAACTGAGGATAAAATGACTGAGGATATGCATGTATCATGAATAAAACTAAATTACTGTTCCTGTGAGCCCCTCAACTGTGGTGTCATAGTCCATCACAGAGCTTAGTCTAAGCTAACCCATGCAGCCTTTTAGCTCCTCTATTCTCTTTATTTTGTCAAACTTCAGCAGCAAACTTCTGCCTATATAAAAGAAGGGACATTTGATCCAGTGATCTAAATCTGAGTTTTATTTTAGAAATAAAATTGCAGAAGACATTAATAATGTACCCAATGGTTATGTAAAATATTATAAATGCTTCATCTTTATTTGTACTATGCAGAGTGAAATGCATATAAATTAATATTAGTTGGAATCCTATCATGTACCAGCTTTTCTAAATACTTTACTTCATTTAAACATTCAAGAGAAAAAGAAACAATAAAGAGATAAGCTAAACATTCCAGCTATTGATCAAATAGAAAATAGATATCCAGAATAAATTAAGAGCTCAAAAATCTTAACAACAGAATCAAAGTTATTCAGTCAATAAATGGACAAATGATCCAGTAAACCTTTATCAAATGATGAAGTATAAAATGACCAATAAAAATATGAAAAATGCTGAATATATTTAGCCATTAAGAAATGCAAATCAAGGGTACATTTAGATTTCCTCTTATCCCACTGAAAAAGACTATTATCAAATAAATTAATTAAACAAACAAATAAAGTTGAACTTATAGAAAGGACACCAGTAAATGCTATTCGAATGTACACTAGTCCAACTCCTGTAGAAAATAAATTTTAAAAAACAAACAAGGATAAACACTTTAATATACACTTCCTTGAAGAAAAAGAAAGTATCAAGGAAATACTTCAAAAATAAAATCTAAAAATAAAGTATCCTGTGATCCCACTGTATCACTCCTGGGTGATACAAAGGAAGTGAAGTCATATTCATGTTAGTTGTGGTGCTATTCAGAATAACAAAGTTATGAAAACACAAGATCATGGTAGGTGCCTATCAGCAAATAAAAACATAAATAAAATCCAGATGCACACACAACCATACATACACAGTAGAATGTAATTCAACTACAAAGAAGAATAAAAATGCATCTTTTGTGGGAAATTGGGTGGAACACAAATCATCATGTTAAGTGAAATAAGCTAGAAACAGAAAGACAACATAGAATGTTTTCTTTCATATGTGAAACTAAAATTAAAAAAAAACTCAAAGTTAAACAAATCAGCATTAGAGAACAGGATAGGAAAGGGAAATGGCAGCGGAAGGACCAGTAAAGACGAGCAAATCACTGTGTACATCGGTATGTAAGTGTCACAGTAAAACTCAGTAAACTGTACAATTAATATGTTTTAATAACTATTAATGGAATAGGAAGAGCATTCTGAATATTTTATGTTGTTTTAGTCACTTTCGTACCTCTGAGAAAAACTTGACCTGACACCTAATGATTTAAAAGAGGAGAGGTTTATTTTGGTTCATGTTTCAGTCCATAGTTGGGTGACTCTAAAAGTAGGACAGCATGGCAGAGGGGCAGGTGAGAAACACAGTGGACAGAAAGCTGACGACATCAAAGGAGGATCCAGGGAAGGGATAAAACCTTCAAGTCATGGCCAGCGTGACCACCTCTTGTGACCAGGCTGCACCTCTTAACAGCAACTTGAAGTGCTGCTTCAGTCTCTTCCTAAAGTTCCCACCTATGACCTCATGAGACTTTTGGAGGATACCTAGATATAAGTGATAACAATTGTTTATTTGTATATTTTTCCAGTTGTCAAATAAACACATTGTGATTCACAAACTTAGCAAGAAAGGATGTAAGACCATAACAAATATATGTGCTCAAACACAAAAGACACTGCCACCTCACTAAGTCCAATCCATTATTAAAAGTCTTTATTTTTGGGAGTTTTGTTCCAAAAGTTCTGTGTATTAATATAGCAGCATTTTATGAGTTGAAACTCTGAATCCTTCAAGAATCTGTGAAATTCTATGATGACACCATTTTTTTCCTCCCAGGAGTTGAAAAAATATGATGAATAGAAAAGAAAAATAATGTTTTTTTTTTCTCACAGTGCTTTATATTATCCACAAAGAGGTTCAACAATTTATAGATTATAAAACATCTATGGCTATGGGAAATGATCGTAGTTACAGATGTTGACTTTGAGTAATGTCTTTATCGGAAACATTAAGGCCACATGATGTCTTCCCTCATTTTTGTTATTATTATTTTTCCTGAACTTGTGGTTAGATAAATCTTGAAAGGAAGAAAAACCTATTTTCTTGGCCTGAGATTACTCTTTAATTCACAATACTGCCTATTATGAAAGAAAGCTAGGCAGAAGTTGAACACTTTGTTTCAGTCATAGCATTTATAGTTGAAGGTTATTTTGTATTAAAAATTTCAAAATCACAGTCTTAAATATTGAAAGCAAGGGTATGGTAGGACTCAACAGATAAAATATAAATCATAAACCATAGTAATACAAAGCCATATGGTTAACTGATGGCAATTTTTCTTACCAACTCTTCTTAAATTAATGAATAAAAATATAGACCGGAGAGAGCGATGTTAGAAAAACTGCAAACTAACATAACAGATTAAAATATTGATTGAAGTCTTTTAACAGAAACCTTGAACCTTATTTTTTACGTAACTTTGCATGCAAGTCTAATATTTGGGGGTCTAAAATCCAGTATATGAGTTTCATCATCCGAAAACCAACAGAATTTGTGCCTCTGTTCCTGGAGAGGACAAACCTTACAGTAAGTAAGAAATAGAAATGCCTGTGTTTTTCTAGACCAGCAGAGCTTGCCAGCACACCTACCAACCATTTCATAGCTACAGATCTGCCCTTGAGATGGGCTGGGCACTGTCCGAGAAAGGCCCAGTGGACTGAAGGACCTCCACATCAGGATAATGAGGAAGCTGAGTATCCCATGTAGCCAGTCACTCAACTAAGGGAAGAATAAACATTTTGGGGCAATATCTGTGCTAGCCTAGGCAAATGGTGATGACTAAGGACATTTTGTGCTTTGAGTTCACTACATAGACCTAGGTAAAAGGAATACTTTACTTATCAAAAATGCTGGCTAGAACAAGAAAGCCTTAACAGCAATGAATTTTTCATTAATTAAAAATGGAATCTAATCACCAAAATTATTTGCAATTGTAGAAAAACAAGGTATATTTTGTTTCTATCAGATTAAAAACTTTAGCCAGGGATTTAGCTGAGCAGCATAAACACCTGCCTGGCAAGTGTAAGGTTATAAGTTTGATTTCCAGTGCAAAAAAAAAAACAACAAAAAAAAAATCTTTACCTGTTATAAATAAACTAAATAAAAATCTGGGAACTTAATGGATTTTGATGCTTATGTGTTTAAGGTACCTATGGGACCTGCTTTACATCAAATGAGATGGTTTTAAGAAAGAGAGTCTGGATAGCAACTGACTCAAGGTGACTTGCCCTTACACAATAAATGTGACAGACTATTGATTGAGAAGGATATTGCCAACTGGAAAATACCCAGAAGGTAAATGATCCATTTGTGTCTAAGGACATTTGAACAGCTCAATCATCATAAGTGATGTGATGTTTTCTAATAAAAAGAAATGCTATAATTTTTGAGGTAACTAAAGTCACAGAAGGACAAATAGATGTTGTACAGTATTGGTTCATCAGAGGAAGGTCAGGAGCATTGAGAGACAGCCCACAATTTAAAGAAAGACAGCAAGAAGCATTAAGCTTTCTTAAAAGAAACAGACAAGCTATGGACCAATGCCATTAGATTGTGCAGAAGTTCTGCTATTTGCTCATGTTTTAATTATCTTTGCTGTGTCTTCATAGTGATTGACAATAACACTTTTTAAAAGGTCATTCTTTTATTTTGAAAGTTTGGCAAGTAAAGTAGCTTATGGGGGAGGTACAGTCTTTCTGTTGACCAACTACATTCATAATTCAGACATCTAAAGCAATAACAAAAACAATCATAATTCCATTTATCATTCTGGAAAGAAGACATCCCAAACTCTAGCAGAGGGGAGAGTCTCACAAAAGACCTATAATCTACTCTTCTCCTTACCTGTAATAAGACTGTGTGCACCCTTTCAGTGAAACAGGAAATCAGTCTCCACTTTCTCATATATTGTTACCATAAACTCAACTGAGATAAGCTGTGCCTTGACAGCACTCTCACAGGAAAAAATAAATAATGTAGTTTTTAAAGAACATGGCTTTTGTTTGGGACTTTCAAAATTTGAGTAAGAAATTTCCCAACATTGTTTGGGAGCATGATTGGGACTTGATGCAATGACGAAAGTAAATACTTTGAATGACCCATGTTTTTGTCAACCTCAACAAAGGCATGTAAGAAGGTAGGGTAGCTCTGTGAATCCTTGGAAACAGAGATCATATCATTGGTCTGCACGGCTTTTTCTGTCGTAAGCAAAGTGGGGAGCAAGAGCAGCAGGTTAGATCTTGTGCACTTTAAGAGGAGCAGCTGCTAAAGGATTTGCAAAAGAGCATATTCATGCTCATATATCAGAACAGTGAGAGCGGCCTTGTGACTAGCATTAGGCAAGGTCAGAACGCCAGAACAGGAAGGAGGAAATGAGCTCTGGCTATATAGGTAGAGTGAGAGGATTCCAAGCATTCACAAAAATTTGAAGAAGATCAAGGATCTGCTGTTGTTCATTGACAGACAAAATAAGGACATTTGAGCTTTGTATGTTAAATTGGACTCCACATGGAAAAAAATGCAGAGATTTTTAAAAGTAACATTTAAAATAAGGCCTTCACAATCATATACTTCATTTAAGAAAATGATATTAATGACTGATACAATCTACAACATCAAAGAAAATACAATGATATTGAAAATAATTCACAAGTATAACCTGAAACTTTAACATGGATCTAAGAATTGTTGCTTCCTCTACCATTAAGTTTGCTCTTTTGCTGCAAGGCAAAGAGACAATACAAAGGATAATATGGACATTCTTCTAAAAATAGTTACAAAAAGAAAACAACTCTACTTCATTCTTGCTGAAATGACATAGTATCTTCTGATGACAATTTCTATTTAAAATTTTTAACCTTTAAGGGCTATTAGCTAAAACACTGGTCAAGTGATGATGATGATGATGATGATGATGATGATGATGATGATGACCACAATGAAGATGAAGATGCTTTGTGTGTTTATGTATGCAGTCATTCATTTGTATCCACAAGAAACAGGTTCATGAATACTTCATGGATACCACAATCCCCAGATTCTCAAGTACATTATATGCAATAGCACGGTATTTGCAGATAACCTCACATTCTTCTAAATACCTTAAATCATTTCTGGATTACTAATAATACCTAAATACAATATAGGTACCAGAGGGAATATTGTTATGCTGTATGGTTTAGAGAAAAGTGACAAGAAAAATAATCTGTATGTACACTGCAAACTTACTACATTTTAAGAATTTTTTTCCAAATTATGATTAGTTTAATATGCAGATGCAGAAAGAATGAACACAAAGGACTAACTATATCTGTACTGTAATGCATTGTTTGTCCTCACTTGCCATGACCCCATTCCCTCTGTGTGTAACCTTGCGTAGAGTAAGATCTTAATGATTCTTCTTTGCTGACTACCAAGAAGTTTGTCTGCCAAAGTTCTTTAGCACAGTAGAGCACAGCCCGTATACATTAAGATGATCAGCACCCTAATTTGACATTTTGCAAAAGGCAAGTATACCTTGGCGGGTTGCATTTAATCAGAGTCCTCCAGAACTTGCTGACAGTGGTTTTCAGACTTAGTCAGGAGGCTTCTGAACTCTGGCTTCCTGCTGAATGCTGCCTAATCTGATCTAGTTCCTCCCAGGGGAAGAAATCTAAAGGAAATAGTGGGACTGAGCTGATGCTGTGAGCACAATGGGTGAACAGTCAGAAACAAAACTCATAGCGCTCTGTCTTTTCATTTTTCCACCTCTCTGGCTATTAGGCATTTTTCAAACTTATTAAAACTAATCTATAAAATAAGGACATTTACAGTTTTAAAATAGTTGTAAAAAGAAAAGAGCTTTACTTCATTTTTAATAAGACATATTTCTATAGGTTGTTGTAGCAATTTCTATAACTGAAGGCTAATAGGCAAGACACCAGTTATACTCAGACCATAAATAAAAGAAATAATAAACACAAGCCAGTAATTAATTCATTTTAATTATCATTCCTCTCTTGAGAGCTTGATGAACCAGGTATGTACAAACTTTCACATGGATCTATGGTAAACTGTGACATCGTAACATTGGTATTAATGGAATACCACTTTCATGGAATCTAAGTCAGGTCCATCCTAACTCCTAGTGATATATATAACTCATTCTGACAATATCGGTTTTGCCTTTGCTTTTTTGTTAGAATTCATAACCTGTGCAGGCCCTCACCTTTTCACAAGCTCCTCCCATACACAAAGTTCTCTTTTTACTCAAGTCCTTCTAGACACCAGTGCTTAACCCTGATGTGTTTCAATATCTGAAAACAGACTTTTACTTTTATGTGCTTTCCAATCATCTTCTCAAAACCCTCTTGGTGTGTTTTCCCTGCTCTGCTTTTGGCTCTAGCTTTCTTTTGCACTCTGTTCACCCTTGACTTGAGGACAATTAACCATGATTTAAATTCTCAATAAACGGCCTACGACCACTTGACGTTAATGGCCAATGACCACTTAACGACCATTTGACGTTATCTTAATCCAACTGTTTATTCCCTTTTCTTAGTACTACCACCATGAATCTCATCACAGTCTGGACACACCTTAATGTTACCTTGAATATATTCATTGCCAACCACCTAACCATGTATTTTCCTTTGTCAATTGGACATTTTTTTTTCTGCCTAAACCCCAATAACTGTATCAGTAGTACCAACTTTTGTTGCTATAATCCATTGGAGGATAAGTTGTACCAAATCTTGCATGGGGTCCAGATATAGAGTGAGTTTTCTCACTAAAATTTGTCTAAGACTTCCTCAAAAACTGGAGCCAACATCAAGGATTTTCTGGCCTGACCATGGAAATGATTACTGCAATATAGTTTTCCGAAAAATATTCCAGTAGTGAGTGCTGCTTCCAAGGAGTGATTAGATTCCTAGGCTTAGCTTTTGCCTCCTATTGATTTTTCTAAAAAGAATATGAGGTAAATAATACATTGAACATACGATCATTCATACACAATGTGAATACGTAGAACTATGAAATACAGATATTTGGGTGGCAGTGCAAAACCAAGGGAGCCTAAATATTGATTGAATCTGAGAAATGACTATTCATTAAAGCATTACTCACAGAAAAAAATAACTGATCAACAGAAACTAATACAAGGGAAACTAAATTTTCCATGGGCCAGTGTCCCAAGAGTGTCAAACAACTTATGACATGACATAAACTGGAGTGCTTTCAGGTCAGTGATGATTGAACGACTGATGTTAATGCTAAGCCATTATAGTCAGAAAAATCTATCCTTTTCTGTGTGGGTTCCAAAGGGGGAATCAGATAGCAAGTGTGCTATTTGATTTAAGTGATGGAGAGAAGTGAAGAGAAAGCTGGAACTAAGCACTCAAAAGGTCACAGTATCAACTACAAAAATGCTTTGGTACAATGCCTCAATATGAGGTAAACCTGTGGCATTAGGAAGCTAATGCAGCTCATATTGTTCAGTAGGTTGGTGGCATGGGGGAAAGGATGAAGTGATCCCAAGACTCATCCCAGGTTCAGTAGGCACCTCGAAGCTAGGCAGAACATTCAGATTCCCACCAGTAATAGATGGAGGGAACAGGAGCCTGACGTGCCTCCTGGATTGGAGAGAAGTGAGTGAGGATCCACAGGTGAGATTCTTAGGTAAATCCACTTAAAGAGAAAAACATGAGATACAGAAAATATTATAAATGCTATACCTCGCTCGACAACTTTGATGCTGACTCAAGAGGGATTAAATTTAAACTGAGACACTTGTTACCAGCGTCTAACAACCACGTGGCTGGTACATCCTATTAATTCCTGGTTGCAGAAGGAAACTTCTGGCTCTACTTCGGGATTTGTGCCTTGAAGCAGCCCTTCAAAAGCGCTTGTGTTTCTGTTTCCATGACTTTATACTGGTTCTCCCTATATAGTTTCATTTCCTTTCTGTGTGGCATTTCAGGTCCTGCCAAATCACCAAATTGCTATGACTCATAGTCAATATATATCTATAAACACATCTGTGAATGTTCTGAAACTGATAACTTTTTAAATTAATTTTTATTAGTACATGTTTGCAGTAATAGTGATTACTTTCATTGCGGGAAGTTGGCACATGTAATATAACACATCTTAATTCCTTTGAGCTCCCCACCCTTCTCTTCATCCCCTTTCCCTTCATCTCTTTGTCTACTTCCCCATTTGCAAAATATTTATCTCACTGTTTCTTATAGTTCTTTTAGCAAATGGTCCTGGGAAAACAGGCTACATACATGCAGAAGATGGAATCTAGACCTGTATCTTTCACCTTGTATTAAACAAAACTCAAAATAGATCAAAGATATAAATATAAAAACTGAGATGTTTAGCCCACTGGAAGAAAAGATAGGTAAAACTTTTCAGGTCATAAGCACAGGCAAGGATTTTCTGAATGGAATTCCACTTGCATAAGATATAACATAGCAATCAACAAATGGGGTTATATAAAATTAAAAGTCTTCTGCACAGCAAAAAAATAACTAACAGAGAGAAGCCACAGCCTACAAATGGAAAAAAAAAAAATTGTATTAGCTACACCTTAGACAGAGAACCTAATATCTGGAATGGTTAAAAGTCCAAAACATTAAATCCCCCCCAAATAAAAGACCAAGCAAAAATGAACAACTGAAATGGGTTAAACTGGTAATTTTACATAGCTGAGAGTTTGTCATCGTCTCAAGGAAATGGATACTTTTCTTATTACTTAAGTTCTCTATGAATCTTCATTCATAATTTTGCACATCACTGTGGTAAAAAAATATATGATAGGGGCTGGGGATTTAGCTCAGCGGCATAAGCACTTGCCTTGCAAGCAGGCAGTTGTGAGTTCGATCCCTGGCACGGATAAAAAAAAAAATATATATATATATATATATATATATATATGATGACTGACTACTTATGCTTATCCTTTGAAAGTAATAAAATTTGAGCGATTCTTTGAAGAAGACTGTTCCTTTACACCATATCTTAGTGGTAAGTTGCAGTATTTTTATTATATGGAATATGATTTTCAAGTTACATTAAATGCAAAAAATAGATAAAAACATTTATAATAATGTTAAGTATATTTATATTATGTATTAAAGTTACAGAGCATATATTATTAATTTTGCAATATATCATAAATAATTGTTACATGTATCATATCACATTGCATACTTATCACTTGCATACATATCACTTGCATACCATTCATTTGTAACAACTATTTTACTAACAATTTTGTGGATTATGATAATTCTGTGTTATACAACAGTCTCATAATTCAGTTTAGGTTTTAAATTTCAAGTTTTTAGCATTATTGTCTCAATTTTTATAAAGTATAATGTATCCTTGTTAATAAATATAAGTAACATTAAAATATAAGAATAAAAATAGAAATATTTACATATTAATAGAATACTTTTCAAAATATCTCTCCATTTGTATAAAGCAATGTGAAATGAAATATGTATAAAATGCTAAGCACTCTCAGGCATGTGACTGAAGGCCACTTTTTAAAAGCTATAGTAACAGGGGCTGGGGTTTTAGCTCAGTGGCATAAGCACCTGCCTTGCAAGCAGGCGGTTGTAAGTTCAATCCCCGGTACTGGTAAAAAGAAAAAAGAAAAAAAAAGTGTAAAAAAAAGCTATAATAACAAATTTAAAATTGTTATTTACATACATTAACTTATTAATATGTATTAATATATTAATGTAATAATACATATTATGTATAATATATTATATATAATGTATATATATTAAAGTAAGTTAATGTTCCATATATATATATATATATCCCAAGACAATTTCTTTCCCCTCATTGTAGCCCAGGAAAGGCAAAAGATTAGACACAAACTACATGTTGAAAGTCTTATTTTCTTGCAACTACAATATTTATCTTCTTCCAAGCATTCATGTTTCCTGTAGGTAGATTTATGAATGTAAAGAATGTCTGCATTCATCTTCTCACTTAACAAAGACTTATCTCTCCTTTGTGACCTAGGGTAATAGCACTTATAATAAGAATTAGAGTCATGCTCCTATTACCTCAGCATAGAAGTTTATCAGGTTGTCAAGTACTGGCGACTAATAAACACCACAGTATTAGGAAGTAAAATGTAATATTATCTGCTTTAGGCAGTCTGATTCAAGTTCTGCAGAGTTAGTAAAAGCCCTAGTTGTACATTACATTGAAGATGGTTTCTACTGTGCTTCCCTCTCCGGGGGGTCTTGCTTCCCAGCTGTTCCTCTCCACTGACCTCCCCATTGTTTGCCACGTTGCTCCATGGATTGCACTCCGGGACTATGTCTCTCTGACTTGTTCTGGTGGTGATTTCTGAATGTTTAGGGACTACATAGGAAATCTTATTTGTATACTGTTCTTTGCGATTTGAATTCTGTGTCTTCTATATTTATTCAAAGAATAAGTTACCAATTGAAAAGAAATTCTGGGACTAGCAATTCTTGAGTGGAGGAAAAACAAAAGATGAAAGGAGAAAAAAAAGACTGGATGCATTTACAATTAAATAAAGGAACTTCACTTAAAAGTTCCTTATTTATTTAAAAGACTTTAAAATCAACATAATAGTAGATAAGATAAAAATGTTAGTAAAGGAAAACTGAAAAGAAGATAGAACAATAGCTTATTCACATAAGTAAAATGACTAGACTCAGACTCCAGCCTTTTGGAAAAGTGAAACAAAGACACATCACATTTCTGGTGTTACAAATCATAGGAATGTAAATTGAAGTGAGCTTGTTATCAATGGAAATTATCAGAAATCAGGATCTCAGTGATCTAGAGAAAACTGATGACACTGACAACAAAAATAAAAATAGAGAAGCCTGATTCTGAAGAGTTCCTTTCAACTTAAATGGTACCACTACAGAATCTCAGGTCCTAAGCCATTCATAAATCCTTAATCATGGAGCAAAATAATTAGACACATTATCAAGAATTGCATGTATAAGGCAAAAGTATATCTGACAACAGTTGTGTGTGTCAAACTAGTGGAAGAAATGGAGATCTGCTTTTCAAATATGTGCAATAAATCTCACATTCATTTGTGTTCTTTGGAAATTAATTTATTACAACGTATTTTACAGATATAAGGGAAAGTACTATTTGTTTTGTTTTGTGTTATGTTGCTTTTAGTTGGTTGGTTGGGTTTCTATTTCAAATTTTACACAATGCTTTGGCTCACCAAATTCCCAAAAATGTTAGTGACCAAGAAACCACTAGGGTTTCTTGTCAACTAAGGTCCATTGGTCAAGTAAAAAGAATCAATAAAGAAATCACTTTTATTGGGGATTTAGCTCAGCGGCATAAGTGCCTGTCTTGCAAGCAAGCAGTCGTGAGTTGTATCCCTGGTACCGATAAAAAGGAAAAAAAAAAAAAAAAAAAAAAAAGAAATCACTTTTACAAACACATCAATTTCACAAAATCCGGATCATGAAAATCTGACAAACTCTCCTGGTCATTTATGTCCCACATCACAAAGAATTTATAAAGTTATAAAGATCTTCCTGAGTAAATGCATAAATTCAATAAGTAGTCCCAAAGCACTAATTGTCAACAAAAATTTGAAATGATTTTATTGTAATAATGTTAATTTCAGTAGTTTCTCTAAAATATGTAATTGTTAACAATAAAATCTTTTAAGAGGAAGCAAAAGCCTTTTACTCCCTTGTGATCCAGCTATTTTTCTTCCTATTCACTATAATTAAGTTCTCCCCAGGCAACAAGCTTCCCCACCAAGCAGGTACTCCTAATTCCTCCTGGCTCTAATCACCATATTCTCTCTAGTCTGTCTTGACAATTTAAATTCTATGCATGCAATTTTATTCTCATTTACAAAACTTTTAATTACCACCACTCTAACCTGTGATTTCAGAAGAGTCTGGTGCCTCTTTTCTGCTGATTCTCAGCTTTTGTTTGTTTCTCATGTACAAATACAAATAATCTAAAACTTGCAAGAATTAGAACTCCTTATTGTTTCTTAATATTCTGTTTTTAACACCCAGGTAACCACATTACTGGAAGATGCTCTGTCCCTGGAAGGCATTAAGACACAGAAACTTTTGAAAAATCTTGCACAGTTCCTTGACGTAACATGAAAGTAAAATAGTAAAGAGTCTAGCCTGCTACAAAGACAACATATACCATCTTATTGATAAGCATGAACTATGAAGCAATTTGACCCAGTTCAACTTTAAATCTGCTTTATTCTTCACTTATTTAAGAGATTCAGCTTTAGCCATTCATTATATGTGATCTACCACTTATAAAACTGCAAGTTAGCAAAGTATCTATACAAAAGATTTTCTCATGAGAAACGCATTTTTAGTGTACGAGTGACCATGAACACTTGATGAAGCATGTAAGAATGTAGGTTAAAAATTCTAGTTCAAATTTTCCTGAAATTTGAAAAAAAAAAAAACCCTAAAATATAGTTTCAACAAAAATTTACTTCAAACAAAATATAGTAAATATGAATTTTATTGTTCCTTCTTAAAGAAATAACCTTTGGAAAATGAATATTTCCCACTAAAAATATTTTTCCAAGAAAACTGATTATTAAGTGTAGTTGTATAGAATGTTATATGGCAATTTACTGTTTTCTACTAATGTAGCATTTTATTTAATTATATTACAACTTTAAAAAGAGATAATTTTATTTTAAGCATATGTTAGAAAAAGATTGAAAGTTTATTTTTTAAAGGTTTTTCTTCTTAATACTTTTTATTCTTTCTCAGTTTTTGTATGGGCAAAAAACGCTTTGAGGAGCATCTATGTGTTTTAGGTTGTTTTTATGGGTACCAGGGATAGAACTCAGGACTGCCTGCTTCAAGGCAGGCGCTTATGACGCTTACCACCTCCAGGTTCAGTTAGCACCTCAATTCTTAAGACTGATGTAACTTTGTAAATACTGTTATATTTACATTTGAAGAATTTGTAAATAAAATTCACAAAGTGTTTGAAGCATAAATCTAGGGTTAGACACAGTTATTCTAGTTCCTATATCTAAAGATCTTGAAAACCAAATACTAAAGGACCATTTTTTAAAATCTTCTTTCTTATAATATTGTAGTTTTCAGATTTTCAAGTTGTAAATCCAACATAAATATTAAAACTAATATTTTTGTAAGATAATTTCTATGATAGCAAAATTTAACAACTTTGCACGTCAGTGGATTCATTCTTAATAAAGTCTTACTAACATTATATTTAAATAGTAATATGTCGTCTTAGTCTGTAAGAAGATGACTGTTTTGGATTTTAAGGTCATCAGTGATAATATAAAGCAAAGATTTGATTTAGAGGTCAGAAAGTATTTTTATCTTTAAAATATTTATAGTGAATTCAGCTTTAGTTCCTGTGCATTCTTTTCCCTTGAGGTTTTCTTTGAGATCAAGCTTAAATGAACCAGAAAACTCAAACTCAAAACTCATCACACTTTGCCAAGCTTTACATGCCTTCTGCTTGAAATAATAAATCAAGCTTGAAATTTCACCCAGAGTTGTTGAAAACTCTAATTTCATAAAATTACCAAGGTCTTGAAACAGTCGCAAAATTAGAAATTAAACTGAGGCACTTTTGCAAATTAAAAATCAGGTAAAATACCAAAAATTCACGCAGTCAAAATGTAGGAAAGTGTTAGGAAATTATTTTTATTTTGATCTCTGCAATGAAAAATTATGAAGACAGCAAGGAGATTAGCATAGAAAATTTAAATGGCAATATTATAAACCTTAAAATCTCAAATTGCACAAAATATTCTTAAAATAATCAGTATACATAAAAGAGAGGGTGGAAGCAAGGGAATGTTATAATTTACATCCTTCTTTGATCACCGTAATGTGTTCAATAATCCTGGCATTAGCACTTGATAATTAAAATTCTAGATTTTTTTTTTTGCCAATATGGTATAAGAACAGAAACAAAACAGCAAAAAAGGAAAATAATGTATGAAGACTTTTAATTACTTCGTTGTATAAGATCACAGCTTTCTATTAAAATACTAATGTATTTTCAGTTTTAAACTTTAATTCCAGAGTGTAGCAGAATATCCCATTGAATGATGACTGAGCTGAGTGATATAACAACAAAGCCTTAAAAAAAGCTTTCTGATTTGAACAAAAATTGAGTAATTAAAAAAAAGTGCAAAGAAATAAACAATGATTCTGAAAAATAAGCCTTATCTAAATTGGGGTTATATTTTGAGACTGGAACAATAATGTGGATTGAAAATAATAAAGAAGCCATACAAAACTTCCATTTGTTAGTATCAGAAGTGATAGAAGTCAGTATCTCATTTTTGAGTTATTACAGAGCACATAAAATATATATTCTATATATTTAATGCTAACAACAAAATAGTTTTGCATTTATTGCTTCTTGCTGATGTGTTAAAAAATAGTTTTTGTGCATTCTTGTTGGGTGTGGACTGAAAACCTGCCATTTAGTAGAAAAACACCAAGCATACGGGTAGAACTGAACTCAGTATAGAGTCCAGGAGACTAGTTGAAGGAGTGGAATGCCTTGCTAGTTGAAATCACTCCACTTGATAAACTACATGTAAAGGCTCTCCAGAAAACAAAGTAGACTAGGATTATGGGAGGCTACCAAAATTAACCAGTTGTTTGATCTCAGTACCTTGTATTGTACAGTGCAATTTTTGACATTCAAAGTGTACTCAGTAATGAAATAATTCAGTTTTTTAAAGGGACATACATTTTGACTTTAATAACTACTGAAGCTAGGTGTGATGGAGCACATCTGTAATTCCAGCACTCGGGAGGCTGAGGCAGGAGGATGATCATGAGTCAAGGCCAGTCTGGCCACATAAGGAGACCCTGTCTCAAAAAAGAAACAACAGTAAAAACTACTGAGACTATATCCTACTCTAGCCAATTAAATACTGACAGTGAAATTTACATGAACAAATTTTCTGGAGTGAAATATATATACATATACCTATACATTCATATATATATATATATATATATATATATATATATATTCATTGTGGGTTTTATAGAGTATGTTACTGAATAAAATAAAGATGAATTTCTGCTCATAAAGGCTTTATATTCAAGCAAAATAGGCAGATGATAAATATAATGAGAGCAATATAAAAGTAAATTTTAGTAATGTGTGCTTTGTAATTAATGTGTGAAACATTCAGCAGATTAAGAAGTTTGGAGATGTAGGGGAGATAAGGGTGGAGATGGTGGGAACAAATAGCAATTGTAAGTAGTATATCTGTTAACAAACTGACATTTAAAGATTTGAAGACACTATCTTCAGCTTAGCCAATCTCCAAAGCACTTGAATTATAGTTAAGCAGGAATACCTAGATATACCAAAGATGACAGAAAATTCCAAAGAGTGATATATTACTAAGTACAAGCTAGTAGAATATAATGGGCCTTAATGAGTGTTAGAGGGATGCACAGAAGACAAGTGATTAGAAGTTAAAGATGATAGCAAAGATTGAATGAAGAAAGAGCGTAGGCCTGCTGAGAGCTGGGAAAGAATGAAGTTAGAAATGAATACCGTGATAGGAATGAGCAAATCTTTTTAATGAGTAAACTTAATTTTACCCTACTGATGACCTAGAAAGACCTTCAAAGTGGAGCTTCTCTGATTTCAAACATGAAGATTACACTGGGGACATTTGTGAGTCCAGGAAGGTTAATCAGATTAATTAAAAGCAATGACAACTAGGAATTTAACCCATTAACATAAAAGAGATAAGAGTGAAAACTAAAATCATGGATGACAGAAAACCAGCTTTTGCAAAGTTCACAACGCACAGGGGCATTGGCTTCCAGGCAGTGCCACCCTGAGAAGGCTGAGGGCCGGTGGGTTACAAACAAAGAACAGCTTTGCTGTGTTCTGGGTGGCAAAACAGCACAAGAGAATGTTTCGAGGCTCAGTTTTTAAATCTCATCTGGAAGAAAATATTTGAAGGAAAAAAAAAAAAAACCTAGACAATTTTTAAAAGAAATAGGACCAAGAAATTCTGGTTAGTTTTGAAATTTCCATGTCACTAGACCTGTACAAACTTCTTGTTAACATAAATAATATGGCTGTAGAATTCAGGGAATTAATACAACCCACATAATGTGTGTAAGAAAACTAACATAATTAATTTCAAAATTTTTAAATTCTGTTTAATAAATAGACTTGCATTATACTCCTGTATTAAGGCTAATTTAGAAGTATCAGGAGTTAAGCGATTTGTGGATATGTTTACCTTTATGAAAATTATTTATGTAGTTTTCATCAGCAGTAAAATTCTGTTTGACTCAGATTTTTTGAGTGTATGGAAGAATGTGTCACCTTGCAATTATTTTTGTTCAAGTTCTCACACATGGGAATAAGAGGAGAAACTTCTTGATATTTATTCAGGAAACAGGCTAAATCTGGAAAAATAGACTCATACTGAAAATCTGCATTTTTTATGTTATTATATATACATATTTTCAATTCCTTATTTTTAAAATTTAACTATCTTAATTATTTTTCCCTCTAAACTCTTAAGGATTTATCTCTTCTATATTCAACTTCTAGGCAAGTTTAAAAATAAAACAAACACCCAAGACAATAATGAAAATTGATTGCTTCTTGACCTGATCATTCTTTCCCAAGTGTCATTTAGAAGCATAATCTGACCACAGAACCAGTTTGCATTTCTGTGAAATTTAGGCCCACCAGATTTTTAGTTGTCTCAGATTTCTTACCCTAGGTAGAAACTGTTTTACCCTGATACAAAGAGCCCATAAACTTGGGCGGGAAAAAAGTTCATCACAGTATCATTAAAATTTTCTACTTTTTTCCAAACAGAAAATTAAGATAACTTCATACCAATTACAAAATTGTGAATATCCCAAAGGATTGCTTACATGTGTCACTTCTTTATAATCATCACTTCAGGTCTTATTTACTGTGCTGTTTAGAAATTTATATATCATGAATGTAATTTCATATCTTGAAAACTACCTTAGAAAAAGCTTTCTTTTATATTTTGGGCTTAAAATATTACTCAAATGTCAGGTTTAAAATTTTCATCAGAAGGTCAAAGAAGCACAATACACCACTAAAGATTAAAATAATATCCCATTTTTGTTTAATTTCTAAAGACAATTTTTGAACTCCATGAAAACATGTATTTGAACTTTAATAATAATATTTAATTTGATAATATTTAAGAATCCTGAAATATTATGTGTTTACACTTTGATCCTAATCTTTACTTCTCTTTTCAATTATTATGATGATGGATTACACTTTGGACAAATGTTTAATAACCCTCTTTTGTGTCTCCCCCCCAAAATATTTTTAGTATTATATTTTTGTTTATGGAATTTGGGCTCGCTGGATATGCAGAATGCTTGTATACAATTGCAGTTATCTTCAACATAGCTTTTGGTCCTAGTCAATTACAATATAAGTTGTAATTTCACAGAAACACATATAGGTTAGGAACTGTGATTTATTTAGATGTCTCCTTTCTGGAATCCAAACCATGGGCAGATTCTTCCCAGAAAACAAAGACCGATAACACTGCATATTCTATTTTAACCAAACTATAGTGCTAAAATGAATAGAACCCTGGACTGAGTCAGTGAATGTCTGATACTGTTTCAGTATTTTTTCTCCTTTATGTAAACTGAAGAAAGCTCTAATTCTATAATCGCTCAGTTGTTACTCTTGAGGAAATGCTACAGATGGGACTATTTCAATCTATAATTTTTAAATTAGTTTGGAACAAGCTGCTCATCCTTTGCTAATAAGATTTCTTAGATGAGTGACTTAAGAGTTCACAAATTATTTCTCCTTCCTGTTTAGCTTCTTTAACTTTCTTTTTCTCCCTAAAAGCTAAAAAACATAACATTGATACATCTTCGATTGTAGAAGAACTACTTGTGTAGAAAGAACCCACATATGTTACAAAATGATCATTTACATTTTCATATGAATTTCAACTCTGAGCATTGCATTAAGTAGCATTACTTTTAATCTTGAACAAACTTATATAGGTCATGACTAAGTAAAATGCTATATAAATGTAAGAGAATAAAACTGATGATTTATCCATTGGTGATAGTAATATTTGTCATTTCCACTAAAATATCTTTAGAAATAGCCTTTCATATTTAAAGTGCATAAAACCAAAATAGCACTATGATTGTCATACAAAAAAGGAAAAATTTGAGAACAAAATTGAAAGCAGATGGGTTGAAAGATATTGCTTTAATAGATCAAGAGGCAGCAGTCCTAAATTATACAACAGTAGAAAAATGAGATTTGTTGACTGATGGAGTTACTCAGGAGTGTTAGCACCCTTCTGCGATACTGCCTGAGTAAAAATTTTAAATTAAAAACAGTCATATTCAACAGTCGTCAGAATGAATAGCTAAAGAGAAGAAGTGCAAATAAGTACTCTAAAATGAGACAGAAATTTCAACCCAAAAGCTACACATTGACTTAGGTGTGGTAGTACACACCTGTAACCCCAGCCTGAGCATAGAGGATTACCATGAGTTCAAGTCTAGCCTGGACTAAACAGTAAGTTCAAGGCCAGTCTGAACTACGTAGTGAGAAACTGTCTCAAACAGCAAAACAAAATAACAGCAAAATAGACACACTGAAATAGTTTCATTATTCACTTATGAAAATGTTTACAATATATATTTTAAGAAATAAAACCAATAGTCCATACTTGTTACTTATAAGTGAATATTTGGATGTAACATACTAGAGTAATAGTTTTATGTTCTTATTGCTGTGGTATCAGATAAATGGTGATCTCAGTCTTACCAAAATATTAAGAGAAATAAAGAACAACAAATGATACTTTTTAAAAAAATACCAGAAATCAAACTCAGGTCTCCACACTGGCCAAACAAGAACTGTTCCATTGAATTATATATCCAGCAAAAAATGACATTTTTATTCAAAATGTAACATTTTATTTTGAGACATTGTTCTGTTATGTTTGTTGATTAAAATAAAGAAATCTATTTTGATTTTTCATAAGTCATTCATATATGAGTTTTAAAATAAATTAAAAAAATATTAGTATGTTATTCAGTAGAGTTCAAGAGTCTGATAAATTTTTATGTATTTTCCATCTGAAGTAAATCAGTATTTCAGCACTATGAACCAAACAGGAGGCCATTTCTAAAACAAAACAATAAAAGAAAGCACGTTTGGATCCTTAGAGCCTTAGCTACTTTTCTCATTGCTAGGACAACATTCCTGACATTTAGGGGTTAAATGAGGGAAGGTTTATTTTAGCTCACAGTTTGTAGAAGTTTCAGCTCATAGTCAGCTGATTCTGGGGCACAATGGCATGGTAGAGGACAAATAGTTCCTGGCAAGGCAGGTAAGAATTAGCCAGCAACCAGCCTTCCTTTCCCTTTTCATTCTATCCAGAATAAAGCCTAATCAGTTGGTGCATCTCAACCTCAAGGGTGGGTCAGCCCATTAGCCACACCCAGAACTATGCTAACTAATTTAGTTATCACATCCTGAATCCAGTATCACACACCCATGATCCAGCCACCTCCCTAAATCCCCATTTTGAGTGCATGGGGCTTTGGAGAGAGGCATCTAGATAAAAACCAGTAACAGATGCTTTAGCAATACTCTACGAAGCATGAGTTTGAATTTAAGTTCCATGAGAGAAATGACATTGCACATTTGCTGTTGTTCCCAGAATTTAGAATGAATCCAGGAACATATTATCCTCTCAATAAAGGGTCGTTGTTAAAGTGGTACTTCTAATTCAGTCTTCTCTCTGTTATATCTCAAGAAAATGTATTCTCAGTGGTTTCATTGAAACTGTTAATTATACTAAATTGAAACGTTTAGAGATCTTGTCATACAGAAAAACTTATATGCAAGATGTTTTAAAGTGGGATTTGTTCTTAGATAATAAAAGTTCAAAAATAAGTATCAGCTAATCTTTTAGCTAAATAATCATAAATTTTAAATTAGTATAACTTGAATCAATATTACTTCTATAAAAGTTCAAGTTAGTCATCACAACATAAACAGTGGTAAAATTAGGTCCTGTTTGTATTTCACTGTGAAATTTGCTTTCCACCAATAGGGAATTAACAAAAAAATCTCTTGGTTTAAGAATATTTTTCTATGTTTAATTTTAGTCTTACATTTTTTATTTTTAGATTATTATTTTTTATTTGAATCTGTAAAGCTGTTAGAAAATGTGGAATAAATTACTGAGGTAATCATCTGCTGCTTTACCATTTCCTTCTGGTGCCAGCTAAAATTAAAATGGGAATATCAGTGTTTGGAGATTTAAATATTAGGCATGATTGAAATAGTAACATTTGAAAGAAAGGTTCCCAGACAAATCTTCTCACATGTATTGAAAAGACAGCTGATTTTAATGACTACCCTTCAGGTCCCTCGATTAGTCTCTTTAATGCATTTCTCCCTTTCCAAAAGTGCAGTTCTAATCAGACTACTGATGAGGTGAAGGGGGGTTATTTCTAGAATTTAAATCTAGTGAGAAATACAAAATCTCCATGAAATGACTATAAAATAAATCATTTCTCCTCCAAAATCTCACGTAAAATAGAAGTATATCTGTGAAAACTTTTGACCATACGTTACAGAATTTCTAAACAAAAGAAAAGAATTACAATGTAGAGCTGTCTTTTCCTTATGGTACACAAACAAGCTACTAAATGATGAAAATAGACTTTTCTATGTCTTCGGGGCATATGATTTAAAATCCTAGATTTCTTGCTAGGTGATAACTAGAACATAAATTTCTAGTGCAAGTAAACAGCAACTGATGATTCTGTCTTGGAATAATTACAGCCAAGTTGCAGTTCCTCCACTGATTTAACACTCACACATTGTTATTGAATGCCATACTTTTATGTCCCTGGACTACTAAGATATATTCATTAATGTCACCAAGCTCACTATTCTGGTTAGAACACATATTGTGAGAATGACCAAAATGTTATGCACAATACTGGTCTGTTAACAACTGGGTAAAAATATAACCCAGGTTCTCTACTGTGTTCATGGAACTGGATGAGCCTAAAACATATAATAAGCTGGGTAAATATTTACTGAATAAACAAATGGAAGTTTAATGAGTTCTTTCTAAGGAAACACAGACTTGGACCTTGAGCCAGGAGAAAGAAACAGAAAGTTTACTGGAGGAGATGACAATTCTCTGAGGATTTCTGTACATGTAAAGTTTGGACAAGATATAAGACAAGCAGTCAAGTTATGTTGCTATTGGAATGTATATTGTTTAGTCAAACTGAAAAGCACTTATTTCTAATATAAACCACGAGCCAAAAATGTTGAAGAAATTCTTTAGCTTTAGTCAATTAATCATATATATATATATATATATATATAAACGTATATAAACAAGCAACTTTAATAAGGCATTGAATTTAATAGGAATTGTTTCCTACAAAGCCTTTATCATTGAATCCCCTTACAGATTTACTTTGTATACTTGTATACTTTGTCACGTGTGTCAATTTAGAGAAGATTGGATGAAAACTGAAAGCAAACAAGCTACTGCCTTCTAGCTAAGGTTTTCTCTCTCATTATTTGGCATTCCCAAGAAAAAAAATTAAAGACAACATTATGAAGACATTTTCAAGTCAAGAAAATATGAAATAAAATGGATCATTATTTATAGAAACATAGGATGGCACACAATGATGAAAAATGACATAATGGCCTAATTCAATGAAAATTCCTTTTTAAAGAATCAAATGAGAAAATTTTTATCTTCAAGAAAGGAAGGCAGAGAGGGTAAGGATTGGGACAGAGTTTCTTTTAACTCCAGGAGTAACAAGACATTTTGTTTTTGTAATTTTAGATGCTAAAACTGATTATTGTACCCTAAGAGAAGAATAGAGAGCTGGAAATTGTTGATTAAAAGATCAGTGTCTCCAGCCAGAAAAGTAAATTGGATTGTCTTCCTGTTAATGGAGGATTCATGCAACATGTTAGGTCCTTGGAAGTACCTATTTCCTGAGAAGGGGTAGCTGAACAGGGGACAATGCAGCCTGGGAAATGAGTTCAGCCTGACATTAAAAGACAGGACTTGAAATGTCACCTTTCAAGTTAAGTGCTTGGAGCAAGTCAAGGTTTGTAGTGCCACCCATGGTGGAACAACCACCAAGTTATCTCTAAACAGTTATTTAGACTGTGTAAGTCTTGGGGCCTTTGTGATTCAGAAATAAAAACGGTACGTTAAAATAATTGCTCTTGGATTTATCGTTAAAATTGTTAGGAAAGAAATTGCAAAAAGGGAACGAAGAGAAGGAAGGATGAAAGGAAGGAGAAGGAAAGAGGGAGGAAGGGAGGAAAGGATGGAGGGAGCGACAAAAAAGCGACAGAAGAAGTATAGACTTTGATTGCTAGATACAACATTTATTTATTTTCAATAATTCATGAAATAGTTCTAAAACATGACACACTTCTATGGGAATCTAAAGCAAAATATGAAAAAAAGTTTCCAGTATAAGACCTACTCAATAAGTTTTGGAATTTTTCACATGCAGATTATTTTGTGATAGTAAATATTGGTTAAAAAGAAAACTGGTGTATTCAAATCATTATTCACTAAATGTTTTAAAACAATTAAATATTTATCTATTTAACTACTCCTTATATTTCAAAGAATTCAACGTGTGTAAAATGAATGTTATTTATTCCATTTTTAAATAAAGCTATTTCTCCTGTGGATTTATTTGATCCTTGTAATAATTTGGTAACACTTCAAGGTTTATGAGTCAGAGGTTTAATAAGGATAATCACTTAGTTACCTTTAAAAGTAATTTGGGGCAAAGTGACATTAATGATGGCATCTTAATTACTGCTCTAAATAGTATCTTCTGAGCCGTATACTATTATGCTTAATGTGCTCAAAAGTAGTGAATCACTTTTGTTTAAAACCTAATTACACCAGAAATGTTTAGTGTTTAGTACATGTAAAAGTAAGCTCAGTTTCAATATTTCATTTCACTCAAGCATCTGCTCAAGAAAGATTTTCTCTTTTAAATATATACTTCCTTAAATACGTATGAACTTTTTGTACAACCAATTAAAATGTCTCAAGCGATGTATACTAATAAAACTTCCTGAGAAAGGTCAATACAGTCTTATTCTCCCACTTATAAATAAAATGTTATTTACAAGTAGAATAGAAACTTATTGCAGTTTATATATCATCTAAATTGTTAGGCTTAGATTTCTAAATTTATGAGATTTAAAAATTTATACATATCTTTCAAACATTTTCTAACAAGCAATCAAATTAATACATTAAGAGTAAAAATAAGTTTGGTTTCATTATTTTATTGAATATCAAACTGCAAAATCATCTTTTAGTATGTCTGTATTGAATGTTTGTGTCTATTAAATGTAAGATAGGATGCCAGATGTTTATTGGATGCATCTGTACCTACTTTTTCTATGTTTTCACTTGCATTTATATGAACACCTGCATCAATAATTTGACTAGAAAATAATTTAAGAGAGTTTACATGCAGGTATTTCTGCTGTGGAGACAAGAGACTTTGTAGATATCTTTGATGGACATCGATTTCTTGGGCTGTATCACACTCTATTTCCTTCCTTATTTTGAACTTGGTGTCAAAGTCCTGTATCCTTAAAATCCCAACATATGATTAGATTAATGAGGGCTTTCTCAAATTGTTTTCAAGCTAGACTGGAAATGAGAGACTGTCAACAGGAAAACAAGGAGTGTGTGTCCAAAGGTATTTAAATATACTATTAAGCACTTTAAATATTTGATACTAACACGATTCACCAAGTTACAGGATAGTCTGAATATAATCTGCCAAATTGTAACTATCACTTTCTTACCATGGAAGGAATTCTGCAAGTGTGAAGTGATCACACAGCAGAGAAATTAGGTTAGTGTAGGTGATGGTTGAGTCCCTGAGTCCAGTTGCCTCTAAGCTTTGACTTCACTTCTGCCCTTACTAGTTTGATTATAGATATTCCTTTAATTGATAGTATCCACCGTTTTGCAATAGAATCTCCAAGTCTTTTTCTTCAGACTCATTTGAGTGAATGATGCTTGAATAAAAGTAGTTAAAATGAGTCCTTGGATCTGGGCAGAAAAGTCCAGAAGCCAACATGCAGTGTTACTCTCTCAGGCTTCCAAAGCCACAAAGGTCACATAACTAGCTGTACCACATGACTTCTTTAAACTGTTTCTTTTCCTCCACTGCTTTCTTCTTTTCCCCCAGCTGATCATTCTACTCTTCACAGTCTTGTTTTCTTTTTACCATTGAGCATATGTGTTTCTATGTATCACATAACCCTTTCTAATGGATCAAGCATAACGTATCTTCTTTGTTGGGTCCTTTTTCTATCATCTGTGCAATTGAGCACTTGGAAGATTTTACTGAATTAAATGGAGGTTAGGACTGGAATGGACAGAGGAAGTGTGAAGAGGAGAATTGTGCCTTCTAGAGGAGGAAGGAGAAACTGAGTGAATTTAGATCTAGTGATGACAAGAGAAATTAAGAAAGATAATTCCTTGCCATAAAGTAGAGGTCTTCCTCTCAACACTAGCAGTATTCAGTATAACATTCATGTACAACTTATTCCAAATGCTCCAGGTTTTTATGATTTGAAAGTTTTAGTTCTCTAACAGAGTATAAAGATTAGTGGCTTTGAGATGTGGGTTTTAGTCATAATACCACTTTGTCTCACTTTCATTGTTTATATAATACAATTACCCTAGAAAACTTGGTCATTCCACTTTATAAAATTGCTATTAGGCATAAAATTACAGAACCAGTATGAATATATTTAAAACTGTAAATATATATAAGGTATATTTCTTAAGATATGCTTTATACAGAATAAAAAATCAATATATTCATAGTATTTAATTCATTCACTGTATTATTTCAGAAGGTTTTTTTAACTTGCCTGGAGAGGAAAGGTGAATATTCAGCTGCTAAGATAACAGATTCCAGGTCATCTTAAAAGTGATGGTTGGCACAGAGATGATAAGATCCATCATTGTTACTATTTTGATTCATTTTCTACCTGTGGTTCCATGTACTGTTCAGGAACCATATTTCCCAAGTGACTCATTTCTTTCAACTTCTATTACTTTGCTGAATTTTACAAGTTTATTTTTATAAGTGACTATGTGTTTTTGTTTGTTTGGTTTTGGTTTTTGTTGTTGTTGTTGTTGTTCTTTGTATCAGGAATCAAACTCACGACCTTGAGTTTGCCAGGCAGGCGCTCATGCCATTGAGCTAAGTGTCTAGCTCCCCTGTGAGATTTAAGGTAAGGACCAGGTTCACTGACTACCATTTTGAGTACTTGTAAGACACTAACTGTTAACATCATTGATGATTAGGGGTTTTTTTTAGTGTGCATTATTAATTCAGAATATGACATTCATTTTGGTTAATTGATACATGCATATAAAATATTTTCATCCCCATTAACCTTTCTTCTTAATCTTTAAATTGACTGCATCAATATCCATTCTTGTGTCAAATACTAACTGTTCTTCCATGTTGCCTCCTACTTGTTATGCCAAAATATAATTCTTTCATCAAAAATATACATATTTTATATGCCACTTATGTAGTACTATTTTCATCATCTAAAATTGTAAGTTACTACAAGTTGCATAGAGTTCTCTCTATCACCAAGCTGATGTCTAAAAGAATCAGATAAATTGAACATATGGCAGAAAATAGGCTGAGTGGAGCTTGCTGCATCAGCAGACTGCAAGCAGTCGTTCAGAGTAATAGTAATCTGGCATAGGTTAGGTGGAGCACTTGCAGGAGAATTGATTTGAAAAGAAAGTGGGTACTGTATGAGCTTTTTACACTCCGTGAGCTTATTGGGTTACTCATTTGTTCCATGTTTAGTCATTGTTTACCATGTGTCAACTACTACAATAGTCTTGGGAATAAAACTTAGCTTTTACCGTAGTGTAAACTCTGTGACAACTAATGTATTGAATCATAAAAGCAATTCAATAAAGATAGATGTGTGCGCGCATGCATGTGTGTGTGTGTGTGTGTGTGTGTGTGTGTGTGTGTGTAAAATGTATGTTTATGAAGGTTTTATGGCTCTGCTTGAAGGATAGATTTTATATTGACAACATTTGTAAACTTTGTCTCTTGTATGTTTTTTCATCCAAAATATTTGGCATTTTTTACATATAAAAAATCGTTAAATATTTTCCAGTAATATATTACTATTATGGTAAGTAGTGTGGTTGGAGCACAGCAAGTCAGGAAATGAGAAAAGCTGTAGACATTATGATGTCACTGGAAATTTCATTTTATAAAATCAACAGCCAAAAGAACCAGTAAGGCTTTGATTTAATGGCTAGCGTGACCATGAAAATTCAAAGCAGGATATAGCAATATTTCAGATAAGTTTAAGAAGGAAAACTTTTTCAAGGGCATATTCCTTTTCTGTATAGCTTCCCTTATAATATTTTACAAATAGTATATCTCATTTTATTCCTCAATTATCTAAATATTGTTAAAGTTAATAAAATCAGTATAAACCATCAAGAATATCTTAAGGTTCTATTAGAAACTGATGGAAATGCAAACTGATACATACATGTTATTTTTATAGTGATCAGAAAAAGCTTAATTTTCTGGTAAAATTATATTTAGGAATAAATAATCACATAAGAGATACGAATGCAAGTAAAATGGACTAGAAGTGGTGACAAGAATGAAACAATGTAGACTTAGATATTGATGTCTAAAAGATGAATCGATGAACTATTTTCTAAAAATTGAGAACATTTTTTAAACACCAAATATAAACACAAGTATTATTGAGTAGATACAGTTATATTTATTTTAACATATCATAAAGCATCGTACATGAAGTTTATTCTAGCGAAAATAAGTTTAAAAAGAAAGGTTGTTCCGGTAAAATATTTTGATTAGCTTTTTTTAAAAAAAAACTGTTATATTTTTAAGTTGTTAGATACATTAAACTATATAAACATCAAATAGAGCTATAAAAGGAAATTAAAATGCATTGAAATGTCATAATGCTTACATGAATATTCATATTGATTTTTATGTAAGCAGGAGGCTAAGGAAGAAAGAAAAAGGATGTGGAAGGACACTAAACAGAAAATTTTTGATATTTCTAATTAGTTTCTAACTTTGTGTGTGTATATCTTTTCAGAGATAGAGACACAGACAGACAAAAAAAAAAAAACAAAATGAGAGGCGCTATTCAATGCTGCTTCACATTGCAAATGTACCTTGACTGGGACAAAGTTTATGTACAAGTAAACATAACTAAGAGCCAACTGAGAGAAGACAATGAATTTCTGAAAGACCTGAGAATGAGTAAAAAGAATGTATAATCTAATATATCATAATGGAGTCTCCTTACTATAACGTTGTGTGTTATTTCTTTGTTACCAAGATATCTTTCAGGAAATCCAAGTATCAGAATTTTCAAAAGATCATTGAGTGGTCAGTGGAGACCTGTTTCTAAGTTTGATTGCCATCTAATTTGTTTTTTGTAAAGTTTATTCTTCACATCTTTTCTGATTTTCCTTTCAGATTTCTGCCCCAACTTGGAACACATCAGTTTAGAAAGGAATTATTTTTAGAACATTTTATATACGTTTATTTTTTGAATGGGTAGCAAAAATGTAAAAGTTGCCAAAGTTATAAAATGAAGTCTCCTTTTCCCTAGTTATAAAAATAACTGTGCTATTTATGAAGATATTGAGCTACATATATTACATCTCTAGAGATTTTAAGGTTTCTAATTAGTTTCTAACTTTGTATGTGTGCGCTTTCAGAGATACTCTAAGTAAATTACACACACGATAAATACTTATTTACACACAAAAATAGAATGCTTTATACATTGCTTCCTTGTTATTTTAAAAAACTAACAATTGAGCTTGAGATTATTGCCAGGTAATTTATAAGGACTTAATGAAGTGATTGCTGCCCCACCTCTCTCTAGCTAATTCTACCATTTGGATATAAAGTCATTAAACCTATATCATATTCATAGACATAAATATTTCTTTGCAATGAATATATTCTTGTTACTTCTATGGTGCTTTATTTTACCTGTAAGTTATATTTCTAGAAGTGAAATTATTCAACTAAAGAATATGCACTTTTGAAATTTCACAAGCTATACCTGAATTCCCTTCAATAGAGGATTTAATATATATTCCCATCAGCAATGCATAAGAATATTTGCTCTCCTTCCCCTCGTAAACATTCACATGTAATCACAATTTTTCAATTTGATAGGTGAAAATAAGTTCTCAGTGCTCTAAAAATGTTTCCTGCTTATGTAGTTTCACATTTAATACATCCATTTCAAGTTACTTAAAAGTACATTTAAAAGTATATCTGTATCCATTTTTCCACAGATAGTTACTTAAATGCCTACTATGCCATTTATTCCCTAACCGTCTTTTCCTACCGATTTGGAAAGGTATCTGTCATATATTTACAAATGCAGAAATAAACTTACTTTTTTCTGAGTTTTACCTTACCCATTGGTATGCGTGTCTAATTCAAGGCACTGTTGAATCTTAAGATTTATAAATGGTCAGCAAATAAATTTAAAGATAGAATAGTACATTTTGTTGCCCAAGTTAAATATTTCAATGACTCACAAAATAAATAAATTTGAATTACCATATAGTCATATTTTGTTCAGGAGGATAATTTTACTGGAGAATATCCAAACTAAAATACGTTCCAAAGTTTAAATTATTGACAAAGATGAATTTATGTCCCTAAATTATTGATTTAAAGACTAATTTGTGAATATAGGAAATAAGTATATATTAACAAAAGATATACAAAAATGAAAGAAGTATAATATTGATAGATAAATTAAAATTCAACTTTGTAGGGACATTAAAATGGAAGTAAAAGTGCTAAAATTTTAAATATTAGGCATCAGTTTTCTGAAGGTAAGTGTAATTAGGTAACCTATGTCTTTATGTTCCACCACACACAGAAAAAATCAACAGTATCAAACATCTTGCGTCATGCATTTATCTCTTTTAGTTAATACTGTCTTATTTTTCATCTAATTTAACAGAAACTCTGAAATCAATCACAGACTTTGCATAGCTGTGCCACACTTGGCTGATAGGTACATCCATGGACCAGAGAGGAAAACCGAAAGGAAAGCGGAGGTGAAGAGAAACACCATTATTTCATCAAGTAGTGAAGGAGAGAAGCCATTATCATCATTATTATTGAAGGAAGATAAAAAAGCGAAGGTTATCAGGTAACCAGAATGCTCCATAAAATGGTGTCAGGTTTTATAGCCTTCTTATCAGCTTCACCAAGGACCAAGTCTTTCAGTTCTTGGAAGGTAAGAATGAAGGCTTCAGTGATACTGTGGTCCTCCATGTGTATCGAATTATCAAATGTCATTTCTGTCCAAGGGCAGTCTGTGCTGGTGTGCAAAAAGAAGAGGGAGGGGTGCAGAGGCGAGAGGGTGCCTAGTGTTAAAGGGAGAGCTTTTCCACAGGGTTCTATGGTTGCTATAGAAACAGCTCCTTTTGTTTGTACATATTCAGAACAGCTGCTTCCTTCTGGTTTCTGGTGGCAGGGATATTATGAAGGTAACTAAGAGGGACAGAAGCACCAGTCTGAACATGGAAAATAGTTTCTGTAGTTAGATTATTCTTATTTCACTGGGTTTAAAGCTATTTGGAGCTCTTTTTGACTTTTGAATGTGAATGAGCAAGCTCTTTTAAAACATGATGAATTCCAACAGGGAGAGACATAGGTATATTGTGATCCGAAATATACTGCATTTGTTAACTTGAACAACAGATCTCTACTCCCTTGTGCCTTTGATTGGAAACCTCCTGTTTTATTTCTACCTAGTATGTATGCACACTGTACAGAAAACTCCCCACCAGGTATTTTTCTAAAGCTCTGAAATCACTATACAATATACTTTTCCAAGTTCTAATTAATTCTCTAATTAGAGCTTTTTCTGGCTGCAACCATTTACAAAGTTGAATTGCATTAAAACACATTTAATGAATATGCATAAACTAACAATCTTCCCTGAATTAATAGTCCTCTTGCCCACATATTGCTATTGAAACCAGCTTATTAGAGCCTTCCATAGACCTTCCTAAAGAAGGACATCTGTAAGTAAAAGGCAGAGAAAAATTTGGTTCAATTAACAGACACAGTACCAATAGCAAGTTATGTTCTATGCCATATATATATATATATATATATATATATATATATATATATATCATAGTATGTAAAAATATATTTATTTAGTTCCTATGTATATGTGCATTTGTATTTAAGTAACATAAAATAGAAGTTGAAGGGGTTAAAATATTGCATCAAATCATTACAAACAGCATCTGCAAGAGAAATATTCAAATTTTGTAAATATACAAACTTAGGATGCAAATAAGCAAAAGAGAAGAAACAGCTGCACCTATAAACAAATTCATATTGAACAGAGGTGTTCTATCATGTTTCTAACCTTTTGGAAATTTTGAAAAGCAAAATATGAAAGCTAAGTGATGTTCTTCTTTCTAAATCAAAATTTATTCAACCAACATGAGACTTTTAACTTTGAAATTCTAATAAAATCAAAGAAATATTTGTTTGGTTACCTTAGCAAACACAGATATTCATGGGTGCTATGTTAGTTCATGGCAGTTTGATTATATATTTGCCTAGGAATTTTCACAACAATATACTCATCTAATCTTTCTGTCTTGTAAAATCCAAAAAACAAATTTTTACTCATTCAAAAATTGAAGGGATTTAGAGAAACACAGATTTTTTAAATATTATTTAATTAGATACCAAATTTCAGATCATGACTGTTGGATATAATATGTATGTACTTCATTTTATTTATTTAAATAATGACATTTTAGGATTCAAAATTTTATGCTAACTTCAATTAAAAATGAGGTAATAATAAAATAAAGATGGTATTACATAAAAAAGTAGCCACTAATAGTCTGATTTGTCCACTTTCTCATTGCATGAACAGATGAATATCTAAACTCTGAAATCCATTTTCACAAACTATAATAATACTAAAACCTTTAATTTGGTTTTGAGAGTGTAAACTAAGACAAGACATACAAATGGACACTGAAACTGTAAATAGACAGTGATTCTGTTACAAAAAGATGTGAAAAGGCAATCAGTTATATTTTTCATTTCATATATTTAATTTTCAAATCTCCCTTGTGTTTATGTGGATCATCAATACAGCTATGACATCTAAATATCTTAATACACTGTTGAGATTTCTCCCAAACGTCAGATGTGCATCTTTCAAATATTTATATCTGAAGTCCCATTAGTTATTTTAAATAAATTGGATGCTAATCTGAGCAATTTATAACATCTTCTAAGAAAATTCTCTCTATTACCAGGATTCTGGTAAACAAACTACCTTTACGCTTATTCGTAAGGTCCAGGAAACCTTAGATTTACTTATTCCTTATATTAAGATAATTGTTTTAATGTCTTTATTAATTGGCACTGCCATATGAATATGAGCTCTGGTTTATATTTATAAAATTATTCTGATTTATGATTGGAATCCCTAGATATCTTATTTGGCTTACATTTTGTATATCAATTCCATTTCCAAGATATTGGCTCACTTAAATAATTGGTGATTTCAGCTTTGTTACTGTGTAGTGAAAACTCCTTAGCATGGCACTCAGGACAGTTAAGTAATCAAGTTGCAATCTACAGGTTGAAGCAATTTTCTTCACTCTTGTCAAGTGAAACATTTCATAAAAAGATTTGGTTTTATGAAAGTCTACTTTTTTTTTTTTGAAGCCTTATATTACCCAAAATTTTAGCAGTCAAAAGTTACTTCTATGAAGGTCTCCTCATTTAGGGAGATCTTGCCCATCCTTCCTCAGGAATTTACATTTGTTTTTCACCATTCTTACTTTTGAATATTTCTCGTTGCTTCCACTAGAAACCTGTGTATATTAATCAATTTAGAACTCACTACAGTAACTGTTAGAAGAAATTTTAATATAAAGCGTATTAAAATGATGAAATTTCTACAAATTTAAATGATTTACACTGTGATTTATGAACTATTAGTAAACGGTTCAGAGTAAAACCCAAACCTATTATCTCATCTCCTTCTATTGCTTCTTCATACTATCTCAACTTGAGTATTTTTTCAACAACTTTAAATATTGTTATCATGATAGATGGTTCACAAGCAAAATTATTGCTAGTGCACACAATGATGGTCTTTGATTTTTTAAAATGTGCAAGGACAAATATTCTATATTGTTCTTAAAATAGCTAATGTCAGATGAAAATATTTATCAGGGACCCAAGAAGGCCTCTAGAATCATAGAGAAGTTGAAGTCGAAAAGCACAGAAGAAGACAAGCTGGATAAGGATGTCATAGTCAAATGTTTAGGTACCACCACGGGATCTCTTCGGTCTCCATCCAACATTCACCGCGTAAAATGATGCCGACTCTGAGGTGTATGTTTATACAATTAAGTTTCTTGCACTTTAGACCAAAATATAGCATAAAACATGGCACAGTCATTCAGAGAAATGAAATCAGGGTAGACCATCAGATTCCCAAGAGGAAACAGAGGGGGAGGGAGAGAGTAGAGTGACAGTAACTTGCAGGTTTAAAATGAGATTAGCTATTCTTCTGTTGATCAAAGATTTTTTCCTGTACTCTTTAAAATATATCCTTATTTTACTTGACAGAATAGATGGATTCTGGTTTCTAAACAATACCTGAAATCACAACATATATTACTATCTTGAATATTCATGAAATAACTTTGTAAGATATTCATTTTAGAAAAGAGAGAATTAGGAACAAGAAAACTAAAGACTTTCCTTCAGGTTATAACCACTCACTAGAAAGAGTATGATCTCTATTCCAGACTTTCTGACTTTTCAAGACATTGTGACATTCCCATTGCATTTTGTATTTTACTTCCAACTTTTCAGCAACACTAATTATATCACCTCTATGGCTAATGAATTGAAATCATTTTTGAATCTTGTGTCCTTTTGTTTTGCTCCAATTCAAGCAGTTTTGCACACTTTTCTTCTTAAAATACTTATTAAATTTGTCTTCCTTTGTTTCCTCTCTGCACTGGTTACAAATGCTGCTAACATCTGGTGTGCATATGAATTCCAAGTCCAGATAAGATTGGACACTCATCAATCTATTTTAAACAACATTTGAAAGCCCCATTTGGATCATGCAGAATCAATAATGGAGGGCAATTAAACTGATAATCAAACTAAATATAACTTTACCTTTTAGGTCTCTACTATTTCTCCACCCTTTTATTCTTCCACTTTAACAAATTCAATGCATTAAATATTCATTTAGTGGATACCAAAGTGCATAAGATGTCATCGCAGTCTATGAAAAGCTTATACACTGGAAAAAGGACACATGGTCATTTTAGAGAACAAAGAAAAAACCCCGCCAGTGTCCATTTCTAATAAATGGAAAAAAGTTAATCTGTGTATTTGGCTAGACTTGAAGATTAGCAGCTGTTTTCCCAAGTTACCAAGTGCTATCAAGTTTCTCCTCAGTTGGTTCAGTTCACCTCAATTATTACAGTGACCTTCAATATACAACTGTATTTGTTTAATTTTTGTAATATATGAGAATTGTTTGTGATCAAATATGGCTGTATTTCTTTCAATTAAATAATAACTTTTCAAGGTCAAATAATGTGGACTATCTATATTAGATAAATTTTTTTATTTAAAAAAACAAAAATGATACAAAATTTCAAAATAAGATTGTAGGAAAGTAACAATGGTTAGTATATTGCATAATCTTCAGAATTAAATAAATATATATACAAATATATATATATATATATATATATATATATACACAAAATAGTTAAGATCATTATACTACTAATTGCTATTACTTATTGAAAAGAAAAATTTGTTTTGGTATTGTTTGATCATTTTTTCATGCCTATATCTTGCTATATGAGCAGCTACCTTAAAAATACAAAATGCTTCAGTTAATTCCAGCACTTAGGAGGCTGAGGCAGGAGGATCATTGTGAGCTTGAAACCACCCTGAGCTACAAAGTGAGCTCAAAATCAGCCTGAACTGCAGAGCAAGCCCCTGTCTCAAAAAGACCCCCCCAGAAAAGAGCCATGTACAGTTATCAAATACTCACAATGAATGTAAACACTATATATCATACACATAATCCAAGAATTATTAAAACAAGAAAAACAGAAATGGGAAAAGGAAATTTAGAGTCCAGTGGAAGAGGAGGAAGGAAAGCAGATTAGAAAAATAAGCAAGCGTGTTGTGCACAAATGTCCTTCCTCAAAGTGAATGCAAATTTTGTACCCTGTAAACATGTACTAATAAAATAAAAAGGCAAAATAATATGCATTTATTAAGGTAGTCATTGTGACAAAAAAGACAAATAATAACTTGTTCTTAGGTTCACAAGAATTTATAAATTTGGAGAAAGAATAATTCCTCTTAATCAAGGACAACTTGAGCCATACTCTTAGGTGAAATAAATTAAACATGTGAAATAAATACTTCATAGATACTTAGATGTTGGAAACTGAAAATTTGATCTTTAGATCAAAGCGTATAATACATATTATGAAATAGAAAAAAGGGTTCAAATGGATAGGTTAATTGAGGGGGGAAGGGGAAAGGAAAGAAAGGAAAAGAAAAAATGAGAAAAGAAGCAAAAAATAGAAACATAGCTTTAATAAATAAGGAAAAGAATTAAAGGGAAGATAGGGGATGAGGAAAAAGAGAAACAAGTTATATCATATGTAGGTACAAATTCCCTACAATGAATGTGATCATTATGTGTACCTAAAATGTATCAATAAACATAATTGAAAAATATATGTCAAGGGAGGAGCTCTAAATAAATTTTCAACAAATATTTTCCCTACCACTCAGTATTACTAAGTGACAAGGGCAATTTCATTTCATTGACAGTTTTCAATAGTAAAAACAATGTCCATGTAATAAAGGAGATTATAGACTATAGTTTTAAATACATTAAACAAAATATTGCATGGATAGTATAGTCAGTCACAAAAGAAGCTGCAATTTTAATAGTTGCAGTATGTCTTTAAAAGGAGCTCTAAGGTTTTAGGAACTTGTGTCTTGCCAAGCTAAATTAAAAGTTTTAGTAGATGACTATGAAAAGTGAGGAATAAGAACCACAATAGAGGCGGGGATGTAGCTCAGTGATACAGCACTTCTGTAGCAAATTCCAGGTTCTGAGTTTAGCAAAATCAATTACCTGATTGTGTTATTTGGGGGATTTTATTAATAGTGTGCCTGATATTAATTTGGACTACACAATACTTTTTATTTCATTGCCTTTGTATTTTGCATAATGCGTTGAGCCTTGGAGATTATGTTGCACAAAAGGCTCTCCTTTTATTGTCAACTATCCTTCTTTTCTACTCACATAATTCCTTTAAAAGGCATAGATAATTTGCAGTGTATAGCGATAAACAGGATTTGAGTAAAAGTATTATGGCTTCCATAATAAGAAAAGCCATCACATTTAATAATCAAATGGACCTGGATGAAACACTCAAAGCAAAAGATAAATAAGGAAAATAAAGAATGAATATAAGATACATAATTGGGAAAGGAAAGGGATGAGAAAAAATAAACATTAAGGAATAAAGATGGATAAACTCCTTAAGCACTCATTTGTACTTTACTCAAGCAAACATTTGACCTCCTTGGTGTCTTCTAAATTGCTGCCATACAATTCCTTTCCTTTCCTTATTTTTAACAACTATGATAAATGCCAAAATATCTGTATTTGTATAAATTAATATAGACTTGTTTTATATTGTTTTATATAACAGAAGGTGAGTGTATATGCTTGAGTCAAAGTGCCTCGGGACCAACTTATCTCTGCTATTTACTAGCTCTAAAATGTTGAACAAGCTATTTAGTGTCTGAGGACTATCATGAGAATTCGAACATTAAAACATGGACTGTACATTGAAAAGCACATATTGGTAGTCAATTATTAGTAAAGAAAACAACACTGCCAACAAACTATACATTTACTACAATAAGGAATTTTGTGTGATTTCATTATTTCAGCAGACACTTCTTGCACACATACTATATTCCAGAATCAGCACAAAGTGTTAGACACATGATTAATTTTTCCCTGCTACACCTACAACCTCTGGCGAGCAGCCTTAGTGTAGGTATAAAAGGCACACAGCCCCAGGTGCTCACTCACCTTCATTAGCGGGGAGGCCAAGCCATTGAATAATATAAACAAGCTGGGCCAACTCAGTTTCTTTCTAGGAAGTGTGACTGAAGTGATTCAAGGCTGAAAAAAATTGTTTTTGAGTGCTGAACCAAAATGATGTATTGATTTGAAGAAGGCATTTTGGACCAAGCACAAGTCACAAAAGCTGGTAGAAATAGAGATAGGGGAAGATGAGCAAAAAGAAAGAAAAAAAGGAGTGAGAGAACAAAGAAAATGGACAAAGGAAAAAGGGAGAACAAAAGAGATTTCCAGGGGGTAAACTGGGAGAAGAGAGATCAGAGGCCAGAATTTGACACACTATCTTTGAAAGAGAGAGGGTTACTCAGTATAGGACTTTTAATTCATGATTTTATATGCCACATTATTAAGAGAGATTCCTAGAGGTGTGTTCCAAACTTCTATAAGGGATTCTAAATCCTTAACATCATTCTGCTTTTCATTTAATCAACATCACTCATCTACTAGTCTTGAATAATTGCAATAAAGTTGCTATAGTAATTACTGGAGTTGAGGAGACATATATATTGAACCTCTCTGAGACAAGCTAAGCATTATAATAAGTACATTATCTATATTAACTGCATTATTGTTTTCTTGCAAAAAACCTTGTGAAGTGTACATCAACCTCATCTTACAAAGGAGAAAAATAGACTTTGCAAAGTGAAGCAGCTTACTTAAAAGTCCTTATGGGCTGCAAGAGAACATGATTTTAACCAGGATTAAGATATATGACTCTAAATTCAGAAGAGGTTTCCATAAGGAGGAGGATTATGTATACTTTTAATTTGTATGTTCTGTGAAACAATATCAACTAGTGATATGTTTAATTAAAAATCATTATAATGTTGAAAATAATGCTAAGTTGAGAAAGAATTTATGTTATTTCTAATACTGATTATTGGTTTTATAAAAACCAACTTTGGTTTATATAGTGACAATTTGGGCAAGTGTCAGATAAATGAATTATTAAATATAAACAATAAATTTGTACTAAGAATGTTTGCATTAATAAAGAACCCAACAGTAAGCTTAAACACACTTATAATTGATTAAAATAGTAAATAAAAATGTACTAAAGACTGCACATACATGTCTGGCATCTTCAATGAGCCAACCAGAGTAATTTACTATAAATGATGTTTCCATGATAAATAATAAATTAATAACAAAATAAATACCTACATCAGAATGCAGGACACCAACAGAACCTTCAGTGTAAGGAGACACATGTCAAAGGTAATGTAGTAAAGATTAAAGGACAAAATTTTCAGGGAAACAATACCAGAATAGACATAAATACACGTCTTCACCCTAAATTAACAGGGAGGATTTAGCTTGCTTTACTTATATTCCCTATGCTTAACAGTAAAATATTTTTAAGATTTTATGTGATAGACAATGTTTACTCCATCCTGTTAATTTTTCCATGTGCAGAACTTCTAGAGACTATTATCCCCAGCCTTCACATCCTTCTACCAAGTGGAAAACTTGAGCTTCAATTTAGTGTGAAATATTTTAAGCCCCATATGTGCACCTCAGCTGAACTTACCAAATGTAGATACCATGTAAAATGTAGATATCATGATCCCTGTATCTCATTATCAGTACTCAAGTAGGTATTGACAAATGTATTTTTTCACTGTCTAAAAATTCAATAGCCAATACTGCTCACATAGATTGGTATTGTTGTTGTGTATGTGTGTGTGTGTGCACACATGTGGACAATCCAACAAGCGTTTAAATTGCACATAATGACTATTTGTGTGCACATAAAATTTCTTCATCCAACATCTGCCAGAAAGGAGTTGTTTGCTTTAATTTTAAATTTGATATTTGATTTGTGGGTAATTTGTGAAAACTACATAGAATGGCCAGTGAGAATTACAATAACAGAGAAGAAAACGCTAGAGGAACTTTTCTGTAATGAGATTGATAGCTTTACCAGTATAATCATTCCCTGGGGTAGTTCTAGAAACACAAATGATGGAGGTAAAACGTTTGTTAAAAACAAAAATTAATGTGAATTTGAAATAATTTTTCAGAAGAGAGTAATCTGATCATGTTCTTTAACTCCATTAAATTATATTAATTATAATAAATATTTAATGCCAATTAATCATTTTAATTTATTCTTCAATGGTAAGGAAACTGATGCTATATTAGAAAATTTCCCATTTAGGCATTAAACATGGAATATAAGGAAATATAAAAAGGGTGACTGAGTAATAAAATAATTTAAATAATTAAATATTATTTAAATAACAAATAATAAAAATAATTTAAAGCTTCACTTATGACACAAATGAAAATTAAATATACCTCAAATATAATGTCATACTTGTAATGATACTAACTTGCATTTTAAATGATGCCCTTTTTTTCTTTTTTTGTACTAGGGATCAAACTCATGACCTCACACTTGCTAAATGATGCTTTTTGAAATAGAACAATAACCAAGGGCCTTTGCACTAAGCTACATCACCAACCCTTTTTTACTGTTTTGTTTTGAGACAATGTCATGCTGGGTCACTATGTTACACTGGCTGGACTTCTATTTGTTATCTTCCTGCTCTAGGCTCCCCAGCTGCTGGGATTATAGGCATGTGCCAGTCTTGGCTGACATGCTCTAGTCTATAATTGGTACAATCACCTAATATGTCCCCAAGACGGTGCTCCATGATATCTTATTTTTTTTTTAATGATGTCTTGTTTTTACATTGTGAAGATGTTTGATGTTTGGAAGCAGTGGTTATTCTTTTTCATAGATAACAAAATAGTGGGCAGGAACAGTAATTTTCTCTGTGTCACACATGCATAAATTGCGCAAGTTAGGGCTTAAATCCGTGAGGTCTCTAGGATCTGAAGTCAACATTTTTTCCACTAAGCCACATTTAATTCATTATGCATTTCTGAAGTAAAGTGTTCTACTTTCCCCTACACCATCATTATGTCCTGACTTCCCTGTATCTGCTGAGCTTCTCCCGGGCTCTCTGAAGCAGATTTTGACCTCCCCGAACTCTCAAATTCTACCAGTTCCCAGAGCCACATCAATGCATTCCTGGCTTCTCTCTGCTTGGCAGGTTTCTCTGCTTGTTAGATCTTTCATGGAACAATGCTTTACTTTCGTCATTTTGTTTTCATATATGCCATTTTATATATCTACGTAATCCATTTCACTTTCTAAGCAACTTCCAACAACTCGATTTTTTTCTAATAATACCAGAATAGACAAACTTCCTCTGTCAAGGGACCGGTAGGAAATATTTTAGGTGGTGTGAGCCATTCAATCTCAATCACAGGTACTCAGCTCCTGCAGTGCAGTATGAAACCAGCGTAGACAATTTGTGAATGGATGAGTGCAGTGCCAGCCCAGTAAAACTTCACTTGAAAGACAGGATGGGCTGCATTTTTGCTTCAGGCCATAGTTTGTCAACTTGTGATGTAGTTTAAGATAAAAAATAATTACTTTCACTTGTTCTTCATCTCTATCTATTCAACGTTGTTTTTAAATAAAACATACAATCCAGCAAATCAAATATCCCTACTTTGTATATTTGCTTTTGAGTTCAAATGTCTTAAAAGAATTGTGTATAGAGAATATTTGTTTTCTCTCCATCTGTATCCCTATTCCTCCAAAATGCATTTTGCAGTCTTCTTTCTTTTTCCAGCACTCGTTTGGCAGCCACTGAGAGTTTTGTTGTTAAATAGGACCAGCTTAATACACCTGTTCACTCGTTTTTAAGCTTTGGACAATAACTTTAATGTATCTTATTCTAAATTTCTTCCTTGATAAACCGAATGTGATACTATGAAGACTGAAATGACAATTACACAAAATAGAAAAGAGAATAGAAAGTAATTGATCGCAGTGATAATGTTAGTTTACTCTTTCTTTTCACTCATGTCATCAACAGACATATCTAATTAATTAATGACCCTTCCTTGCTGGATTCTCTGAAAGCATGCAGGCCATTCTCTCTTTGATCTTTTCACAGTTATGTGTTCGTTGTTCTCCTTCTATCATTCTAACTTTTCTCAGTCTTTTTGGTCAGCTGTCTTTTCTGCACACTCCTATAAATCCTCTTGCTTGAAGTGGGCTTTCTCTGACATTTCTCAGGCCTAGATCCTTGACATATAGATTCCTGACATGTAGACCTTAGCCATCATATCTTTTAAAGGCTTCTGTAGTCACATAATCGTAGCTAGCTCTGCCATTACTCCCTCTCTTTCTCTTTCTCTCTCTCTCAAATCAATCTACTTCAACTCAATAATCCTTGTCATTTACTAATCTTTATTTTTGCTTTTTATTTAATTTGTTCCCATACTTATTATCTCCTTTCACTAGACTAGAACTGTTGACCATCCATTCTCCACTGTTTCATTAGGACACAAGGCAGTATCTGGTTTACATGTGGTGTTTCATAAGCATTTATATATACAATTGAATGATATGATCACCTTAGCATTCTGCAGAGTTTTGCCTTTAGGCCACATTTCTTCTTACCTTAGGAGGCTTCCTTGAACAAAATTATCTACTCCTACAACTTCAAGTACACAAGTTATTGCAATCATGAGTTTGTCTTACTTTCTTCCAAAAAGTAATTTCTCCCATGCTTCCCCTCCTTTTTTCCCCAATCGACGATATAGTTATTTTTCTCGACTGTGCAACTGAGTTGCTAACATCTTGAAACTGAAATCTTTTAGGGCTCCTCACGGCCTACCGAGCAAAATTCAGACTCTAGCTTGTCAGGTAAAGGTGTTTTTCAGTTGACCTTGAAGTACTCTTTTTATCACATATGAAACTAAAAGTTCAATAGATTTGACTTCCTACTTTGTCTACAAATGTAGAAAAGACAGCAATCTTCCCTAATAAAGAGATTTTTATGGAAAGAATTATCTAAAGAAAACATAAATAAAGGATGAAGGGAATTTCTGTTATTGGGAGCCAATTTGTTTTCTAGAACTGATCTTAGGACTCTGTAGAATTTTTATTTAATCTTTATTATGACGAGATTGAAATTACATTGCTTATAGCCTAAAGATAGTGATATGCAAATTCCTCCAAGTCAATTATTTTTTTCTTCTGATCTGCTCTGTTCTGATTTGTTATGTTTTGTTTTAGCCTCTTTAAAATAAAATTTTAAAAAATATTTTTCTGCTTTATTCACTCCTATTTGCCTAGCACCTTGAATTTAACAAGCACATGAGAGATACTCTACAATTTTTTGAATGAATGGGGAATTAAAGACACTAATTAACTTGTCAGTAAAATTATAAGCCAGCAGCATTTTGGAGTTCCCATCATGTCTAAGTCAAACCCTCACTTTGTCATTATTCTGCACTAAGAGGTGTGAGACTATGCACATTTCTTATCATCAGTGCAGGCACAAAACTATCACAGCACAGATAGGGGAAATATGCTCCATGAGTAATATCACAAGAGTCTTCATGGCACACACTATATATCAGATCACATAATACAAAATAATTTTTCAGTAGTACTTAGTCATGTAAAAAGACATTGATAGAGAATAAATGAGTATAATGTACATTTATCTCACTATATAGCTGGCATTTTAGATATTCAAAATTGAAACTGATCTGTGCTCCATGAGATAGTATTTTCTAACCTGGTATTTTCAGACCGACCTGATACATACGTTTACCTTTGTAAATTCGTCCACAGGGTTTTGTGGATTTACCATTTGCTCAAATATTGAATCACTGAGCCTACACATGTCAGTGTAGAGAAGCTGAGTATATTGTACGGGTTCAGCTTTCTATCTAAATTTTAATCATACTCGCAAATGTTACCGCCATTTGCCTTACTTACATCAGCTCCATTTTGATATGCAAACTGCTCTTTTGTTTTGGTTTTGTTTTGTTTTGTTTTGTTCCTGACAAAACTTCAGGAGAAATTTCAAATTGGTAATATGAATTTCAATATTAAGGACATAAGTCTTTTAAAAGTTTTGAAAGTTGTCTAAATATTCATGAAATATACTTAACACTTTTTCTGAGAAACACTATCCATATAACAACCAAGTGATACATGTGACTTCACCATAACTGTGTGCTCTCCACACACCATTTACCACTGTCTAATCCAAAAAGCTTTTCATTTATACCCTACCTCCACTACCCCACTTCTAACAGCATCCAAACTGTCTTGGGTTGATGATGCCACCCGGTGGCAGAATGCTGTATGAGGCGGCCTTGTTCTTCGATACTGGCAAATGAACTGACCAGGTCCTTCCTACTGAGCCACCTCCCCAACACTTCTATAATGTTTTTTTGTTTTTTTTTTGTTTTAAATTTTGAAGTAGTATATCACTAAATTGCCAAGACTGGTTCAAAATTATGATCTTCTTTCCTCAGCCTCCCAAAGAGAGAGGATTACAAGCATGTGTCACTGTTATGGCTTCTATCTAGATGACCCCACAAAGTCCATGCACTCCTGGGTGCTCCATTTTGAGGATGGCTGGTTCTAGGGTGTGTGAATGTGGATTAAGCATGAGTGAGATTTAGAGTGTGTGGTGCTGATTTAGTCCACTAATTGGCTTAGCAGTTTTGGGTGTGGGTAATGGAAAGGCCCACCCTGGGTGTGATGGTATACAAAGGGAGGCGTGGTGCTGCTGCTTGTTACCTCCTGGTTGCTACTTGCTGCTTGCCAATTTTTACCTCTCTCGTACCAGGTCACGGACTGCTTTTCTTCTGCCCCTCTGCTATATCATCCTGTCTTGGTGTCAGTCGACTATGGATTGAAACCTTTCTTCCTTTAACTTTGGGTGTCTTGTAGTTTTGTCTCAGCAAGAGAAAAGTAACTAACATATACCACCATGCTCTCTTCTTCTTCATGGTCTTTTCATTCCCAGAGAATTTTGTGCTCAGATTTGTGTCAACATATTCCTTTTGTCCTGCAACTTAACTTTGTTTTAAAGGATCTCTTTCAGGATGGAGATTTAGCTCAGTGGTGTAAATGGCTGACTGGTAAGTGCAAGGTTGTGAGTTTGATGCCCAGTACCAGAAAAATAAAAATAAAATAAATGATCTCTTTCTCACAAGGTTCACTCCTCTATTTTCAACTGCTTTAATTTTCTCAACATGCCTATTTTTTCCTTCATTGAGTTGCAACCTCAACCTGAAACAAAATGCTTCTAGTGCATAATCAATTGGTATATTGAGTGGTACAAATGTATTCCAGGAGCTGGAAAACACAAAGTAAAATAATTTAAGATATGTAAAATATGAGTTCATTGATAAACAACAACAGAACCTCGGTCTCTTTGTCTTCCTTCTTTTATCCAGAAAAGCAATCCCCTATATAGAGGTAAAAGTAGTTAATAGTTCACAAACTTATACATGGGCATATTATTGTTGTTTACAATAACACAACTTCTTACATATTTCTACAGTTCATTCTCATGTCTTAATGTTTTCAAGTAACATACAAAGGGCTTCCTCGTTCCTTTTAAAGACTGAATACTATTTCACATCTTGATTCTGCTTGTATTTTTACAAGAAGTTTTGTACGGAAATCTTTAAAATTTTCCTAATATTTTATAAGTATACACTGAATAATATCATATTAGAGTAGTTTACAATAAATATCTAGAAATTGATTAAAATTTATGTAGGAAGCGGAACATATTAAAATATATCTTATATCTGTATTTTAATATGCAACTTGCTGTTTTATTTTGTTGCTGAAAAAATTTAAGGAGAAAGTTTGAAATGCTAACATGAATTTGAATATTAAGGACATTAGTCTTAAAAGTTATATAAACATGCAAAAACATACTTATCGCTTTTTCTGAGAAACATCTTCCGTATAACAATTAATTTTTTGTTTGACTTTGTCATATAATTTAATTGTAAATATGAGATTACCTGCAGTCATTTACTTCAAGGAGTCATGGAACTAAATTTTCTATTTGGAAAGTATACAGCCTAAAAATAATATAATTTGATTTCAATTAAGGTTGGAACAACTGTCAATCATGTATGTAATCATGTATAAATTGCTAAGATTATGTCATATAGTATCATCATTGTTTAATTAGATAAAATACTAACATATATTTGTATGTCTGAACATGCCAGTTTACAAAGAATCTATATTGTATAGTGAGAATTTTATTTTAGGTGAAATACAGATTAATGATATTTTAAATTATATTCTTGATAAAAATGAGAACTAGAGATGTGAAGTATTGTACAGGGGTAACTTACATTCACATTTTTAAGTTCTGATATTGACAGCAAAATGGATTTAAAGCGCATTATGCTTTCTGTATTGTGATAAATGATTTATGTCTATGAGCTCATATTTTCCTTCTTTAGATCTTATTTGTAATAAGTATTAAATGTGTTTTAGAATTGCATTATATATTTTTTCAAGTATACTTTTTGAGCATAGATAGTTAAACACTAGTGTTTACACTGTGCAATGTGAGAAATTAACAAGGAAAATTGCAAATATGGTTGTCGGTAAGGGTTATCTTTTCCCTAAATCTCTAAACTCAAGTCTATAAGATGTTAAGCAGATCATTTAGAAACAGACTAATTCAAAGCATTGAGAGAACAAATTTCTGAGAGAACAAAATGACTGAGAATTACATGATTACATGTTTTAATATTTTGCAGATGTGAAGACTTATGTCTAGATGTCCCCCCAAAGCCTCATGGGGCCACAGGTAGAGCTTTTTGGAAGACAGCTGGGTCTATAGTGTGTGATGCTGGGATTGATTCATGGTGCAGTTTAGGATTAAAGGGTGCCCCACCCCCTAAGTGTGTGTCGCTTGCACAAAATTTAAGAGACAGAAAAAGAGCAACTAATGCTACTTGCTGCTTGTCACTTTGCTGCCTTGCTGTGTCCTGCCTGCCATGAACTCTTTCTCCTCTGCAATGCCCCTCTGCCATCTGTCACTTTGTTGCCTTGGAGCCAACCAGCTATTGACAGAAACCTCTCCAGACTTTCCTCTAACTTTGGATCTTTTGGTATTTTTGTCTAAGGAACAAGAAAAATAAGACAGTAGAGATATAAATTTAACAGCTAGACAAATTCAGTATATATTTGCTTTACACTTTAGATCTTATAATGAGGAAGAGCAAAGTCAGAACAAAAACCTGTTTGGAGCATTCATAATACCAAATCCATTCACGAAGTTAATGGTGGATAGATCAAACAACTAAGTGACTGTTTTATATTTATAGGGTTATTGTTACCTTGTCCACCCATCACGTACCAGACTAGACAAACCAGGAAACAACACAGTCAAAAATTTCTTCCCTCAATGGGTTTATATTCTTAAGTGCAAGAAAAACACAAACATTAAGCACACACATATCCCACACACATATGTGATAAATTTTATAATAAAATGAATACTGAAGAAAAATATAATTCAGGAAAGGGGAATAGAAAGCAGTTACACAGGTTTCAATACTCTCAAACTTTTTTAGAAGCTGACTTCTGAAGAAAGACCAGAAAGAAGAGACAGACTGAGTCATGTGGGTCTTTTGGAGAAAAGCATTCTGCAAAGAGCAGTTGAGAGGCATTAAGGCAAATCATATGTAATGTTACAAAGTAAAAAAAAAGAACTTTCACCAAGGATAGTGTGGCTAGAACCTCAGGAAACAGAAAGAGAGGAGAAAATGTTGGGAGAGAAGGTCAGAGACAAAATAGGTAACATAGTCTTCAAAGCCTTGTAGATTCTTGTGGGAACTTTAGTTTTATCATTGAGGAAAAATTCAGAAAACAACCAGTGGGATTATATGAAAAAAAAAAAAAGAAGAAGAAGAAAAAGGAGGAGGAGGAGGAGGAGGAGGAGGAGGAGGAGGAGGAGGAGGAGAAGAAGAAGAAGAAGAAGAAGAAGAAGAAGAAGAAAGAAAGAAAGAAAGAAAGAAAGAAAGAAAGAAAGAAAGAAAGAAAGAAAGAAATCATCCAAATAGCAAGAAAGGCAATGATTCTGAGTGTTTCTCCTGTGTTATTCTGAGAATGTACTAAATTAAATAGCATCTAATAGAGACTGAAATACAATCACTAAGGCCTGTCATGGAATAGGCATTAATAGCTTGTATTGGGGGAGCTTGTGGTTGTCTGCCTCATGTGTCTGGCAAAAATGCATACTATGCTTCCTAAAATCCCCTTCTTTACACGAATGCCAGATTTGAAAAAAAAGGAACATGTATGAGATTTGAGATTTCAAAGTAGAGTGATAAAGTCTTCATTAGTCCCTGGGAGTTATCATGGACAACTGCAAAAACATCAGGGAGTTTTATTGCTAACCATACTGTGTGGAGCACCTTCCTTTGAACTAACTTTGCTATCCAGTAGTGGCCAGGGATACCGCAGAGCACTTCACTGAGGAACCACAGTAGTGATAACCCCTCAGAGGCAAGGGTCTTATACATTCCCATGCGAGCTTTTCTTTGTGACTCCATCTGGTAGCAGGAAGTGTTTGATTTCTTAAATCACTTTCAGTGATTCCACTATCACTTCTGGTCTTCCCTTCCACAGCTCTTTCCAAAATATGTAAGGCCTAACTGTAAAGTAAATTCCCTAGCCCACAACACTCATTTGTGACTCCCCTGTCTGAACATGCCTGAAATAGTACATTTTCAGGGAAGATTTCATTTATTTCAACATGTGATATAATGAGAAATGTTGGCAAGTTTTGGAATAATTTAAAAATAAACGTATATTCTTAGAAGGATAGTTTGGCACAGGTCAACAATATTTTGCAGTGTTTTCAATGAAGATGTTTTGTAGCAGATGAATATGATCTTATATCATGATCCAAGAATAAAGAATAACATTTAATCCCAACTTCGGCTTCCTGATGCTGTCAATTTGGAAAATGAGAGCAGATGTTGACAGAGACATATTGCTAGTCTGATGCTTCAGCAAACACTTTCTGAAAGGAAGACAATGTGAGACTAGACAGAATAAATAATCTTTTTAAAATGTATTTGCCAGTTCCTTAGCAGTATCCTCAAAAGATGACATCTGTAAGATAATGAATACAAAGAGATGTTGTCATTAAAACTTAACAGTTTCTGTACTTTAATGGCCCAACTTTGAATGTAAGAAATTCACATTAAAGAGAATACTTCTGAATGTTTCACTTTGAAATGTAAATTAATGACTGTTTTATTCATCAGTCATTCCTGACTTCAAGGTTTCTCCTTCCTAAATGTATAGAGTGCATGCGAGTTGCAGTTTAAAGAGCTAACAAGTACACATCTGGCTATAAGATGCAGAGCTACCTTTTAATAACAAGTTATGAGACATTTCTTTTTTCTTAAACAAAATTTACTGTTAATTCAAATGTCTATTTCTATCTATAATTTAGTATTTAGATTTTGTGAAATAAAATGTACTTGTAGCAAAGTAGTAGAAGGTCCTGGGGTTTAGCTCAGTGGCACAAGCACAAGCTTGGCAAGCACGAGGTCGTGATTTAGATCCCTGGTCCAAAAAAAAGCAGTAGAAGTTTTCAGCAAAGTAAAAAAAAAAAAAAAAAAAAAAAAAAAAAAAAAAAAAAAATTAAAAGGATGTAAATTTTCTGATACTTTTGCAACGTTCACAGTAATTTATTGACCACTATATGTTAATGATTATTTGCTTTATGAGTCCTCCTGATGGTCCTGGGGGACTCCAAATTGCTCACAGTTCCAGAGTCAATACATGACAAAGTAATAGTGTAGATACTAGTAGCCTCAATAGTTTATTTATCTTTATTTCTTATTAGAGAAGTACTAATTCTCCTCATACCAATGAGATAGCCAGTGACATGGGCCTAGAAAATTTAATATCTGTTAAATTGTTTTATATAATTTTATAAAATTTTTTCAATGTAATCCATCAGTGCAGGAAAAGGGCTTAAGCCATGCAACCCTAACTTTACCATTTACAGATGTGGCAACACTGAACACTTATTCTGAGCTTTTATCATCATCATCCACAAAAGGTAGTGAGGATCAAATATGGCAAGATATTAAAGAAATTTTAGATTCCCTTACTCTCCTAAAAATCTAAAAAGGCAATTTTACTTTGGACATGCCATTATTCTGCATAATTCCAGCAAGTACTTAAGGGTGAAAATAATATTTGACAAAATCGTCCCATGTTACCCAACTATGTTTCAGAAGTTTTAATTTAGAATAAAGTCAGTAGCAGTGGGAGCTATAATGCTTTTTAATGGCTCAAATCTCCACAGCAATTATGACCCTTTGGGTGGAGGAGAGTTGAGGGCAGAGAAGGAATGGTGACATTATTTGAAGATAGTCATGACCTCTCAGCGATCTTAAACTGGAACTCTCACATAACCAGTAGCAACTGTCCCAGGAAGGAGGGGCCCTATTATCTAGATAGTCCTAGTTCCTATTTCTTAATCTCCTTTTTAATGAAATCTGTCATATTTCCTAATTTAATTTTTAAAATCCAACTAAAATTTTACTTTTGAAAGAAAATAACTTATCATGAAATAGAAGGTATTCCAAGAAATAGCAGTTTTGTTTGACTGCTACAAATCACACTGAGCTGGATATATATCCATTAGCTAACCATGTCGGTTTTTCATGTTGATAGACTTGAATATAAAGCCTTTACTTTTCTATTCTCTTCTCGATAGCCTATTATTACAGCTCTTACATGCTAAGTTAGTTTTTTGTATACAGTAACTACTTTGTATTTTATGTGTTTTTCAATATTTCCCTGATTTTATTGACGTATGATCATAATAGACTATGGTTTAGATGTCTAGATTTTCTTCATTGCACATTTTATTAATCACTCAAATCTGATATGCTTTAAATATTTAAGTGAGTGAATTAAAAATTAAAGCTTTATGAATTTTTTCATTTGGGCTTTTTTCCATTGTTTCATTCTATTTGGGTAATGTAGAATTTTAGTGAGTGGGAGTTGATTTTTGTGTTGTCATTTTTGTTGTTTTTGGTATGGAGTAAGGAACTCATGACCTTGCACTTGCCAGGCAGGCACTTATGCCACTGAGCTAAATCCCTGGCCGTGTGTTTGTGTGTGTGTGTGTGTGTGTGTGTGTGTGTGTGTGTGAAACTGTTGGGAAAGAGTTTAAGACCTTAGAAGAGTCTCTTCAGAATGGCTAAGGTGGCTGTGCCCACCTGAGGACCCAGCCAGTAAGGATGCTGAGATAGCAGTATCAGAAATGTGTAACCCATCTGATAAATTTAAGACACTGTCTCAAAATAAAATTTTTAAAAAGTTTTTTAAAGGTCTAGAAATGTAGCTTAGAATTCCTTGGCTTCAACCCCAGTACAAATAATAAAAAACAAAGACAAGGGAAAAAAAAAAAAGAGAGAAGGAAAAGACCTTCTGAAGTGAGTTGTGTTCACACCTCTCATACTAAACTAATTACTTTTCTAATTATTTCATAACTACTCCTTTAATGGTTCCGACAACAGGAGTCATATGAACCAATATTCATGGAGCACTTGCTACATGCCAGGCATTGTTCTGTGAATTTTGCATACATCAACTCTTTCTTATTATAACTCCATTATGCAGATGCTATAGTGCTCGGTCTACAAACCAGAGAAACATTTTTCCAGTGCTACACAATGAGAAAGGCACTAAGCAGGAAATTAGATCATTGCAGTGTGGCTTTTAAAGACTGTGCTTCTATTAAAAAAAATTTAAAACCTGTATGGTTTTATTGAGTTTTGGCATAAGTATTAGTACGAAACCATTGAAAATTTCTTGCTAAGTTTAACAGTATTTAAAAATAAAATACTTATGAATTGTTTCCAATATAATTATGCATGCTAAATACAAGCCATGTTCTAACATGAATACTCTTGAATTTATCAAACATGACCTTTGCTAATTTTTGGAAATTAGGTGTTCAACTTTTTAAGGTGAATTATTTAAAAACAAATAAAACCAGGGGTGGTGGCACATTCCTATAATCCCAGCACTCAGGAGACTTAATTTGAGCCACTGTAGGTTACCTACCAAGTTCAAGGTCAACCTAGACTTCAGAGTGGAAAACCTGTCTCAAAAAACTCCAAATAAATAAATAAAAGAGCACTATCAGTAGGATAATGGGTCATGACACGTTCCTTCACAAAACATGAATTTAAATAGTCTTCTACACTCAGATACACCCTACGAGAACTAAGAAACCCAAGTGAGAGTTTACAATAGTGAAGTAAAACACAGAAAGAAGAAAAAATACTTTTAAGAGGGTGGACATCATAGATTGACATTATTTGTGTTAAACGTCTCCAAATCTCATGCATCACACTAGGAAGAGAGAAAATTTTTGTAGGGAAAGCAGAGTACAGTACACATCAACGTCACGGTGGACTTCATCACCAGACCTGTCCCAGCTATCCCTAGTGTCAGGCCAGCTCCTGTGGCACCAAGCAGTAGGATGATATCCATGGTTCCAGGTTGCAAACTGGCACCCACAGACACTGGTTCCATGGGCACCTTCATGATAACAACGTAAGGCATCCTTATTGATCTAGGCTCCAAGATTACTGCATCAGATCACAGTGCTGAGCTATTCTCCATAGATTCAAGACCAAATCCATCCCATGGATACAGGAACCAGCCAAAGCCTCACAAATTCAAGAGCCAGTTAATACCATGTCAAATGATTCAGACCCAGGATCCAGGACACTTTGAGGAGTCCATTAGTAAAGCCATCTGAAAATTCTACAACTGACCTTTGCAAAATTTCTGTCTCTCTCTCTCTCTCTGTCTCTCTCTGTCTCTTTCTCTCTGTCTCTCTCTGTCTCTCTCTCTCTGTCTCTCTCTCTCCTCCCTCTCTCACTATACGTATTATCTCTCTCTCGATCTCACTATGTACTTCATAATCATTGTGGCCTTGAACTCCCCATGTAGCCCTGACTGACCTCAAACCCACAGCAACCCTTCAGTTACAGACTGGGATTACAGGCAAACACTACCCTCCAAGAATCTGCTGAAGAACTATTTTCCTTGCTTGAAGACAGTTTGTAAAGCTTAGAGGGGGTGCCAAATTTTTCAAGTGCCCAAACACCAAAATAAGGCCATAAAAATCACAAAGAATCAGAGAACCATGACATCATCAAACAAATAAAATAAAGCACAAGTAACCAATCCTAGAAATAGGGATCTACAAATGGCAAAATTTCAAAATAAGCATTTTGAAGCAGTTCCAAAAGCTAAAAATGAAACATAAAACTAAGCAAAATTTTAAAAATGTTGTATCAAACATCTGACAAAGAGTCAATGCAAAAGATTCTTCTCTTTCCCAAAAACATGAACATGAAAGAACAGCTCTAAATTCATTATGCAAGGTCAGTACTAGACAAGAGCAATATAAGAAAAATTTAGTAAAAATTTATAAGAAAATTATGAGTACATACACAGATACTTTCAACAAAATACTGATAAACTAAATTGAATGGCAGATTAAAAGTATCACACATTACTGAAAAGTAAGGATTATTCATGCAATGCAAGGATAGTTTAGCATACAGTAATAAAAAATAATGTGAGGTGGGCATGGTGGTGCATACATGTAATCTCAGCACTCACAGAGGCTAAGGTAAGAGGATTGCAAGCACAAACTCAGCTTAGACAATTTGCCAAATTAGTGAGAGACTACCACAAATGAAAAAATAAAAGAGACTGAAGATGTAGATTAGTGCAAAGGCCATGGGCTTGGTTGCCAGCAGCACATACAAAGTCATATACCACAGTAACATAAAATCAGATACAGAAAAGGCAGCATGAAAAACTTTTGTTTATACTTAGAATGATACACGTGTGAAACTTTTAATAAATCATAGTTCTGTGCACCAGCAAACGCAAGTTATTTGCAAGAGCTATAGTTTCAGTATGATGTCTTTGCTTAAAGCCATCACTTGGGAGTTAAAGCCATCCAATTTTTGCTTAATATTGTCTTTTTTTTTTTTAATTCTGAATCTTTTTGTATGTAACATTGCACAAAGAAGAACTCTGAAACCATCTCTTTGGACATGATGTCTATTCAATCCAATTATACTGGTATTTTTCCTCATGTAATGGTCTGAGATATGTGCCAAATGGATGTATAGGTATTTAAGATGCAGGTCCATCTAGTAGGATTGCAATCTAGCTGGCAGATAGTAAGGGTAGCACAGGTACACAACTCCCTTCACTCGCGTGCTAGCAACCCGCTTCAGTGTATCTTACACATCTTATCTGTGTATGCAAAACCATTTTCTAGTCTTGGTCACAAAGACTAGAAAGTAAGAAAGTAGGCACGCAATGATATTCTACCCTCCTAAAACACAACTCCTTTCAGTGTTGGGCTCGAAAAATGCTAAGAAACCACTCAACATGGAGAAATCATTAGAGCTGTGGCTTCTTTGTATACACTATAGCACACAAACGTGGACTGCCAAAATGGCTCCAAACATATTTAACAATTGCCAATCTTATGACATTTAGTTTTTTCTGTCTTTTACAAGTTCTTTAATAGTTAAACACTTAAATTGATTCCTATTGCTCATAAGAAGAGTCTCAGAAAGCTTTCACTCCATTGAATTGCTTTAAAGTCTTATTTATTAGACATACCAAACCAATTTTATTATACCTTTTATATGTTCCTATTACTAATGTATGATAATGACTAACTTCAAAGTTAATATTGTATAGGTCTTATAAGAATTTAACATTAAAAAATGAGTTTGTTAATATGGAAAGAAACACACAGATTTTTTTCATATCCTTTAATTTTAGCAGTTTGAAACGATCTGGTTCAAGACCTTGACTAAAGTGTATGTCAAAGTCAGTGAAACCATACAATAATATTTTTCTTTTAAGCTATTTATTGCACTCTTAATTATCTTGTCTAGTTATCGGTAATTAAGAATAGTTTTTACCTTAATATCACCAAAGTGAATAAATAATCAAAAAAATGTATCCTCAAACATTTGATTCATTTGATACATAAAAAGGGACTCATTAATTAGTTGTAGGTTAATCTTTCCTTTGTATATTATCATTTAATGCTTATGGTTCAGTTACTAGGTTATGCAATTAATTTCTAATAATATCTTTCATGTCATTAAGTTCAGTGGATAGATTAAATTTATTTCAAACTTTTATATTTCATTAAAGCTTTATATTTTGAGATAAGAGCAAAGTATAAGAAAGGAGGAGTCAACAAGTGAGGCCTCTAGCCTACATGTAAGTCATGATTCACACTTCTTACTTTGTTTCTAGGCATTCCTCTTTTTTAAAGCATATTTCAATAAGAAATAAGATTTGGTCTCCCTGCAGTCAGTTCCCCATTGGCTTCCAGCATTTTCACATTCTGATATCCATTGGTCATCAACTCTAAAAATGTGCATTTCCAAATCTAGCAGAAGAGGAGAATGTCAAATGAGCTACAAGGGGTGTGCTTGCCTGTGTTCACACCTGGACACTAAGGGCTTCACACTGAGATACAGCAGGAAAACTTCTCAGGAATCAGGGACCATTTGTTTTCATCTTTTCTCAACTGACACCCAGAGCCGGAGAATAAATGTATAGGATTCAATACAAAATTTAAGACAATTTTCACCGCTTTCTCTGCCTGGTTCCATTTTCACAATAAATGAAAAAGGCATTTTATCTCTTTCTTATAAGCTAATCTATGAAAACTGCATTATAGAATCTGTGAATAAAATCATAAGGAAATGTTGAGTGCTTTAGTCCTATGAAATAAAATAGAAAAAGAAAACAAATAAACAAAAAAGCAGCACAGAGTTGTATCTGAATATGAATAAAGGCTAAAGAATGAACAAACAGGAAAGTTTAGTTTGGAACAAGTTTATTCATAAGAACAATACATATGCGTTGCTTAAACGAAAGGTTGCTTATGTGTACTACAAATAATACCAAAGAGCGAGCATTGGGACTAGGATGGGTTTGATATCACATCTATTACTGAGTAGCTGTAAGGCATTGGAAAAGTATTTAGTTTTTCTCCCAACTTTTCTCATTTATGAAATGAGTATAATAATCTAGACTTAAAGCTTTCTTGAGAGTATGTAATGGGATAATATATGTGAGACTCAGGATAAAACCTAGTATGTAAATAGCTGCAAACGAGCACTGTTGGAAGAGGAAAATTGCTCCCTGAAAGCTGAGGGATCCAGTGTCTAACGGGACCATAAGAATTATGCAGAGGAATGCTGAGCTCTCCACCTCATGGATGGTTAGTGGGCTGTGGTACTTCGCTAATGCCAGCAAGTTTAGAGATTTCTATTCCAGAAATGAGATCAATATAGTTGTTCTACAGTCATGCACTACACACCTATCTTACATAATGAAAAATACATGACACATTCTTTATTAAGACAATATTTCAGAGGACAGGTTCTATTTGTGGTTTTGCAGCAGTAGAAGCTGTGGACAACAACTTCTGCATTATTCTTAGCATGGTGCCTATGTGAACATTTGGTAAATAACAGTTCTCACTAACTAGCAACTCCCAGGTATCTGTAAGGGAGCTGAAGCAGGAATATTTTATTCTTATATGGGGCTGGAGATTTAACTCAGTGACATGAGCACTTGCCTGACAAGCACGAGGTCGAGTTTGATCACCTGTACCATAAAAAAAGGTTACATTCATTTTTATAGGAGGACAATTATTTGAGTTTTATTTTTAAATTTTGAATTCCTGTGTGTAACACTGAAGCAGCAGAGCAGGGTTCAGAAAACATCTGTGATTTAATTTAATCCCAGGGATGCAGAGAAGCCTCCCTTATGTAGCATTCTGAGATAAGTTCACAAGTATTCAAGGCAAAAGTCAATTGAGAGGGACTACAACCTAGCTGACAGTGGAGCAAGAAAACTATTACATAATTCATTGTCACAAGGTATAATACGGTAAATTCCTCATTTACTGAGACTATAGAAGTTTGGCCTAGCATCACTAATGACTCCAGTCTTTTGCCATGAATTTGGGTTTAATCGCAGAAATCTTCCCAATATCATGCTCTGTAGAGTCAGCAGTGTGAGATTGGAGTCAGAAATCTAGTTTCCCGGGATTATGAGTCGGGATTCTTGCCGGAAAACACACTAGTTATTTAGGAGAACAGATCCATGCATTAGCATCTATTAGGGTATAATTCGAACAGAGAAATCTAATGTTATTCAGCAAAAAACAAAAGTTGTCATAGAGATGAAGAAGCCACCTATTTCCAGAGGCCAAGTGATTATTATAAATACTTGTAATGAATGGACTGAATGTGAGAACAAGAATTATTTGGACTGGGTTGTAGCAGAATATAGGGATTCAAATTATAAAGAGAACAAAATATAACCACAGTAAGTGAATCTGTGCTATTTTTGGCCTATATTAGATCATGGTTAGCAGACCCCTGAAGGTATGGGGATGAAGCTGTTATGTAGAGCTTCAGACTCAGCATGATGGTAGGAGGATACCACAAAATGCGTTTGGAGAGCTGTTAGCACCAAAAACAAGTTCTGCCCAGCACCACTCTGACCAGGCAGGACCCATGCTTAGGGTTCTAGAAAAGTTTAGAGGGAGAGTATGGATTCCCATTAATTGGTCAAGTACAAAATATTAAGGAACTAGAATTTTAAGTTGCTACATTTGTTATGTGCAGTGACCCATTTCGGAATTAGAAAAAAGACTTTCTTATCTCATTTCACATTCGATAAAATTAACAAAAGTAGAGTAAAAAAAATAACAGTATGTGTGTTGTGAATTCAGGTCGTCTTTAAAGAAATAAATTTATCTGTTTCGTATGAATGAAAAATAGGTATAAAATTATGTCCCATTGTACTGTTTATAATCTCTAACAATTATAGATAATTTATAGTATTTTCCTATCTTCATCAGTAGAAATCTACTTAGAAGCAGTTTTTCACCCCCCCCAAAAAAAATGGTTAGCCCTAAGCCATTTTAAAATTTATATTTTTTCCTTGTGAGCTTTTTGTTCCAGAGATTTCCTGAAGGACATATTACAGAGCTAATATTTTTGGAAAAAAATCAAAAGAGTAAAATTTTGCCAGTGGCTTGAAGAGTATTATGATGGTATTATTGCAATAGAAGTTTTTAGACATCTACAAATTTTAGATTTTACACAGATACTTCAAAACCTTCACTATGCATGCTATGTATTGTGAGACAAAATTTTAGATAAACGTTTGTGATTTATTTGCCAGCAAATGTTCTCAGAGTCCAAGAATGTAAGTGACAGACCTATTCCAAAAGCATTATAGATGACATGTTGTCTTTAACCAAAATAGTCAGCATTGTATTTTGAGCTCTTATGCTAGTGTTTGATTTTGTCACTTCCAAAAGGAGTTGACAACATGAATCAATTTACGTTTCAAGTTAGTTGTTGTTTAAAATATTGCCTTAAAAATCACACCTTTAAGATTCAGAAATAGATATTACATACAATGGGCTGAGAAATCTATTACAGACAGCATTTATACTGTTGATTTTTCTGTGTCAGTAACCTGATATATGTTAGGCCCTCCAACTATGAAAGTGCGTTTTATTTACATGGAGCTTCCAATTCAATAAGAAAGGTAGACGTGTAATAGTAATTATTTTGTTGTTGTAGGAAGCCAGAAATGTTGTTTCATATAACATACTGTTATGGACTAAGAACTGGTGGTCAACTTAATGCCAGCTGGATTATATCAGCATGGCATTGAGTGAAGATGCTCCACCTGAGGAAAGTTGCCAGGATAAATAGGTAGAGAAGAAAGGAGGTGTTGAGAGTTGAGGCGTTAAGGAGGCATTGTGGGTTCTCCTACGAGTTGCTGTCTGAGCCACTGGTTCTCCTGGAGACACTCTGGTCCTCACATGGAGCATTGCTTCCTGGCTCCGGAGGGGAAGACATGTACTGCTTAGTCTCCAGGATGAACTCGTCACGCTGCTTCCTGGCATGTACCCAACTGTGCTTGTCTTTGGAGGAGCTCGGGCCTCCCTGTCCCTGAGGACAGCTGTGATGCCTTTCAGGACAGCCCTAGTCTTTGTTGTGAGTGTGACTTCTTGGCTCCAGCATAGAACCCTCATCCCACTAGCACAGCTCCTTCATCCTGATGGCATAGACTTTCTGGCTTCCACCGCTGACCCTTGGGTCTTTCCGGCACGGATCCGTAAAAGAGACTGGCGTGGTTCTTGTGGATTCTGGACCTCCAGTTGGACTCATGAGAGGCATTGTCCTGAGCTCTGGGTTTTTATCTGGACTCATGTGGGACATTGCTGTGGGATTTAGGCTCTTGACTAAATAATCTATATCTCTGGTGTTGCGGATAGATTTCCTGCATTTTCCTGTGTTAACTCCCGGTGACCATTATAAAAATATTATAAATTCCATGTCCTGGTCGTAATTGTTCTCTGTGTACAACCCTTGACTACGACACATATACCTTGGACTTGCTACCTGTGATGAAATTCTGATTGATCATTTAAGATTAATACTGATATATTATCAGTTTGCTTTCCTTTCATTAAAATTTAAAAACAATCTCGTTTCTAGTCAACAAAAGCAAACTCCTGTGTCTCAAACTTTGGTGAGAAAAGAATATTCAACTTTCTCTAATTCAGCAAAAATAAAACAGAAACAAAATATAAAAAGTAAGTTATTTGGAATGCTGTTTTGCTAGAAATTCTCAGTTTTATCCTTAAAATATAACAGGGAGTTGTTTTTCAAGATGTTTTTGTTGGTTTTCATTGACAGACCTTATAAGAAATGAGTCTACTTTTCACGTTTGCTGCTGGTAGCTGAAGTTTGTTACTGGTGTCTAAGTAGAGTCAATTATATGTCTATCACCAAAGATCTGCTGTGTGAATCCCCACTTGAGAAACATCCTTTATTTTTTAAGGAGTAAAGGAAGCCTTGCTTCCCCTGAGAAACAGATGTTTTCTCCTTTTTTTAACTGGCACTTTCTGCATTTTCCTTAAGCTGTCAAAAAATTCAGTGCCAAGTTCAATGCTCAAATATAGCAATAGTGGGTTTTAAATAGTCTATATATTGTTTAATTTCCCTCTCTAAATTTGATTTTTAATTTATATTTCTTCCTGCTTTAACATTGGAAGGAAAATTTTGCTATTTAATTGCATTTATCTTTGCTAAAACAGTCACATATATTTTGTGCAATGATACAGATAGCAGGTTACAGCTAATAAATTAATATTTTTAAGCATGAGATTAACAATGATTTTCATTACTCATATCTAAGTGTTTAGAAGATTCAAGAGTGTAATTGCAAATAGTTAAAATAATTTTTAGTTTACCTAATGATTAGTTAGAAAAAGTTATATTCATAGAATTGAATTTATCTAAAATCAGATTTAATTATCTATAAATGAATAAATCCCATTTTAATTTTCTAACATTTTAAGACTAACATGATGATAAAGGGTAAAATTCAACCAATTTGAGACTAACAGCAAAGGTCAGATAAAACTGTAACAAACTCTTGTCACTCAAGAAGATATTTTCTTTTTAGTAAAACCATTTGCATGTCTCATTCTCTTTTTAAAGCTTTAGAAATCTAATGCTGCAGAAATTAGATATTTGTCTTTTGGTGTTTCTGCCCATGCAGGTTTTATCGAGACATAAAAAAGGAGTGGCTTTTGCATTATAGATAATAATTTTTTCACATACACACACAAAGTGTACTACTCTAAATGTACAGAAATTACTCAGACTGAATATGAGAAAATGTAAATATACATTCTTTGGCTTTTATGAAAGAAATAGAACTCTTATTAATTCCATGGTCAACAATGGCTTTCACAATGGCAGAGCTTCGGGACATGCACTGAACTTTCCAGAAAGAACAAATGAACGGTGATGAGAAGACCTACACTAGTTTAGTAAAACAATCACGTGCAAAAATGAAAGTAAGCCTTCTTTACAGCTTCTAGCCAGATAAATCACAGAAAGTCACATAAAATAGTAGCATTTTTAAAATTTTTGAGCATACTCTTATTAATGTTGATGTATCCATCATCTTTAACTTAAAATCTTGATGAATACAGGTTACTTCCAGATGCCTCAAGCCTTAATTTCAAACTCTTCATTAGGCAGCCTTTGAAGCATCACTTCACTGTCACAGTAAAAAATATTATTTATCTGTTACCCAGTCAAAATGGAACAATGCATTGTTTGATGAAATTACTGAGTAAAGCACTTAATTTAAAGATTGTACAAGGCATTCACGTAACAAGAATTTCATCTCTGAATACTAAGGAAGAGACAGTCCATGGCTTTTATAAAGATGGGATACATTATGAAGATTCTAAAACACAATAATCACCAATGGTGATATGAATGATAATTCCCAAAGTGCTGGACTTTGGATACCTCAAATGTGTTTACATCTCCTTAAACATTCTCTACTTTTTGAGTAGTAAAAGTAAGCTTATATTTCTGTTTGTCCAATGTGTGGTTATGTGTGTGTTATGTGTGTGTATGTGTGTGAGAGAGAGACAGAGAGAGACAGACAGAGAGAGAGAGAGAGAGACAGACAGAGAGAGAGAGAGAGAGAGACAGAGACAGAGACAGAGACAGAGAGATGGGTAAAGTTTCTAGGGACAGACTCGGAGATGAAAGTACTTAGCAACATTCAGTTGCTAGCTGTTCTCTCCTTGTAGGGAAAACTAGATGTACTCAAACGCTAAATGCAGATAGTTTTTTTATTTATTCCACACTTTAAAGTAAAATTCATATTTTATTTTTTAAATCCATATTTACATATAGGTACAAATAGAGGTGTAAGTTGTCCATTTTAAAAGAAACAAGCTTCATTTCAATGCAATTGAGACTAACTTGAATGAAGCAGGAACATTTAGAAAACAAGTATTCCATATATAGAATAGAGTAAAACCATTCTAAAATTAAATGAATACCAAGAAAAATAGGTTAATGGAATTAAAACATGAAGAAGACAAGCTTTCCTTTTTAAATGTAAATGTTTCCCTTTTAACCTTAAACATTTATGCTTAAACATGTAGGGTGCTGAAATTAACAGCAGGTATAACAATCTTCAAAAGTATAATTGTCTTTTTGTTTTTAATTTACACAAGAAAAATCTGGAATAAAACATTAGCAGGATCCTGCTGTAACTTCTTGAAACAGTTTTTCCTTACTAGGAATGTCATATCTAAAATAATTCGGTAGCATAAAATGTTACATAATCATTCTGACATTCTCAAAAGGCAAAACAATCATTTTTCATCACAAATGGATGAAGCATAGTGGGATGCTTTAAGCTAACATATTATCCCATTCAACATTCCTTCCATGCACATTATAAAAGTTAAAAACATTTGGTGGATTAAACTTCCTGGTATCACATAAAACAGAACTTTATTGAAAATGATAAGCAGTAAACTCCACTAAGAAGTCAACTAATATTTAAGCCCCAAACAAGGAAAACATCTGCCTAGAGTTTTACTGAGTACTAAAAGATTTAACGGAAGTGATTGAAAGGAGACATGGATGTACTTTAAAGAGTTCTGTATGGTCTCAGTACTTCACTGAGGCTTAACAGTTACTCATTAAATATCTATCAATTTATGGAAATCACAGTCTATTTATTATAAGAAATTTTATTCAATACATAGGAGGAATATTTTATATTTCAGTAGTGGTTTGTAAACTTCATGGTGCTTAAACCACAGGTTCCTGGGCTCTACGCCCAGGAATTCTGATTCAGGTGGTCGAATGTACAGCACAGAACTTTCATTTGTAATGAGTTTAAACAGTGAAGTTGATTCTGTTGGTTCAGGAACTACTTTGACAACTACTCTATTATTTTAACACCATACCAGTGTTTTTTGTTGTTGTGGTGGTGGCGGTGGTGATGGTGGTTTTGTTTTTTTGATTTTTAAAAGAATAAAAGAAACTGTATCATCAGAATTTTTCCAATATTCAAGAAGAATGGGAAAACAGATGTTATTGGTTATGTAACACTGTCAGAAACTAGCTAAAGAACATTTTTATGTACTAGTTTCTAGGTCTGAACTCCACAGGACTTTCTTTATGAGAGTATTTAACAGCAGACAACTTTCCATCCCTTCAACTACAAGCTACGCTTTCCCTCCCTAGTCTTAGTCTAAGCCTGGTTTGATTTACCTGAGGCCTATAACTGATTCTCAGTGGGGTGTGTTAATTTAAAGCTGGGTAATTTTCCTGCAGTTATCTCTCTAAACCAATGTTATCCAGTAAAAATAGTATGCACACCACAAGTGTAATTTTAATTTTCTGGCAGCCATAATAAAAAACAGTAGAGGAACAGATAAAATAAATCTTAAACAATATAGCTCATGTAACCCAATATATGCAAAATATTTCACCATGTAACAAAGCACAAAAATTGCTAAGGAAATAATTTTCAGTTTTGTACTCAACCTTTAAAATTCAATATATAACATACACAAAGTGTACCTCAATTGCAATATTAAATTTTCAGCAGGTCAAATTATAATATATGACAAAATATCAAATTTCTTACAGCAAAAAGCTATTTTATATCATTTCAAGATTTTAATTCAATTAACATTTAAAAATTAAATTTTTTTTCTCAGTAATATGTGTTTATTTCAAGTGTCTTATACTTGTATATGTGTAAGTAGCCACCAAGAAAGAATGATCCTATACCTTCAATCATAGCATTAATCCAGTTTCTTTGGCAAGAAAGCCCAGAAAGCCCTACTGCAGGGAATTGTATCAGGGAAATTTGTGAACCTCCAAAATAACTCAAGTTCCACAGAAGAGGAGGAACTGAACAGCTTAACAAAGCGCAAAAATTCAATGATGTCACCAGGACTGAAGATAAAAGACACTCATCTTCACTGAAAATAACTTTTGTTCAACTAACCAAGCACATCTGAACGTATTCATTATGTCTTTGTGTGTGTGTGTGTGTGTGTGTGTGTGTGTGTGTGTGTGTACCAGGGATTAAACTCACGACCTCGCACTTGCCAGGCAGGTGCTTGTGCCGCTGAGCTAAACACCTGCTTCTAGCTGAACATATTCAATTAAGGGCTCCCAGAAAAATTATTTTACTTTATTATCTTGTTTTCCAAAAATTTCTAGTTTGAAAATGAACTGTTCTCCTTATACTGTAATGAAGAGAATAAATGAGAAATTTTAAAATAATTCTAGAATAGATGAGACTGGTAAACAGTGTTTACCGAAAACATCCAGGCACTTTTATTGATCTGCCTTTGTGAGGTATCTGGATTATGTTTTACTATTGGATTTAACTTTCCACTCACAGAGAGTTACTATCCCTGCTTTCCAAGTGAGAAAAGTGAAAGCATATAATGTTCCTGAAGGCAAGCAGCTAGTAAATGATCCAATTTATTACTCTAATCCTTTTGTTGAAAAATCCACACTAAAGTAAAAAGTATGCTTTTCATGTACTAACGTTTCTTGATTAAAATAAATTTTAATAATTTTGATTTCTAGGTCACTGGTCTATGTACACCGGTCTTTGCAAAGTAAAATCCCAAATTATCTCATAGTACTGAAGTAATACCAAGAGTGGTAAAGAAACAGAAGAACCTGCTGAAACCTGGAGCTTGGCAGAGCTGCCCTTCAGGGGCAGGTGCCTCAGTCCTGTCTTGTGCTCTTTAGTCTCTAGACCCGTGGACAATGAATGACACCTCCAATGCACTATCTTTGACCATCTGTCATGCTTCCAATTTCTCAAAAACTATCAAAGGCTCTTCCTCCAGGAACTTTTTTAAATCAAAGAAATTGCATTTCTGTTTTCCAAAGTAAAGTATCTGTATTCACAACATGAAGTTTTCTAATATCACTGCCTCAAAGACATAAACTTTTTTTCTAAACTCATTCTAAAGTAATGGTAAGTTTAGCTAACCCAGTTTCTGGATAATAGCTCATTTCTCTGTATACTATCTTAAATAGGGGAACTTTGGAATGGAGACATAAAAAATTTACTTATAAATCAATACTCACTGACTTCTCACTATATTCTCTGTCCTGTGATCTAGAAAATAGTAAATATCTTTGAATAGTAACTGACAAATCGTTACAGAGTTCATAAATTTCCTTATCTTGGTAATTCATGGGTGGACAACATGCAATTACAAATAGCTGTCATTAGTGTTAATAAAAACAAAGTCGTCCAACCTTCAAACGCTGCTATCTAGTTTTATAATTTACATTGTGCTTTAAGGCATTCTCTTAAAAACAGCAATGGGAGAAATACTAATAGTCTAAGACATTAATAAAAGGTCTCCTAATAAAGCAGCAATAACTAGGTATTACATTAGATATTCACACCAGCGGCAATACTCAAAGTTTAACTGAAATTTGTGGTTTTGGTAAAATTGAGATTGTAGGGATAAGATTTATTTACTTGCTTTGCCACTGAGCTGCACCCAGCCTTATTTAATTTTTCATTTTTTATTTTTGGAGAAAGGATCTTGCTAAGTTGCCCAGGCTGTCCTTGAACTTTTGATTCTCCTTGCTCAGCCTCCAGAAGAGTTGGGAATATTGGTGTGTGCCACAGGATCTGACTCAAAAGGATGCATTTAGTGAGGTTTAAAAAAAAAAAGAGGGAATACTACACAATTAGTGAGCTGCTTGACTTTTACTTTCTTTCATGGTGCTTGGGATTCAACCCAAGGCTTTCTCTGGGTTAGGAAAGTACTCTTAACAGAGTTACCACCCAGTCCTTTGATGAACTCTTTAAAATAAAAGTGAAACCCAAACCAGCTGTTGGCTATTATATAGATTGTTACATAATCCTCATGTCTGAAAATTTACATAGGAAACTATTAAAATAAGAAACTAGAACAATAGAAATATGAAAATATAAAATAATAAGAGAAATGTAAACGGCAGAGAAATAGAATATATGAAACTACAATAGAAATTTAATAGATGAATTCCAAATGTTACAATAAAAAGAAAAAGGAAAAAACCCAAAAAATAAAATCTCTAAAAATGTTTTATTTTATTGATTCACTATAACGGGAATAAGATACTTTGAAAATAAACCAATGGGTAGCAAGTATTTGTAAATTTTTAAATTGAGCCAAACCTCTGAAACCAGAAAAATTAAGAAAAAATATGATGTGGAAAAAGTGAATTTTCAGTAGTTTATGAACCTTGAAACCATATATTTTTAATACTTTCATTCTTTTATGTGTTCATTATTTTTCTTAAAAAATATTTAGCAAATGTCCTATATGAGCCAAGAATTACACACGGCTTGAATGGACAGTGACCATCCACTTCCCAGAGCAGCTTTGTGTGGAAAAAGATCACCAGGATTTGGCTAAAAAGTATTAATCTCTTTGGGTTTCCCAGAACACAAGGCTTTATATTTTACTTTTACCAGCTAGTATTTTAAGAATATTTTCTCCACTTTTAAATTAATTTTTAAATCATATATTAAATTTTAAACTTAGAAACTGCCAATTCATATGAAAACCAGGTAAAGAAAAATACTAACAATATAGTACATGTTTTACCAGACTTTGAAAATGTGATTCATCGTCTTGATATTCTGTTTCTCCCATTTAGATCTTTTGTGGAATGGCCAGCACACACATACTGTGTGTGCTAATATATGTTTATGTATATCTAATACTTTTATATACAACACATACACATGTATACAATGTATGCATTCAATAAACAAATGCTAATTATATTTTTCAAAAAGTACTTCAGAATTAGTTTCCAATACTAAGGACAAGTAATGGTTCAACAGAATGCAACAGGGATAAGTGTTCTAAGTAATGAGATATAGGCAGCTAGTGGTTGCATTTTGCCTCAGATAAATCATCGTATTTGTCCTGATTTGGATAATACAATGTGTTCTCTGCAAGGCACAGACTTTTCAGAATGAAAGCTCCTTTGTACACATTAGTGATTTACCATTATCTCCTAACGGATATTCTGAAACATTACTCATTGAATTCTGTAGACATAAACTTGAATTGGGATTTTGATGGAGTTTTATTTGAGATCCATCAGGTAAGAGTTAGCTTAATTTGTGGTGGTTATTATCATTGAATATATAAAGATATAGACAAAAGCATTAGCAAGGCCTATGTTATAGAAATGAAACAACTGAAGAAGAAATTATAATTTTCCCCATTCTTTTCTTGAGACTATATAAATAGAAAAGGTAAACATTTGTATTGGTTTAAAGCATAGGTCTTTTTTACATTCTCTATTCTCTAGCTTTTTTCTTGTGATATAAATTTATTAAGAACCAGGTTTTTTTCCAAATATGTTATTACTTTAATTTGCAACATTAAGAAATATTGGAATGACACTAGAGGTTCTCACTTTTTCTCTTCCTAGACTAAGGTCAAAATTTTATGGGCACTAGGTAACTTGACCTCACTGAAGAGGAAGCTTAATTCACCACTTATGACTCCTATAATGAGCACTATTGCTCATTTTAGAAAGAAACAAATGTCAGACTTGTTCAGACATAAATTTTGCTAGCAATATTTTGGGAAGCTTAGGACGATCACTGAATCTTGCAAGAATTAATGTTTTCAAAAAGAGTCTTTTTATTTTTAGGATAAGAAATAGTCCAGTTCTAAGCCAGGCATGGTGGCAAATGCCTGTAATCCCAGCACCTGGGAGACTGAGGCAGGACTATCTTTGCAAGTTCAAGACCAGCCTGGGCCACAAAGTGAGCTCAAGGCCAGCCTGAACTACATGGTGAGACCCTATATAAACACACACACACACAAACACCCACACATACACACACACACACAAAGAAATAGTCCAGTTCTAACTTTTTATTTTCACAAAACACTACCTAGACATTCTAAAGGTACTAAATACACAAGCAAAAGTAATTTTTCGTATTTTCCATATTAATGAGAATAGAAGCAATTTAACACTAAAATAGTTATAACTACTCTACTAAAGTTGTAATTTTTGATTGCTATACTTACATATTTCAGAATTCTTTTGTAAATCATTGTCATTTATTCTAAATGTAGTATACATTTATGATCTAATAATAAAATATAAATTATGTCTATATTATACTTTTCATATCGGAGTTGAGTACACCTGGAACTAAAAGATGTAATGTTTTAACATACAGGATATATTTATTATACTGAGAATGTAATTCTAGAATGAGTAAAAAAATACATCAAGATGTGGAATAAGTAGAAAGTCTACCAGAAACTTCGCATCACAGGATACTTGCCTATCATGCATAATAAAAAAAATGAAATAGGCAAAAGAAATGTTTTATACTGCATTTGCAAGGGAGTAGAGGTAAACTTACATTAATAGGGAAGTTATGTTTATATTCACATTTGCTTTTCTCCCCAATCTCCAGCTTTCATGTGTGCTATCAATGTCCATTACATTATACCATATAAATGAAGCTAGAAAATTTGTGCCAGTAAGTACCACTCTTGGGAGAGTTGGTGAGTGAAAACTATTTTTTATATTTAAAATGCTTAACAGACATGATTTTATGTGTGTCACTTTCTTTTTAATCTGCATATATCACAGTGCAGAACGTTAGAAATGAATTTAAATTTAGTTCTAAAATCTGATGCAATATGTGCCTCTAAAACTTAGTGTCCTAGTTTATCTTAAAATACAAAACCTTCTTCTAACAAATTAGGAAAAGAGAATAGCACATTATAATTGATCAACTAGCTTGTTACACTAAAGGTCATTCCCCATCTCTAAAATGAGGTGTTAGCTCAATATATTTGTGTTCATTTTAGAAACATCCCTTTGAATTTCAAATAAATCAATTTAATTTAGTATACTAAAGTTCCAGAGTCATCATCAACCAATCTTATGATAAATGATTTCTACAAATATTTGTAGATACTGGTCTTAGAAGCTTACTCATGTATTGAGGATTGCAAGGGGAAGCAGGAGGCTGAAGACATGCATACTTCTCCCATTTACTCTTCATTAGACTGTTTCCAATCTGAATTTTTAAAAATGTATTTAGAAAGTAGCTAAAGATCAGAAAACTATTAGAATTAAAGAAGGATATTTGAAAATATCATAAACAAATATAAAAAATAAAGAAATAAAACTGTTATGTGCCAGAGGCAGCATGTTTAACAACAAGCATTCAGCGGGTTCGAGTGTATGCCAGGAGTTTCCATAAGCCTTTGCGTTTCAACATTTTGCCAATATTTTGAGGCAGTTTCTAGGGGGACTACTTCACAGTTGGGATTGAGATGCTAAAGACTTTGCCCACAATCAAATCCCTGAGAACAGCAGACTTGTATCTAGTACTCAGAAACTAAATTCTTTTCATACTATCATATAAATTCTACAGTTTGTAGAATGAATTATCTTGTGTTACCAATGAAAAATGAACTAGTATCTTTATTTTGAGCACAAAAATGCTCCAGAGAGTATATATAGTGTTATTCTTAACGAGTTTATAACTAGATAGAAAAAAATATTTACTATTGGGGCTGGGGATTTAGCTCAGTGGCATAAGCACCTGCCTTGCAAGCCTGTGGTCGTGAGTTCCATCCCTGGTACCGGTAAAAATACAAAAAAAAAAAAAAAAAAAAAATTACTATCATGAAACTTACAAATCAGCGGAGATATATAGTCATCTTGTGTGAAACAACTTAGAAATATTCTTTAGAGAATTTTTGGATTTTTGATTTAAAATTGTTAAGGAAATCATCAAGATTTGACACTAGAACTGGAAAAATGTGAATGAAAATGTGGAAATGTTCTTGTGCATGTGTGTTTATAGGATAGAGACTAGACAGTTCTGAGTAAAATTTGTAGGGAGAAAGTGTGATGAAGTTAAAAATCAGATAAGCTCTGTCACTTGGAACTATTAGACTATCAAAGGTAACCAATTTTGGGGTTCAAACATTTCACATAGTAAAGGACATACAGCAGGATACAGCAGCAAAATCAGAGCACTTTGCCTGTACTAAGTAATAAATATCATTGGAGAAATCTTGTGAGTTTATAGGACAGAATGTGTGTGTCTGTTTGGCTTTTCACAATGCTAAATTTCAACATAAAATATAAATTTTCTATTTTGACTAAAAATGTTTGAAAAACATCAGGAAGCATTGTGGAAGTGGTTTATAGGACAACTTCACAAAAAAGAAGAGACATTAGATAGGTAACAAAAAGAAATAGGGGTGTTTTAAATGTTTTGAGAAAGGGATGCAGAGAAAAACGGGAATTGAGAGATTTGCCTGAGCAGGAACAATAGATTATTTAGTAGTCTATTGAGGTGTTGGGAATTTAAAACAACATATTGGCCTTGGATATAATGAAAACAAAAGGGAAATGGATGTTTCCAAAAAGAAGCATGCAAAATAACTGATGTTTCTAGAGCAAGCATACAAAATAACAATAAGCATACAAAACAACTATAAGAAGATGATTAGGAAAGAACGGGATTTTCATCTGGCATGCCAAGAATGGTGCTTTTCAGAGACCACTTTAAGATTATTTTGAGGAAAAGATAAAAAATGGTTTTCACCAAGTTAATCTTGTACTAAACTTGGAATAGTCATCAGACAACTATGAACAACGAATTGTACAGGAAGTTTTAAGAAGTCAAACCATAGGTGAGAAATCAATACTAATAATAAAGGTATAAGATCCAAAGACACCAGGAGATGAGAATCAAAGAAGCAAGTAGGTAGAAAGCACACTGCGATATCAAGAAAGATGAGTTATCCAGACTGTATTTGACGAAGGGTAAGATGATCTGGCAGTGAAGACGGATTGGGAAAACTTTGAGAGTGCGCCTTCACTAGCATGGCCAGGATTGGACGAGTCCTGGAACTCGAACATGGGAAAAGTGGAGAAGAAACGCAGTGCAAAGGTAAGAAGAAGCCTAACAAGTTTTACAAAGAAAAGAGAAAACAGAAAGTGAAGAGAAAATTAGAAAACATTAGATCTCCTCTCTGATCTCCCTCTAAAATTCAGGAAATTCCTTTAGATGCTCAAGATCAGACTGGACAGAGACAATAAAGAGATGGTATTGGAATGTCAAAGGTTGGACAATGTCAGAAATCCTGGTGGTGTGACAATGCTTGTGCCCACAAACGGGCCCAGGAATAACTGATACATAGCAATCTTTAGTTTAAAAGAAAGGTAATATAACTGTGGATAATAATTAAAGCCAGATTTGCTCTGCCCTTGCAGAATACTCTGCCTCAAGTTTTGTATAAACTATGATGGTGCCCTTGAAGTCTAAGAAGAAAATTTGGTTAGAGGGGCTTTAAAATATTAGGCTGCTATCAGGAGTGATTGGTGAGACTCATTAAAACTTGGAAGAACGTCTAAATTCTATACCTCGGCTCTTTACATCCATCACTCATTCTTTCCAATTGTTTGTGGAAAAGCTGTTAAAGCACTCAGGGAGTTAATTACTTCCTGTCCACCATCAACCACTGCTCAAACAGCTTACAAATTTGCAGTTCACCTGAATTTCATGAAAGTCTGTCCAGAAAGAAATTTTAATTTTATTATCTGTACCCTATTTAACTTCTTTAACACTAAATATTTAATAGATCTTTCACTAGCATTAATTAGAACTGGAGATAATCATGGGTTTAGTTAGTTAGCTTAACAGTGATATCATTACCCTCTTTTAAGACTTCTGATGAATTCTCAATTTCACTTAATGAGAATCTTCCAAATTAATATCAAAGAATGAATTACAAAATTATTGTCCCAAACTTAGATGTACTCTAACAATTCAGCATTAAAAAATTGTGAATCATTCCATCAATATGTTATTGAGAAATAAATTTGAAATAGAAAAATATACCATTTCATGCATGAGTGCTACTATTTCCTCCTCTTCCTCTTAAGTAACACCCCCATTACTAAGGTACTACCAAGCTTTGCTAACAGAGACATGTTTGCATGTAAGAATGAAAATCACATAACACTCTATGGACTCTAGCACTTTTCATTTCAAAAAATCTTGAAAAGCACATGTGACACCAGATTTCTACAGAACATTAGGAGTTAAGGTTGTACTTAGCTAAACAACATACCTTTTCCTCTCTACAATTAAGCCACATAGGCACCCTAGTTACAATACTGACACCAACAAACCCATATGTGTGATAAAACAAAATGTAACAATAAGACATACTATGTTATATGCACATTATATAAACATATGTGACAGTTTGGTCATTATGCTCAGCATAAGCTTTCCTATTGATAATTATTTATTTCATAAATGGCCATTCATCACAGACTGATGATTGCTACTCACCCTACAGTAGTTGCATCAGAGACCGTTAACCATCAAAACTCAGATACTTCAGGTTAATTCCTGACTATCAGGGCCTCCAGGAACCTATAATAGCCTGCTCTCGGCAGAGGCTTACCTTTATGGATAATAATTCTGTTGTCTTTGGTGACTGGCTTTGTGTAAGCTCATGTATTATAGGATGATTTATATTTGCCTCTTCTTACACAAATAGTTCTTCTTACACAAATAGATCATTATTATGATTATCAAATGTTTACTCCTAAAGATTAACATAACTGAGTTTTAATAGCTTTCTAATGATAAATGGGTAATGTAATCTTCATTTGAAGCACTTTTCTCGTGTTTTCCTTTCACACATAGGTTTCTCAAATACCTTGTGCTTTAATAGTATCGTAGGAATAGGTTATGTTATGAAATAGAGATAAAATTTTGTGCTCTAATTTGACCATTCACTAGCAATTAAAACCAAAGTAAAATGATTTGGAAAATGCAAGCCCTAACCACTTAAGTCTTTAAATAAAAGAAATAATATATCTTTAGTTCTACTGGTTTTTTATTTTAAATTGAGGCATACATACCTCAATAATGCATATAAGCAATTAAATTATCAAAATAACAAAGACATTTACTAAATGATGGTGACAGTAAATGAAATGGTATGCTTTGAAAATGTTGACCAAACACTTATCTTTTCAAGATATGGAGGTGTTAAAGAAAGTATAATTATTTCCAAAATTGAGCCAATTGAAAATGCAATCAAAAGCAGGGAGCAGGAAGAAATGAAATGTCTTTTCTTGGATTATCTAATTGATCTTTCATGAGTATCCTCGTAAATATAACTGAGCACTAAAGGGCACTGAATGATATCATGGTTTGAAAGATGCTGCTGTTTTGGTCAGGAAATAATTTCTAAGGATTATATTAAAAAGTCAGTTTCTGAAATTATACCAGGAAGATATAAACAAATAAACAAACTCTAAATACAACTGTAACCAGAATTTATGGTGCCCATTTATTTTTTTTTTTTCTCACAATGAACATGAATAGTTTTCATGGCATTAGTAAGTCTGGATAATGTGATCTTTTCTTAGGGACACAAACATAAACATTTCCCAAAATTATCTACAAAATCTCATTACTAAAATCATCTGTATGAACTCAAAAGGCCAAACAAATCAGATTTATCAGCTCAAACAGATCTGCATTTCATTTTTAATGATCTTATAGATGATACCTGAGACAAAGGTTTTTCTTTTAGAACACTGCAATATAATTTTATAGCAAATAGTGATGTCTTATTATTTTAATATACAGTACAAATAGCACCATTCCTTCTCAAGAGGTTTAAATCAATTTATAGATTCATACACTTCATGCATTATATAGGATAAAAAAATGTGTCATGAAGTGTGGTTTTAAAAGTACCCAACCAGCGCAAATGAAATGTTCAATAAGGAAATAAAAAGCTGTATCATTGCCTCAAACTCAGTGATGAATGCCAATCTCAAATTCAGACAAGATGCTTCCATTTGCACAGACAGGAAACAAAATCCTTATTGATTCTTGCAAGAATACTGCTTGCTTGAGAAAGTGAGCAAAATGATGATGTTTTCACTCGTGATCTAATGGAAAATGCTGCTCTGTGACAGAAGTGAGACTATACGGGCCTTGGTTCACATGCCGAATGACCTTCAGCAAGTCATTTGACCTTCGTCTCTACCTCTGTAAAAGGCACAATACAAAAAACAACAACAAAAGGTAAAGAAGCAGGGAAGGAGGAAAAGGAAGAGGCAGGCAGGGAGCTGGTTAGGGGAGCAGCATCTGGGGAGCATCTACTCTAGGCCAGAAATCACAGGCACACGCCTTGGAAAGCACATTAGTTGACCCCAGTTCCTTAGCAACTTGTGATTTTGTATCATTGCATTGCCATGTAATATCGTTTTTAAATTGACTGTATTGTAGAAATGCCTTTATTGTTATTATCTTGTTTTCAAGAGGCTTGATCTAATTATTTTACCAAAGAGACAAGATGTGGAATGGAAAACAAGGCTCAAGTACTAGCTTTTACTTCTGGAAAAGTAAATCTGTTATTTGGAACAGACCTGTTATCTACAGACTGAGAGCACTTTCATCTGTGTAACTGTCAATATATGGGTCTCACACAATAAAATGTAGTGAATTCCAGTGCTTCCACCTTTGTAGCAGGGACAATCAGTGTCCAGAGTGTCCTGCGTTCTATTATTCATCACTCTTGCCTCAGCTCCAAATAGAACGGTAAACAGATCTAAGGAATAAATATGCCTCACAGTGAAGAATTGATTGTCCTTCTAGGATCAGGGTGTCTGGTCTCAGATAACCCTCTTGAACTTAGCCTGTCAGAGATTTCATTGACAAGCTTTCTTTTGAAAGGATAAAGCAGCAGCCTTTTTCTTCCGTTTCCATTGTGTTTATATATTCTATTAGCCTTTCCTAGCCTCTAAGCCATTTTCCTACTCCACTTTCTGTCCACCAAGGAACTAAATCTGCATTTTCTTTGCACATCACGATTGTATTTCCTTACATTTGAATAGTTCATTCTCTGTCTCTCCCTCCTCTTTCCTCTTCTCCCTCTTTCTCTTAATCCACTAATTACTAAATAACAAAATAACTAACTAACAAACAGGAATTTTGCTTCCATCCTCTGAAAGTTGTTCAGAGAATCTCAAATTTAAAGACAATATGCAACAATGTAACACTTATAACAATTAAATGTGTATGTTACCTTTCAATTTACTTTTAACATGCTGCATAGTTTACAAGCAGAGGAACAGAATTAACAAGTAGAAGTCTTGTAGGGGGTTTTAAAGATTCCAAATGCATAAAAGTAATCAGCATGATAATATTTAAAATACCAGACAAGTTAACTTTCTCAAGGAAGTTGAACATGTGTTTAATAAGCTTCAGTAGTTTATTATTTAAAATAAGCAATATGCAACTTATTTTCATTATGGTATATGTACATAAATACCATTCAAAAAATCTTGAGAATGATACAGTTGTATGTGCACAAGATTTTATGTGGTTTTTGTAGCTATGAAAAATGAAAGACAGAAACACACATGCAAGTCAGTCCTCTGATGGGTTACACACACTGGAACTCAAAGAGTTATCTAAGACAACCACCAAGGAAAACGGGTTGGCCTGTTGGTCAGTCTTAAAAGTCAATAAAATGTTAAGTTTTCATTTCAAACATGGCTGACGCAGTCCTACCAGTCAAAAACAAACTTTTATTTTACACATATTTGTATCTTTAACCCATACTATCATTTGGGAATAACTGCATATTAATTTCCAATTTAACTACATTCAACATGCTTTTGCTCAAAGTTTAAGGAAAATTCTGTCATTCTAGGTTTCACAATCTTAGTAATCACATAAGCAGCATATTTGTATCTTTGAATTACATAATTAGGCTTCTTCAAAACATTATTCTCTAGATTTAAAAATCTTACATAGAAATTTGTCTTACATTCTTCACTAACCATGCTTTGGTTCGTAAAACTCTAGATCTGCATTACAGAAAAATTAATTTTCATTAAAATGACCATTCCTTTTCTTTCTATAACCAAATCTTGACAACTAAAAGCAGAAATCAATATAAAGAACCCTGCCAAATAGTTAAATAATCATAGATTATTTAACTATTTGTCACTTGAGAACAAATTAATTCCCTAAAACAAAATTGAGATATTATTTACTGACATAGAAAAGAATTAAATGTAATTGGTTTAGATACTTTTGGGTAAATGAAACATTGAATTTAAAAATTAACATTCACTACGTATATAAGGGATTAGAAAATGTACCAATAAATTACAAAACAATAGAGGAGGTTCCTTGGAGACACTACTAAACTCTGCAATTGAAAGTGAGAAAAGTAAACACAACTAGTCATTTATCAATGTGTAACCCTGATTTCTTAAACTATGAAAACAAATCCTGGTTGCTATATCACAGTATTTCTGATATTTTTCAACATTAAAAGTAACTTAAAAATATAGATGAGTTAAGGATTGACTTTTTATTGCTATGCTGGAAATGCAATGAGCAGAATTATAAATATAAATTAATTCTTTATACATGAATGTAAATGCCTAGAATTTAAAAAATTTATTTCCCTTGATGTATCTATTTAAATCTTACTGAAATATTTGTAATGATTGCATTGACACAAATAGAGTCTGGTTCTGCAAGAAAGTCACTTCATTAAACTAAAACAAATCTTACATTAAAAAGTTCACCTACAATGAACTGCAAATTTAAATACACAATTTGAATTTGGACCAATGTAGAGACTCAGATAATCAACACTCCTGTCAAGATAAAGGACATATCTATTACTCTCCAAAGACCTGGGTGTTCCTATCCAGTGAGTCCTTATATATTTTGCCTATTGCCAGCTGCCACTTTCTATCGCCAGAGTTTAGTTTTCACTAATCTTGAGCTCTGTAACATTGCTATGTAATTGGAGCTATGCAGAATGCATCTTCCTGTTTCTGGCTAACTGTTTAATACATTTTGAGTTACTATTCTTTTTGAAATAACAATATTTGTTAGTTTATTTCCAATTAACAAACCTGTGGGTGGCTATGCCATAAATTTATTCACCTGTTAATAAAGGTGAATTTTTGACTTTGAAATTTTGACTATTATTTTAAAAATTGTTATAAATAATTCATAGAAACCATTTCATGGACATGTATTTTCAGTTTTCTTCAATATAGACTTGGAAGAAGAATTTCTAGATTATAGGTTTGTTTGGATTTAATTTTTGGGATTCTTTGTTTGCTTGGTTTTTGTTTTACTATGAGCTACTAGGAATTGAGCTCAAGGTCTCCTCATTGAGCTACATTCCCAGACCAGTTTACCTTCTTTCTTTCTTTTTTATTTATTTATTTATTTATTTATTTATTTATTTATTTATTTTAAGAGAGACTATTGCAAAGTTGGTCAGGCTGAGCTTGAAATTGTGATCCTCATGCCTCTGGCTCCCGGACTGCTGGTATTACAGGCCTGACTACACTTAACTTTAATAGTGAAAAGCTAATTGGTTTTTCAATTGCTCATAACATTTTGTAACCTCACTGGCAAATCATGAGTATCTCAGCTGCTCTACATCCTCAATGATATTTGATGTTGTCTATGTTTAATTTTAGCTGTTCTACTGGGTTTTGAGTGGCATCTTTCTTTGGTTTTAAATTCTATTTCTATTTTCATGTGCTTAGTAGCCATAGTGCATTATTCTTATACAGTATCTCTGCAAGTCTCATTTTATTTAGGCTGTGTTTTCATGTTTTATTGCAGACACTCAGAAAAAATATTTTTATATAGACATGTATATTTTATACACATGTTCACACATGATAGCATGTAAGTCCCTTGTCAAATAAATGTACTGAATATTTTATCTGTGTCAGTTTTCATTTTGGTTAAGAAGTTTTTAGAAGTGCATATGATTTTTATTTTGATGAGTCCAAAAGTTCCATGCATTCTAGTATCTTGTCTTAGATGTCATTACCCACTGTACTCTATATAAAGATTTTTAAAAATTTATTTCTAGAAATCTCTTCCTTTTAGCTTTTGTACTTTTATAATTGAAATCAAATTAATTTTGTGATGATACAATGTGGAGATCAGGATCCATTTTTCCGTAAGTTTTTCCAGTTACTCTAGCTCATACGCTCATTGTATCTGTCATTTAGGTACTCTGATATCTTTATCAAAAACCCAATTCAAAGTAAATGTGAGACTGACCCCTGGCCTATTTTGCTCTATTTATCTCACTGATACCCATACAAAATTGTCATGATTATTGTAGTTTTCTATCAATTCTTAAAATGAGCTAATTTCACTCTTCCATGTTTGTTTTTCTCTATGATAACTATAACTATCCAATGTTTACAACTTTTCTGTAGTTCTGTATATTTTTAAAACACAGATATATATAAAGTGATAATGGCAAAGTTAGCTGCAGAAATTATTCCATTTGTAAATTCATGATAATCAGACTATTTGAAAGACAATAAAATTTATTTTAGAGCTCCCAATATGCCAATTCTGTATCTATTTTTGTATGTAAGTTTTTGAATAAATTGTCAATCAGTTTGCCTGTTCTAACCTCAGTCTACTATCATTAGGGTTAGGACTGAAGATCATTTGGGAGGGCTTGACATGTGTACCACATTGGGACTTTTGATCCACAAACAAAATACGTCTTCTTTTTCAAATTTTCTCCTTGCTTTCCCATAAAAATTTATGATTGTTTTACTGTATGACACTGTTCTGTTAGATTTTTTCTATTGGTTGTACTTAAATAATTCTTTAAAACTCCATTTTTTGTTAATACATTTTAAAAAGCTTGATAAGTGATAACATCACCAATAATGGGAGAAATTAACATCAGGTCCTTCTGATGATATTCAAAGACCATCACACCAATTATATACTAAACATGACAAAAATTTACAACTTAAATCAAGTCATGAGAATTAATAAAACAAACCCAAATTGACTATTCTACAAAACAGTGAGACTGTCTCTAAGAACATCAGTATCACGAAAGACTGAGAAAACTACTCTGATCAAAGGAGACTAAAAGATCATGACAATAAGCTGCAGTGAATGACATTAGTTTAAATCTTGAATTGTCTGTGATCTACAGGTAATAGTGTTAGCTCAATATAAAATTTCATGAATAGTTACGCTGTAGTCACAAATGAATCTCCTTACTATTAGGAGATAAAATAATGTATTTAAGCTTGAGAGGTCAGCATTGTTGCAAATAAATTAAAATGGCTACATGAAATAAATGTAGATACAGAACACTGGATACAAAATACCAGTGTTGAGAGATACAGCAACTGTGGCAATTTTTAAACAATGAGTCTAGTTAAAGGCTATAGCAGCATTCACTGTAATATTTTGCAACTCTTCTGTTGGTCTGAACATTTTTTTTCAAAATAGATTTATAGTGATAACAGCAAAGTTAGCCATATGTGTCATTCTTTCTTGTATTTTCACAACAATCACAGACAAAATAACCAAGTTATCATTTGAAAGATAGCAGTAAATTTGGCTTATGAGTTATCAGTGTTTTCAGTGTTTTTCTTTATAGCACAAAAGACATTTTTTCCCCTCTGGGTTATGGAGTTTAGGACAAATACAGGTTGTTGGATAGGAAGAAATGACTCCCAAATCAATAGTATCCTGTGATGTTCTTCTGTTTGACAAAGTTTTTACAATGAATGAATTGCAAATCCCAGACTGGAATTCTGCTGTTTTCTAATCTTTCTTTTTTTATGTTTTTGTTTCCAGTTTTATTTCCCATTTCTTGGTTCATTAAAAGGGGAAACAGTTTTTCAACTTAAAATATAACCACTCATAATGTAACTTCATCTGCCCACATCATATAAATTCTGCTATATGTTTATTCAAACATATATTACAATGAACTTTATTCAGTAAATACAAAATCTGAAAGATAACACAAATTACCAGAAAATCAGACAAATAAAAGTGTGGTGGATATAATTGTTCAGATCTCTATTTATTTTGCTCACATTCTTTTGATAATATTTCATCTTGTGCAATGACCTCAACAACCAGGAGTAATTTAAAAAATAATGCTAGTTGAATCTAGAAAAAAAGAAAGAGATTTATAACCATTATGACTCATGTTTCTTTTTTCCCTTTTGAATTGTAACATTTTAAAACCTAAATTTGTTTATAAATCAAATTTTCACAGAGGTGATTTCCTTTTTGTTTATATTAAAAATATAAACATATGAAAAACATGAACTATATGAAAATACTATCTGTTCCATATTGATTTAACTTTCTTCCACAAATACAATTTCTTCTTTTATGGTGCTAGCTCTTGAACCCAGGGCCCGTGAATAGTTGGTGCACCCTCTAGTACTGAACTATGCATAGGCTGAGTCCCAACTTAATATTCTTTATTTTTCTTTCTTGGTTCTGTGCTTTTCTCTTGAAATTTGAAGAGATTTATTTTTATGTAAAAAATATAGGACAAAAACACCGACTTCGTGTTGTCAAGTCTGGATTAATTCATATTTTATTGTTCTTACTACAATGCTGATAACTTTCTCCTTAAATGCTATCAACTCCAAGATTTCTGGGGTTGTCCCTCTTAACCTACATTCTTCAGACAAAAAATTTCATATACCATTGAAGAATAATTTTATCACAGATTGAAATAGACTTACTCAAATAACCAAGACATGACGGAGAAACCAGAGAAAAATACGGCAGTGCACATGCTTTGTGCATACCTATGTTTAGTCCAAGACGAAGAACGTTTTGAAAGTGAAATACATCTTCCAACAGACTGTTGGCTTTAAATAATGAACTCAGTCTTTGTACCTTTAGTCCATTACTGCTTTCTCATGACACAATGGTTCACAAAATGGCTGTTTAATCTCATTTCCTAAGAACCATAAATGTAGTATTTATAGACACATCCACTTGTAGTCTTGTATAAAAGAGGTCAGGAGGTGCAATGCATTTTTTATAGGAATTCAAAACATTTTCCCAGATTGCAAGATGCTGTCTTTGTCTCCACAGTAAGCATTTTAGGCATTGCAAGAATGAGTGACTATATTTATAAACTCACCAGCATAAAAGTTCTAAAAAATATGTTTGTCAAAAGTTTACATTATAGAATGCTTTATACATTTTGGCAAAGTCTGACAAACAATGCCAGACTGAGTTATTATATGGTGTCCACATCTCCAATTTGACTAGAATTCTAGATTTTTCCTGTTCCTGTGGGTAAAATTATTAACAGTGTCTCTTACCACTTTTAAATGAAGTATGCTTTGGCTACTAAATGATATAAATAACTTGGCTATGGTGCTTTCATTTATACATCCATGTTTATACATTTTCTTCAAAAGAACTTTCTAATTGCTATAAATAAAACGTATCTAAATTCTTATTGAGTCTTTGGTGGAATGAAGGAAGCTTGCATTTTACTTATTGTATAAACTGAGACTTTTGCTTCCAAATACACTGCTTTGGAAAATACCGTAGCAGGAAATGGCTGCAGTACAGCCAATAGAGAATTTTACACTGAAAAGTTATGAGTCTAAGTTGACCCAGACTGTTGCCATTTATATTCACAGCGTGACCATACCAAAAATGAATCTCAAAATTTCAAAATAGAATAACAATTAAATTACCAAGAATATGATTGAGGCCATAATCTCCTGGGCGAAGTCCCTAGACCTAACATTTTACATTTATGAGAAATGTCGATTTCCTCTGTTGCTTACAAATGTCAAAATTTGGTTCACAGACTTTTATTCCGCCATATACATGGTTGCAAATTTTCTTTTGAAAGCAACAATCAGTAAGCATATCAATTTAATATAAATTTTAATCGTTATTTTTCACATTAATTTTCTTTTTTTTTTTTTTTAAGTTTTGAGACAATGTCTCACTATGTAGTACAAGCAGACTTTGAGATCATTATGTAGCACGGACAGGCCTCTAACTCATGGTGATCCTCCTGCCTCAGCTTCCCAAATGCAATTGGTTTTAGGCATTAGCCTGGCTCCATATATTTTATCTGTTAACATACATTGTGCTAACAAGAATTGTAGTGTTCTCATAGGTATAAACATATATATTACTGCAATACCCTATGAAATAAATTCAGCTGTAATCTTAGTCACCTTTTACTGATATGGAAACTGCAGACAAGTTAGATAATGTGTGAAAGATCACAAGATACAAGTAGGTTCAGCGTCTGGACATACACAGGCTACCTGACACCACTGTCCATGATCTAAGCCATTACACTGTGTCCCTTCTTTATCATTCTCTTCAAAAAAGCTGGAAACTACATCCATTTTCTCAGAGAAACAATTCAAAGATCAAATTCCATTTTAATTCAGATGGTGTCTCATGTTTTAAATAATGCTTCATTTGTAGAAATAATTTTTTGAATTGCTATTCTATAGAATAGAAAAATAGAATTCTATAGAAGACAGTGTTGGAAATAGAGGTGCATTTAAATCATTTGTAAAACCTTCAGAGTTTGTATACAATCAGATCATCACATAATCATAGTTTTTAAATGTTACTGCGTATGAGAAACACAAGAATTTTGATGCCCGTTAAATTGACAGAAGCATATGATTGAGGTATTAAAAACCCTGTCTCTCCTGAGTGGGAGACAAGTGTTTGTCTAAGCTTAAGTAAGAAGGAAGATTAGGAACCTGCGAGTTTCAAACATTTAAATGCAAAATACTTTATAACATTTGAATACTTCTATAACTATAAAAGTATTTCTCTGTCAAGACAGGACTTAACTGCACAATGTGTGTCTTGTACATATCACTGTACGTAGGGGAAGGGAGGTGAGCTGGGTGGAAGAGATTGCCAGGAGCATGGGCTTAGGAAGGAGACAAGGTGTGCTCAGATGGTAGTTCTACAACAGCTGAGCTATGGCAAAACCTTATCTTTCCAATCTGTGAAATGGGAACAACAGAACATCCTTCAGATACTGTAAGAATTGAAGAAAATGAAAATTTAAGAGCTGTACTGGTATATAATTAATGCTCAAAAAGCAAATTTTTACTATTGAAAGTGCCAAACCACACTCTATTATTTAATTCAAATCCACTTATAAAATCACATAAATTTGCCACAAATAAAATAACATTCAATTTTTAACATGTTATATAAAATGTTAGTGTGTATAATGTGAGTACAGAAACTAAAACCAAGATGAACAAATCTTAAGAAACTGCCTTTTAACTTGTGTGGTTAAACAGTGTTGGCATGTCTAGAAGGTGATTACTTTATTTCTGTATTAATGGGATAAATATAAAAGAGGTCTTTCCTGATTATATTATAATGTCATTGGTGTTAAAAAATTGTTTCAGAGCTTTCTAAATACATTATTCTCAGGATCTTATTTCTTCTCAGTATTGGGGTCTGAACCCAGAGCTTCATGAATGGTGAACAAGAACTCTAACACTGATGTACATCTCCAGCCCCCCAATCTTTTTTTCAACACAATCTCTGTAAATTTCCTCCACTGGCCCAAACTTGAGAACCACTTATCTCAGCTAGCTAGTAGCTTTGATTAAAGGTGTGTGTCAATACACCCAGCATTTTGCAATTTTTAATAGAGGATACCATAAATCTGTTAGGATGAAAATGAGTATGTGGGATTTCTTTTGTTTCTCTTTTCCAGATACTATGTTACTTATTCAGCTAACCCAGTTCAAGGTCCAGACTTTGTCTTCATCATTTGTATTCTGAATGTATGTTACCCATAATTCTTCAAGTGTTATAGAAGTATTTATGAAAATTCTTCAGCCTATTATTTTATACTTGAGATTAGTTGTCGTTTCTGTATAGAGCTACATCTCTTAATATTTAACTTCATCTTCTAATATTAAAAAATGACACTGTAAACTTATTAGTAAGATTTAGAGAATGAAATCACTACTACTAACATTCCCAAAAAAGACAATAACAACTCATCAATATAAAATATTTTGTAACGGATACACATCACTGAAGTTATTGGCTCACTCAAGTGAGCCAGTAATTAAAATAAAATGCTCTATAACACAAACTAACATACTGAAATGAATATATTTAATCTAACCAGTGTTGACAAGTATGAAATTTCAGTAGGACATCTTCTGTTCCCTCTAGAAACACGAACTGCAAAGAAGCAAGTCCTGCCGTTTCAGGATAGGAGCTGAGTCAATGCCAACTAATAGGGAAGTGGAAGTCGTGTATCATTAGTGGCATTTTTGTGGAGCTCTTCATTCAGGGAACAATTTCTGAGAACAGCAGTCTGGGAATCCACGAATCCTACTGAGCCATGGTTAAGTGACATTCATTATGAAGAACACCTGGAGGGAAGACCTGAGAATTGAGTCACAGCTAGCAAGATCCGATTACCTGAGCTCTGCATGTCTTGGTTAAGTAATAGCAGCCTGAGAAGGGAATGATTTTTCCCTGAAGTCATTTCAAAGTATTCTGTTGGGATATTGGAATAAAGTCAGTGGCTTATCTAATAAAGTGTTGAGTTTCTGCTGCTTATATATTTCCTCACACGTTGTATAAATTTGAGCCTTTGATGTCATTTATAGTTTTTATGTATGTTTAGCCTTATATGTATTATTCTAGCAGAAAATTCATTCTCTATGAATTTGTTATCTTCTATGGTGATCACTCTGAATCTGAACAGAAACCACTGAATAAAAACTTTGTACTGCTCCTGGTTTTCATCAGAGTTTATATATAAGTGATAAGAAATATTGAAAACAATTTTAAATCCAACTGATGGCATACACAAGAGAAAAAGATCAAGATATACTAAAACAAAGTAAAGTAAATCATTTAAATGGCAAGAAATTGCTATAACTTTTCATGTTTGTGACTCGGAATACTGCCAGAAAATCACTGACGTGAAAAGGAGAATGTGAAGAGCAGTTTGTGAAAGAGTGAGCTGGTGTGGGCTGAGGCAGGCAGCCAGCTCAGTCAGCTGCTGAAGAGATTCTCAGGGCTCCCCAGCGATAAGAATTCTTAGCACTACTTTATTTAAAGAAGAAAATAAACTGACTTGCATATTTCCAATGTATGTTTTTCAATAAAGATGTTTGGATAAATTTTAGTAATAATAAAGTACAATTTATATTGAGGTAACAAAAATTGGAAAGAATGTTATGTTTTCTTATACACAAAATGTACAGTTAAGGACATTCTCTTTGAAATAATTTGATGAGAATTATCAAAGATATGTATACCATTTTAAAGTATATTTTTAAAAGACATATACTATTTAACTACCAATTATATTTAAATATTATATAGAAGATTATACTAATTGAGGTAGGTAAGATAAATGCACATATTGTAGTATGTTTATAGTAATACAAAATTGGAACTATTAAAAGTGTTATTATAGAGTACTTTTGATAATGTGCTAATTCATTCAATGCAATAGTTATGAATATTAAAAAACCTATTGGCAGTCTATGTAAAAATATTACATAACCATCAAAACTTATGGAAGTTCAGTACAAAATAAAGCAAGCTATACATGAGTATAGACAGGACAGTGCTACCCTGATCTTTAAAAAAAAATAACCCCACACATGCACACACAAATATGTGCATGTATTACTGTATAAAAATTAAAGATCAAACAGATGTCCTCATTTTAACCATTGAAATCTCTTAGTTCCAAGATTACGTAAGTTTTTTTTTTTTTTTTTTAAATGTTCCCTTTGTATTTTCTAATTTTTCTACAGTGGAGTTAAATCAGTTTGACAGACCAAAATAAAGATATGAAGTACTTCCTGAAGTGTTGAAGTCTAGTATCAGGATGTGACTGATGAAGTGTCTCCTGATATCATACAGGCTTTACAATCTCAGTCTATGATTCAAGGCTTGAAATAAAAGATTTTGCTGTGTTAAGAGACCAGTGTAATGATGAGACTAATTTAAGTGTGTGAAAAAGAATGACAGCACAAACAGACATCAGAGTAATTGGCAGGTTTTTATCACGGACATTTAACTGAGGAGATTCAGAAAGTCCTAAAATGGTTTGCAGTCTTGCATATGTTAGTATAAGCAAATTCTTCATTTTACTGATCTGTGAATGTACCATCAAAATCAGCAGATGGTATAGGCATTAGGAATCTATCCATATTATTTTGTCCAAGGTAATTAGTTATGTCTTTTTGGAGAGATAGGTTATTAAATGCTAGAATAACTACTTCAAAATATATAAACTATGTGGCAGCACATTGCTGCCTCTAGTTAATAAACATAAATTGCTGATCCTTATGGTTCTCTTTCCAAGCAAAATAATTGGCACAAGATGTTGGATGAGTGAATTAATAAATCAATGGGACATTTTTCATATAGTCCAACTTATAAAAAATTTCATCTTAAATAAGTCTATTCCGAGGGGCCAGGGATTTAGCTCAGTGGCATAAGCGCCTGCCTGGCAAGCACAAGTTGTGAGTTCAATTCCAGTACCCCAAAAAAAGAAAAAAAAAAGTCTGTTCTTAGCTATTTTAAATGTATTTTTTGCTCTTCTATCATTTTTTCTGACTTTTAATGAATGGTCTAGGAAATCATTTCAAAATACACAGCAGTGAGCGAAGAGACAGAAACAAATTATGTGTAATCTCAAGAATGTCCTAACTGAGACAAGGAAAGAAGGAAATGCAGGGGAGATGTCTCAACAGACTTAGAGAAGACCTTCAAAAGGATGCTGAGTTTGAAGGCATTGCAAGAGTTTCCTTAAAAGAGGGAGGCGTTGCAGTAGAATAAAGGGAGGGGCCACAAAGAGCTACAGAAAGACTCCAGTGGACAGAGAAGAGCAGGTGAGTTATGGGAAGAAGGCAGACAAGGAACTGGGTACTGAGTTTGACACTTGATCTAGGAGAAAGAGAAGTAGAGATGTTTAAAAACCAGAGACTTACTCCCACTAGTAAATAATAAACAGTAAACAGGAAGGAGAATAATTGCCCTTTTAAATACTGGTGGTGAACTTCTTCAAACTACACAACCCTAAAAGGAATTAAAACTTTATTGTGAAGACGAAAAGTACACCCACACAGCTCCCTGATACCAAATCAATATCCTGTGAATTTTCATCCCAACTTCCTGGACAAGGACTAGTCACATTAATACACAAGCCCCACTTCAGCAGAAATGTATTTCAAATCCAAATTGAGTACATAATTCATAGCCAAAAGCTGAGATACTTTTAAAAATGAAACAAAGTCTCATTTTCATTTATGCAAAGATTATAAGCTTTTACTAGCTATACTTACTCTACTCAAGTTTGGCATGCTTCCACATAGAGATCAATTTTAATTGATAAGGTTCTATTTAAAATGCAAAATGCAGGACCAGAGCTATAGCTCAGTGACACAAGCATCTGTCTGGCAAGTGCAAGATTCAGAGTTTGATTCCAGATTAAAAACAAACAAACAAAAACACCACAAAGCAAAATGCTTGATGTTAATTACTGATCAGATTTAAAAACAAATACAAGACATACAGGATGGAGAACTCAAGAAAGAGGACATCAAGGAAGATTTAAAAGTGTATCCTTTGGAAGAAATCTAATAGAGTTTGCAAATATAGACAAATCTGGAGTAATCTAATAGAGTTTGCAAATATAGACAAATCTCTGTGACCTTGAGCACTTTACTTAACTTTTCTGCACCTCAAATTAGCCAATCTGTAGACTGGACTAATATGACAATGTCTACACTCATAGTTTTCATAAAGATCTGACAAAGCGATTTGCATGAAATACCAGTCACATAAATGGAATAAAATAAACACTGATGCCTTGGGAGATTTATTTTGGGTAGAGAGACATGGTCCATAAACGAGGACCATCTAGAAAGCGTACCCAGCCATGTATAAAATAATTAAATACAGGTAAAGAACAACTGATTAGTGCTATTCTAAAATAGATGGTGTACATGAGAATGTTAAAGAAAACCAAAAATATTTAACACAGCCAAGACAAATATATAGAAACCTAATTAAAATTATTCATTTACCATCTGATATTCTAGTGACTTTTTTCAAATTGATAAGGATTTTAATTAACATAAATAAATGCTTTGAGATTTCAATATGTTGTCTTTTGTGATATAAGTACTTTCTACACATAGATATATTATTTTAGTTTGTTCTACATTTTGTCCTTTTCTGGGTTTTTTTTTTTTTTTTGAGAAATTAGCTATAAACCACCACTAATTTGATATTTTAATTTTTTGCCAGTTTGACCATCAACTTGGGTTATTAGCACATATTTCACTGATGAGAATTAAAAGAATGTTTTGAGAATAGTTCTCAGTGGTCAACATGAGAGGTGACAGACATTTCAAGCTGTTGTGAGCCCATGTGGTTATCACATGTTTCTCTAATCCAGAGTTTCAAACATTAATACATAAAAGTATTAATGTCCTAGCAAAACCAATGAACAATGACAAATAAAAACATTACTAACGATACCAAGGAAAGAAAAAAGGGGAAAAAAAAGGCAATTAACCCTGCAATGGTGCAAGTGTACCTGCTGTAATAACAACTTCTGATTGATCACTTTTTAAGAAAATACAGATAAACAAAAGCCCTGTGGCCCAAGGAGGCTAGCTTGAGATCATCTATAAATTGAACCAGATAGCCAGGCATGGTGGTACATGGCTGTAAACCTAGGACTTTGGAAGCTGAGGCAGGAGTTCACCATGAGTTCAGGGCCAAACAGGGCTACATATTGAAACTCTATCTCTAGTTAAATAAATAAAACCTAACACAGAGAGGCTATACACATCTCACTGTCCATGTCTACCCATTATTGCCATGAAGCACTATCTAGAGCTGTTTTTACTACTTATCTGGGTAAAAAGTAATGCAAGTCATTTTGTCACATAATGGAAACAATAAACCAACAAATTCATACACAAGAAGATCTATTTTAACTGGAGAGAGGTCACAGAGGCTGCCTTGGCCAAGATTTTGAGTTGTGACAGAAAAAAAACCACTTTGTTTTTCTTAAGTAGAACTGAAATAAAAATTAAATGTAAGAGAGGATATTATGAAATGGTCACTCATGACAATAGGAGCATGGTACTCTGTTTCCTCATAACCTACTTGGGACAAGTAGAGATTTGACCTTCTTAATTGTTCAATAAGAGAGTGTATTTCTTCATTTCGGGGATTAATGATGTACCACTGCCTCTTAATTACTTCTCAGTATTTCAATACTGTTGTTACATGCAGAAAATACAATGGAAAAGGAAACACTCATTTAGCAATTCTAGTTAATTATTATTATTTTTACCTATAATAGGATATTATTTTATTTTTTAAGTTTTTGCACGTTAATTATTGTATAAGCCTGAGAGCAAGATTAAGAATTTTCAAGAAAACGAAATAATAAGCTGCAGCATTAGGTATAAAGTGTCAACACTGCGATGTAAGCAGTTAGGACAGTGACTGTTTCAAAACCTTCAGTGAATTCAAGTAAGGCAAGAGCAGAATGGCTCTACAGTTTTGGCTACCAGAGATTGTTGGGAGACAGCGGCGAGTCCCTAGCGGAGTGGTAACCCCTGAAACAATGGGCTAACCATTTCTGGTTTTCAGGTTCTACCTAACTCTTCAGTAGAAATTTTTTCTAGCTATTTGAATAACTATTGTTATAAAGATGATTTTACATATTAGATTATTAGGCATAAAACAAAAGTCCTTTATCAAATTAAGGTGAAAATTGTTCTGAAATATATTCTAAACGTATTTTTATTCCTACGTTACAGTATATAATTATTCTGAAGAATACTTTAGAAGTGGTTTTTAAAAACAAAAAAACAATCAAAATATCACACTTTGTAACTCATTTTCCCTCAAATATCTCGATTTCAATGTTTCTTTTTTTCAGCTCTGTGACATTCCTCATCCTCTTTTCATTCTTTAAGTAAACACTAATTGAACAATTACTTGGTACTAGGTACTCTTCCATAAAGTCTGGACAAGGAAATTAATGGGATTTGATAGTTTTTTAAAAAATATGCCCAGAAAAGAGATAAAGTTTATTGCCAAATTATATAATACATAATGCGTTCCAGATGTTAGATCAGAATTACAAACAAGTCTAAAGAGGTACAGAGGAACTTGTTGGGAAGGCATAGCAATGACTTCACAAGGAAGTCTTTTAATGTGTCTTGCCAGAGATAATGATAGATACTCTAACCATGAGAAGCAGAGAAGGGCAGCCCATTCTGACAGATTCTGAGCTCCTTACTATAGAAAAAGAAAGACTTCATCGAGAGATGAACAAAGCATTGGGTATATACAAGTGCATGGCATTTTTATGAACTCTGAACCATCAAGTGTGACTGGAATATAAGCAAAATTGGCAATATGTTCACCTATTGGTACACATTGCGCATATTATAGGCAAGAAACCATACCAAGAATCATGGTATTTCCTTTATCATATGTAGTAAATTTAATTGAGCAAAAAGTGAGCTGCAATTCTCCAAATATTTTCAGGAGAGTAGATTAAGGGATTTAGAAAGCATATTTGCTCGAATTTATTTAGCTTTTTGTCAGAGCTACAAGTTTTATTCAGAGCCTCTAAACATGCCCTACTTCAAACACAAGCAAATGAGACCTTGAAGGCCACCAAGCAGCCTATAAAGGAGACTACAACTTAATCTTGAGAGTTTCATGAATTAAAATAAATTTTTAAACCAAAACCTATTCTTGATTAAGTAAATTTTTATGCCTAGGTGCAGCACAAATCAACCGAGCATCAATAAGGCAAAATCATAATGGACTCAGGTTCTACCATTTATAAGCTGTATGTGACTTGACAAATTATTAAATCTCTATCTCATAGTTGTTTTCATAAAATGGGCATAGGAAGAATATTTTATGGGATCATTGTATCATTGTTTGATACCTGAACTTTATTTATGAAGATTTGTGACCCCAATAAGCTATCAGTGAGATTCATGTTTCAGGAAGATCTCTGATGGCATAGTAGATAATGTCTTGGAGAAGACCAGAAATGGAATACTACAATATTTCAGAATATGGACTAAGTATACTTTAATCAGAGTACTTGACAGTGGATGGAGAAATTGAGATATCTCACACTTAAATACTGAACAGATTTAGGGACCACCTGAATTTAAGGAGAAAGAGGAAAAATATGTTATCCCAAGGTTTATAGTTTAGATGGCCAATGAAGGATAATATCACAATGCTTTGTATCCTAACTGCTACTTCCCAGTGGCACAATTCTGAAAAGCCTCTCACGGCAGGCTGGCTGCCAAGAATTGATTCCATGCCTATTTACAGCACACAACAATAAACAAAAACCCTCACAAGTCAGTACAAGTAAATTCCTCCTGCTAAGCCTACCTTGTGTTAGTCGCCTTAGATGACCCTGACCTTGAGCCCTTTTGATATAAAATTAGTTATCTGTCTATCAAAACAGCAGAAAACACCACTTCTCTTTTAATATGAGGACTGCTTCCAGGTATGGCATCAATAGGTGGTGCAAACAATATGATGAGCAGAATTCACTCCCATTTTTGGTTTCACTTGGGACATCAGGATGTAGTTTTCACAATGCAGGGAAACAGTGTTTCCTCAGGATGGATATTTTACCATCAAATGCAGTTGGTCAAATATGACACACAGTACGCGTAAGATATTGAAATTTAAATGTGGTAAAAACTTGAATGTATGATTACTGCTGTTAGATTATCATATTTGATAGAACATGAGAAAACATAGGAAGAGAGTTAAAATGACATTAAAGCAAATTCTCGGGAACATACTCCCAGGAAAACTTTCTTATTGCTTGAATTACCCACACAAAAAATATACTTCTATTCTTATCTTAAAAGACGCCATCTGTATCTCTACTACACAATCCAAAAATTAGGAGAGCTGAATATATTATGTACCATATAGCTTATATAATGCTATTATAATAGCTATGTTTGTACTATTAAATTTTAAAGTGCATTGCCTGACAAGCCCTATACGCGCAAAAGTTAAAAAGAGGTATACATCAACAAGCTTATTTTAAACTTGGAGAATAGTGGGAAAATGGTAATTAATCCTAAATTTTTTAGGATTTTCCAACTCTACAACACAAATGTCCTGAAAGCATAGATTAGGTTGGACCTTTCTTTGCATCTCCTATGATTATTCTTCTAGTGCTTACTATGTTATGTAGGGAGAGGTGGCACTAAGTGAACCTTCATCTTTGCTCCCCAAAACAGTACTTTTAGACAGTATTTCTGCCCAATTCACAGAGATGGTAGTGTTGTCATTTAAACTGAGTTTAAATGAATCAAATACTGCCTCTGAAACTTTCTTTTCTTTCTGTCTGGGTACCACACAAGGATTCCCTTCAGACTCTTCTCATTCTTCAGTTCTTTCAAAGTAGCACAAAGAAAAGGAAAGTAGCAATATACATTTCCCATTTCTTAACAACTTTGCCTTGTACTGCATCTAGATGCCTAGTAACAAAAACACAGGACGGCTCTGTCCTCTAAAAATAGTACGTATTAGATTCTGCTTCCCTTCTGAATGAAGGCTTTTATTTTTTCCTGGAGAAATTAACTTTTAGTTTCCAAATGTTTCAAACTGTTTGATAATTTATACCTAAATATGACTGAAGGAATTAGTGCTTCAGATAGCTACCTCTATCATGATGCCACACAACTGAGAAAAGCAATAAACCAAAAAACAATCAACTATTTTCTTTTCTGTTTTTTCCCCTTATTTCCTTCTCCACAAACTGAACTAGTTAATCACTGAAGTGTTTGCTATTTTTTAATCCCTATGCCTAAAAAAGTTGTTTTTAAGGTGTATGTATTATGCAAATAAAATATATGCCCATTCTTACATAAGTCTCAGCATAATTATAGTTTTGCATAATTAGAGTTACATGTCAAAAGATTTACAGCTTTATCACCTCAAGCAATATTTCACAGCTGCCAAGAATGATTTATGCAATAATGACTTAAACTGTAAAATAGAATCCTCAAAGGAAGGGCTGTCAAATATTCCTCTTGCAAATAACTAGGTTTTAAAAAAATTGATATTCTGGTAAACAGTAAGATCAGTTGTATCTAGCATAATCATAAACAGGAGAAGAGTGGAAGAGTTGCTTCACAGTGGATCAAGTAGCTCACAGTACATTGCATCACTGTGGACTCATTGCATAGATCACAGGTTTAAACTGCTTATAAAATCTCTGGCCACTTTGGGGAATAAGCTTTTGGAAATTATGTTCTGCTCCTATTTTTTTACTGCACTATAAATGAACAGAACAAGTGAAAAAGTAGGAACAATACCTCAACTTTCTGTTACTTTGCTCATTGTGCTCATTACGTGATTTTTATATCCATGGGAAATGCCAAATTAGGAATAAGGAACCATTTACTATACAGAATTAAAAGAACAAGAAAACAAAAAAACAAACAGCCCCCATGGTAGTGAATTAGGAATGTTGAGGAAAATACCAACACAAATGGCTTTTTCTCTCCTATGCTTTTATTAACTTAGAGTGGCTGGTAAGAAAATCAAAGCACTGAAACTTCCTAAATCTGACTGATCTCACAGTTGCCATGTGAATGAAACCAATATACTCTGAAGAGTCTAGTCAAGGTATCTGAACTGGCAGGAAAAACACAAGATTATGACATTCAAAGCAAAGAAGTACTGAATCTTTACAATCGAAAAGAGTCATTCAAATTAATCATTGTTTTCCTTTGGAAAACCATAAAATGTGTAACCAAACCTTTCATGTTTTCTATGTCAATTAAAGCTATATGGTCAAGGTTTATGGTTAGCATTAACACTCTAAGTCTGAGTCACATCTCTGCAAAAAATTAACAGAAACAACGTCACCAAAGGTTGGAATTTCTCTACTTAAACAAGATTCAAATAAAGATATTTTGTATGAATTTAATTTAACCAAGCAAATCTTTCAGATATAATTTTGCATTAGTTAACATCCTAACACCTTCTTTGCAGAATTTTTTATGATTATCTTTGAGTTTCTATGGGAAATTGGTTCTTTTAGGAGGTCTCTGATCATTCCCTATAGTCACATTGTATGAAATAGCTAGATTTCGAAGCATCACTGTTTCTGTTGCAGTGTAACAGGTAATGTAATAGGTAATCATTTTTACTTAAAAACACTGTAAAACCTATACTTAGTATCTAAGAGATTTGAGCACACCAATTTTATTTTATAATTAAGTTCTGAAATAGCCCAGAAGTCATAGTGACAAAAGATGGATTAACAGCATGCAGAGCCACAATGTAGACTGTGTCAGCATCATAATAAACACCCAGCTGGAGAATACGGTCAGACATACAAATGATTTCAAAAGTACAGTTGCTTGTCTTCAGGTATATAAAAGAGATAAGTTATATATGAGTAGTGAAAGCCTAAGTCCAGTAAATGTTTTCAGGACCATAAAGCAATTAGTCTTGTTCTAGCATGCAAACACTACTGAGCAGAAAATTGAAAGAAAATGGGAAGAATGTTCAAAACAATTTCTATGCTGTTTAATAATCACGTAATTGCTTTCTCCACATTAATACAATGTTAGACAAACTTGCTTTTCCCATAAAACTTCCTTGCACATATCCACTCACATTCATGTAGTAGAAAATACCATAATTAATAACTGTACATTTCCTATCATGAAAAATTTAATTGTAAGAAAATAAGCGACAGTTAATATTTTCCTTGCTATTTTTGTCAGTTTACTAAATGATTTGTCATTATATTCTTTAGGCTTTAGAACATTACACATTTACCAAAATCTTAGCTTTTTAAACGTCTGAATGGATATCCCTCTACCTCATTAATTTCCATAAATGAGATAGAAAAAGATGACAGTGCAATATTGAGAAAATTGAGTACAATGTGCAAGCTTATAAAATTATTTTCCCTTTAAGTCCTAGATTGTTAAATATCATTAGGTGTGCACATGCGAGGATTTAAACAACATAAAGTATGCACATCTGGTAATTCACACGTAGGAGTTGTGTCTCATAACATGGAAAACTTGAAAGAAGGAGGTGTGTCCTTGAAGTTGAGGATGACCTTAAGTTTATAACGTCACTGTGCTGTAGCTATAAAAGTAACTACCAATATTTTTACAGAGTCATAATTCCTTTTCTACAATTCTCAATTTAAGAAAAGTCTTGAATCCATGAGTATTTGAATATACCTAGGGTTACTGGGTCAGTTTTAGAAGTTCACATATGTCATCCTTAATCTTGCGTTAAAATGAGCCAAGGAATAAGAAGTGTTGCCTATCAAAGCCTAAAGTGCCAAGTAACACTTTTAAGTTGAAAAGTTTTACCTTCAGTGTATTCAATTTTGAACACTTTTCAAAGTATTTTCAGGTGCAATAAAATGTAACTGTTAGTCTAAAACCAAATATAATTAATGCAAGCAATAGACCACTGCTCTTTATAGTACACCTTAGTGGAAGGAATGTGTGACACTACTTTGTGGCACTTTATCCTTAGTGATTTTGAGCTACTACACTTTCAAAAAGTTTAACCAGAGTACCCTTCATCAAAGAAGACATTTTTCTTCTAATCCAGTAATGACAATGTCCAATAATGACAATGTCCAAAGTTCTTGTACAATAAAACACTATGAGCACATCACATTTCCACAATTAAAAATTTGGAGTTTCTCTGCATATAAACTTTTAGTGATGAAAATTTATTTTCAATGGAATCAAAAACAAGGTACCCTAAGGGCATAAACTTTACCATTCTTGTGATAGTAGGTGACTTCCACTTTCCTCTCCTCTGACCCCAGCAACGCCTGGGCAATTTGAGCAATATCATGCCTCTTGGTCTCAGGCCCATGAAGAAAGTCGCAAGTGCATGGCTTTTGCATGACATCTGGTCTGGAGAAACCAGTCATCTCACAGAACCCATCATTGCAGTAGATGATGGCACAGTTCTGCACTCTGGCATTTGCAATGATAAATTTTTTATCTGTAACAAGAAGAAGATAAGGCACCTTTTAGAGCTTCCATAAGATTCTTATAAAAGCTGACAATTTATTGTAGATTAAGAGGCCTTAAATGCAGGTGTTTATACAAAATGCAAATGTCCCAGATCTTTTCACACACACACAAAGTTACACAACAAAAGACCCTGTAAACTTTAAATGTGAGAGTAACAGTAGTATGAAACAGAAGCTATTAAGCAGTATTATTCAAGTGGCAAGAATAGAATTTCCCAGTTTAGTTTTCAAGTGCCTTAACTTTGAGGGGTTCCAGTGAACAACAAGCAACTGGCCCATTGGTATTTCTAGAAAGGCACTAGAAAGGGTAAAAATGCTAAAAATTTTTCTAAGCTCAATAGTGAAACACCCTGTAATTGTCAAATTTCTCACTTCCACTCTGACTCTTTGAATGCAACTTCCACAAAGTATTTCCCTTGGATTTGGCTTTTCTCTATCTATTTAAAGTATACTACACTTGTTTAAAAAAGAAAAACAATTAGGTCTAGCAGTCAAACTAATTCACATTTATTAACATTTAAATAATACAAAGTTTCACCTGTACAAAATGTGCATTTTAAAAAAATCAAAGTATGTACACACCTGCACAGTGTCGTGTCAACACCTTTTTACTTTTATGTTGAGAGAACCTTGAATTTTTATGCACTAGTAGAATTTTTAATGCAAAGTACTCATTTATTTTAATAAAAACACATTTATTACTTTTAGATTGAATACGAAACCGGAAATAAAATTGTATTTTCCACATAAGGTACCAGATCCTCACCTTACTAAATGTGATGATAAAAGAGTACAAGGTATACAGTATAAACGTGTATAAATGTAGATTTAAAAAAATGATGTGACAAATGTAAGATTTTAAGTTACTACGCTTATACAAAATAATTCTTGATAGTTCACATGGTTGCATTATATTTTCTCTACATTTAGTCTATGTGGCATTTACTTATTTCGATTCAATTTTTAAAATTCCAGATAGAAAATTTAAGGAGACAACAAGAGGACAGCAACAGTGTTTTTGAATAATGAGCTGTTTTCATTAGGATTCCGCACAGATGAGGTAAGGCTTCCCCAAATGATCTGGTTTGGCTTACATTTGCCTTGATTCCCCCTAAAGTTTAGCTTGTATAAGATACCAGCAGGTAAGCATTCCTATCATTCCAGAATCCTGCAGTTTACCAACGTAAAAAATAGTTGGCACAACCATTTACATCACTGCCACATTTACATTCTTTTGTTCCAATAGCTGGGTTTGCTCTGCTCCTGACTTTTAAAAGTGTGCAATAAAACAGACTCACAATATAAACCCGTGCTATACTAGCACGTTCCCTTTAAGGTAGTATAACAGAAGGACATTAAGTAGCCAGGCAGATAATGGAGCAGTGGGAGAGGAGGATCAAATTGCTTTCAATAACGGAGACCATAATCTAAAATGTAAATCAAAATTAATATCAGAGAGCGAGCACTCCCGCTGCCATCCGAAGCTCCTCGCTGGCTTCACAGCTCGGAACTTGGAGCCAGGAGTTGCCGATCTCCCAGCTGGGAAGATCTGCCAAAGCGGAAAGCGAGGGAGAGAGAAGGAGAACAAACGAACTTACTTTGCCCTTCAAATTTCCGTATGATGGTCCCCAAAAATGTGTTTTGTGGTGCCACATGCCCCCTGCGGACGGGCATGGTGAGCGGGTCCTCCGCGGAGCGCCCCGCTCCGGAGTTCCTCCGGGATCTCCGCGCGGCTAGAGCCCAGGCCAGCGCGCCAGCCGCTCTTTGTGGCAGAGCATCCTCTTTGGGAGCCAGGAACCGCTTCCCATTAGCACCACTTCTAGACACCCGCTCTGCCCACTGGAGTCCAGTCCATTCCCCTCACCTTCCGGAGGGGGCCTCGCACCGGACTGCCAGGGCGAGAGGTCTGGGGGTGGGGAGCGGGAAGGAGGCGGGGTGAGGGGTGGCGGGGGAGGGCCGAGGGAGGGAGGGCGCGGTGGTGGGGGCGGGGTGGGGGGCTGGGAGTCACGAGGGCAATCGATCCGTTTCTCTTCTTCCAAACAGCGCCAGTTTCCCAGTGCAAATGGGCTTAACCTGGCTGTGGCCCAGAGCTCTAAGGATGGCTGGTGGGAAAGGGGAGGGGGTGGAAGACTTGTTTTGCAGGAAGGGGAAAAAGAAAAGAGGGCTGGGGGGGGGATTGACGTTTTTATCCCCGCCCTCTCCCCTACACACACACACACACACACACACACACACACACACACTCTCTCTCTCTCTCTCTCTCTCTCTCTCTCTCTCTCTCTCTCTTTATCCTGTGAGCTTGGGCGCTGCCACAGCTCGGATTACTCAAGCGTGCTTTAGCGGAAGCTGGCCAAGAAATCTCCAAAACTCAGTGACAAACAGCTGCACTGGGAAGGTGATCTCCACGGCCACCAGCCACAGGGCTCCATCCCTGAGCTCCTCACGCCGCAGTAGCTAGAGCAAACACCCTCAGCTGCAAAGGAAAGACAGGTGGCAACACAGCCCCTCCACCAGGAACATTTCTAGGCTCTCTAAACCCTCAGAAGGCTGGAGATGGAGGATGACCCTGCTAAGGGCGCAGTTTATCCTCAGGGTGCGACCCGGACCCCTGAGCTCCTCAGGAGTGGACGCTGAAGCCCCTGGGCGGAACCGGCGCGCGGGTCCCTGCCCAGTGCAGAGGCGCGCCTGGGAAGCACTGGAGGCTGCCCGCGCCGCTGAGCATGCCCAGTCTGATTGCCTGAATCTCTGCGGAGTTGCAAGGTGGAGGGGTGTTTGGGTCTCCAAGTGCAGGAGGCTGCCAGAAAGATGAGAAAGCCTAAGACTGAGTGAGCGAACAGTGCAAAACGAGGAAGGAGTTTGAAAAGGGCGAGGCTGGGCACCAGGGGGAAGGAACAAAAGGTGGGTGGGACTAGGAGTTAGCTGCCTGGCTCTGACCTCCACGCCATTCATCTCCTGAACACACTAGAAAAACCACTTTGCTCTCCCGCATTTGGAAGAAACTCTCCCACAGAAGAGGACAGAATAGACAGTCCTTTTCGTTCTGGATTGTCGGAGAATGTCAACGCGGGCTTCGCATGGCAAACCAACAATTCTGTCCAAACAGTCGTGGAGACTTGGAAAGTAAAATGTGACCACGTATGCTAGGGACGCACGCTTTTAAAGTGGATTTTCTAAAATTTTATTTTCTTCTATTTTACATAGTCTGCCTATTTTAGGGCAGTAGCCCTACCCCCATATCTCTCCTTCCTCAGAATATAAAAAGACATGTTTCAACAAGCTTTGTGGGGTTTTTTTGTCCCTTTTATCTTTTTAAAGTAGTTTATTCTATCGTTTTGTTGTTTCCTGTAGCGAGACTTGTAAATCTTCAGAGTTCCTCTTCCAGGGACTGAATTGTAGAGCTCTCCGCGGTGCTGACTCTGACACTTCTATTAGCAACTGCCGGCTGCCTCCAACCCCAGACAATAGAACTGCAAATGCAAGCAAGTGGCCCACTAGGTCCACGTAAACAGGTCTTACTCTCAGAAACACAGAACGATGTTTCCTCCAATTTCAAAACTACCTTTTTTCTACTTAGCTTCCTAACTAAACCCAAGCTCACCTTGCTCCTAAATTACATTAAGTTCTTCAAGGAGATCTGGTATCTCCAAGGGGATATCCAAGGTCTCTGGTATGAATTTTCGCTGTAAGCAAGCTCTAAAAGCATAATAATACAATAATAAGTTATAATAATGTCATATGGCTAATAATTACTTTAGGCCACATGTATACGGTGAATAAACATTTTAAGGTAAGAGTGATTTCCAAATATATTTTGAAACATAGTGTGTAAATATCATATCACAAAGTACATTGATATGTAGAAGTCGATTGAATTACACTTTTATTTATAACTCTGATATTTTTAAAGCTTATTGAGTCTGGAAAGCCTGGGATTCTATTTTCTTCTGCAAGATGAAAACTGGCTTCCTGCCCTCTGAAATATTCTTTTCCTACAACTTTCAGAGTTGTCTTTTTTTGAATTAGTTAACGAATCACATGCTTATTAATGTTCCACTGTCTGTGTTACATATGAGTGGGCATTACATTTTTTCAGCCTCATTTAGCTCTAAAATTAGTTCTATTAATGATTCAGTGTAAAATCATAGAACATTCTATAATCTATGTATTGCAATTGATTGATATGAGCAGAAGATTAAAGGCATCCTGTTTCTAAATTATCCCAGTAATCGTGTTCATGCATTATATATCGGTACAGTGGAAACAGGTTCATTAATCTATAGTCAGCCAATAATAGGATCCAACCCGAGGATGGTATTCATGACTGCTTGTTCTCGGGAAAGATAACTTTCTACCTCTACCCTTTGGAAAAGCTAAATTCAGTTTGTATTTTTCAATGCTCCATCCTTTTTAATATTTTTGTGCTTTTATAGAGGTTCAAATAGTGTATAAAAAGTCTCCGTTTAATATGAAAATCATATTAATTGAACAACCTAATGCCACAAAACAACTATAGGCAAAAATACAAAGCAAATATTTAACTAACTATCCACATTACTTCAAAATTAAGTTTATAGAATTTTACTTTTTACATAACACACAGTAGTACTCAAAGTTCATACATAGAAAAAGTCTGCATACATGTTCATAGAATTAATAGAACTTGGCATAAGAAGTACAAGTTTGAGATTATTTAAAGATCACACATCATTGCTCACATTTTAAAGAAAATAATGGCAATTATTATAGGGTATTAAAAGGTTTTCTTATAGTGAAAGATAATAGAAATCTTCTAAAGTCAAATAAGTAATATAATTTGTTTTCCTTTTTTGAAGTGATATAAAGTAAAACTGATGATATTGATGTGGTCTTTTCTTAGTTTAGCAAAACTGGCTTACTATTCTTATGAACACAATTCAGCATGTTTACACCTATTTTAATGATGCCTTCTATGAGAATGATTATCTATCCTACTAGGTAGGTCACATTTGTCTTAAAAATATTTGACTATGTGGGTTAGGCAACAGTTAGCTTGTATTATCTTATATAGTTTTACAACCTCATAAAAGCCAGAAATATCAAGGTCATCAATTAAAACAATAAATATTTTTGTATGGAAAGAGGAAGGGAAGAGTAAGTTCTACTTTGAATTTGTCTTTCATGTCCCAAATTAATAAAAATATTTATGCTATTTTCATCATAGCTTGAATTCTAAAGTGAGTTGAATAAATCCTTTCAGTTTTGTTTGATGATAAGTAATAGAGATGCACAATGTTTAGAACAAAATCTGACAGTGAAAGTTCAGTATCTGTCCTATATTTTTAAAATTACTATATTAATACTATTGACAGATAGCAGTTAACTAAGTTGGATTAAGATTTGTTAGTGGTGTGTGTGTGTGTGTGTGTGTGTGTGTGTGTGTGTGTGTGTTTGAGAAAGCAAGAGGGAGATAGAGAGAACAATAAATATTAAGAGAGAAAGAGATAGAAGTAGGGAATAAAAAGGTATAGAATGGAATAGGTGAATCATGTTTCCCAAGGGAAGTTGGAAGAAAATCAGTGATTCTTCATAATATACTAATTATACAATTGGATGACAATTCTTAATTTCTTTTCTCATTGCTGAGAAAAAATATCTGACACACAAAGTTAGAGAAAGGGGTGTAGAGGTTTCAGTCCATAATGGACTGGTTCCCAGGAAGTGTGGCTGATGACAGAGGAGCAAACACTCATGGCAGTAAAAAACAGCAAAAGTAAACATGGAAAAAGAAAGAACAAGTCTCTCTGCTGCATGCATAGTACTTACACTAGGGGAGGCAGAGCACTCCACCTTTAATTGCAGTATTGGATCATAAATCAATCACAATCTCTACATTTAGTCACCTCTAAAAATCCCACTACTCCATGACTGCATGAGGTTTTGCTGGAATATCTGGGTACAAGGTATTATCATTTTCAGAAAAATATTTAGATGGATCTCTGATGAATACTTCATATGCTAGTCTTAATCAAAATGGTTATTACTCACTTCACTTCAGAAACGTTTGTGTCAACATTATGGTAATTTTAACTTATCATTAAACTTTTGATCATCTCAGCAATTTTATGTGAAACTTCTCATAAGAACAAAGCCACTTCTGTGTAGAACAATATATTGATAATCACTGTCCTAAAATAAGTTCCTCTTCTTGCAGAAAATAATCTGCTCTTATGTGCATTATTAACACATTCATCAATAATTAAAATACGAAGTAATGAGTGACCTAAGTGAACTTTTATACTACAAAAAATATGCATCTAGAAACTTAAATTTGTGGAAAACCTTAGGGAAGGTTTTTACTGAAACACTTCGATAGGGAGTATTGTTAAAATTGTTGAAAAGATAATTTATTTACTCAATTTAGTGAGTAATTTAGTAGATGTGTCAAAAATGAGAAAGCTTCTCATATGTCAATAGATCTTAAAATTGTTTTAGTTGGCACGTACACTCATAATTTTTTAAATTTGATCAGTGTGTTGTATTTTTACTTGATATGAACAAGCTTAAGAAACTTAACCAAAATTATATAGCAGGTATGTATCAAAGCTGTTATAAGTTCCTTGAAGACATGGATCTTATTTTGCCTCAATTTGTTAACTTCTATAGTTCTTGCTACAATAGGCACTCAATAAAGATATTTTGAGTTGGCTGAACAAAGGTTATTAAACTTACCTTTTATTTTTAAGAATGCATTCTGATTTACATTGGACTACTTTTGTCCCATGTTTAAGTAATTTTGCCAAAGCAATAGGGTTGAACTATGAAAATTTATTTGTGGAAGGCAATGGGGACCCTTTGGAGAAAATATAATACCTAGGTGGAAACGCTGATTTATATAAACAAATCTCCATGATCAAAGTGATGCATAAATATTTCAGGCTATTTTATGAAGGGTAAATAAATTAATAATAAATTAATTTAATGTTTGTAACTAAGTAATGAGTTTTCTTAATCTTAGCCTCTTACTGAAAATTTTAGAATATTTTTCTGTCTTTAAATATTTTGTCAAAATTCAGATATTTTTAAATCAATTTGTTATATAATTTATACAAAAGAAAATGCATATTTAATACGAACACATTGATGAGTTATTTTTAAATTGTTTTCTTTTGACAACATTCATTATGGGTCACATGCAATTATAAGAAACAACAATAATGTCATTTTCCTTCATCCAGCTTCTCTAAAAAATATCATCTTACATAATTATAGTACAAGGTGTGATGTATACAGAGTATAGTTATAGGGTTAGACATCTCTTGTTCCCTAGGACTGGCCTTAATTTTTTTTTATTCGGTAGAAAGACTCATAGAACCCAAGGGGTTGTTGTATTTATTTCTGTAGTTTCATACATTGTAAATATACAGATTGAAACAAGCAAAAGTAAAAGGCCCATGAATAAAGTTCAGTAGAACCAGGTACAATCTTACGAATGTGACCTCTCAGATGACGCTGCCCCCTGGTTTCAAATTAAGAAACTGACTTAACTTTTCCAAGAACTATGTGTGATCCTATGTGTCAAGTGTTGCTAACCAGAGAAACTCACTTTGGTGTTCAGTATTCCTGTTGAACAATAATGGAATTGTGCAGGGCCTTCATGACTGACCTCAGTTAATGAGGCTCCAGCCTCAGTTGTGATATTTATTCAAAAAAACACTCTTGCGAGGCAAAGTATTCCAAGGAGTAAATGGACACTACCAAAGAGCTGAGGCAAGAGCCAGTTCTAAAGACAGGTACTTCTTGATAAAGTGTAGGATTTAAAAAACACAGGGCAGGTGGTTTCTGGTGTTTAAGCACATTACAGTCTCATCGCAATGAATTTTCATAACAATATGATGGGCTACTGATGAAAGAATTGAGATCTTCAGATGCAGCAATTATTAATATCTATGACAAAAAACAAACAGTGTAGCAGAGTGAGAATGCAGGAATTATTGCCTGTATTACTTACCTGTATGTATGTTTTCCTGAAAGACAAGGTGGAGGATAGAAATAAACGATTTGAACAAGTCTCATTTCCCTAACTATACATATTTCTTCATTGTTTTCTGTATGATTTTACCAACGAGATTTAGATTTTTCTTGCCTCTTTTTAGACATGTATCCTGTTTCTTGGAGACCATGTGTTATTTATTTTAGAATTTCTAATATTGAGCATGCCATCTGGTACACAGTGGTATCCAATAAGCATTGTTATATGAAAGAAGAAAGGAAAGATCACAGGATGGATGAATGGATGGAAAGGAAGAAGGGGGGATAAGAAGCAGGAAGACCATCAGGACATAATCTGAAAGAAGGCAGAGATAGAGTAGTGGAAGGGAAGAAAGAGGAAAACATTAGGAGATTAAGGAAAAGAGTAAAGGTAAAGAGAAATAAAGAAAATGTGCAAAAAGAGTTAAAAGGAAAAAAGAAAACAAAGTAGTAGAAAGAAGAGGGAATGAGAAATGAAAGAATTAAAAGAACCATGAGTCTACTGTGACTTCTCTCTGAACAAGAACATCTCCCTACTACACAGACGACTTACCATTTAAAGGAAGACCGTCCAGTATTCACACCAACTTTGCCAACCCACACAACATGACAAAACTATCTAATTTCCAAAGATTCTATTTCCAAAGAATCTATTTCTAAGTAAACAGAAACATGTACATAATTATAGCATATGTGTGGTGTTTTAAATGTCAATAAAAAATTTACTTCAAAATGGCACCCATTTTAATAACTTTATAAAGTAGTATAAATATGCAAATCCAGTAAAAGTACTATACATACTGTTGATATAAAATCAATTCTACCTTGAAACTGCTAAATGGAAATATATATTTGCAATTACATGGCTTGTGCTTGACTATAAATCAAAGATAATTATGCTTGCAAGCGGTTGTTATTGACAGAAAAACTCAGGGCTTGTATCTGCAATTGCAAGTACGTTAGTGTCATGGTTTATGTCTGTGGCCCCCAGGCCTCATGCGTTTGCATTGTGCATCTGTGATTGGTTCATTGTCTAGTGCTTGGATTGATGGTATCAGTGCTAACCACATAGGGGTAGGGCCAGGATGTGATCTAATGGCAGGAAGAAGGTGTGTCTTGCTCTTTTGCTGGTTTCGGCCTTGCTGTTTGCAGCTGCCATGAACTGCCACCCCATCATGCCACCCTGCCTTGGATCCAACTGAGTATGGACTGAAACCCCCAAAATCTGTAAGAAATAGACCTTTTCTTTCCCATCTTTCGGCTTCAGGTATTTTGTCTCAGCGACGAGTAAAAAGTAACTAAGACAATTAGTATTTGTTCTTTTCTCTTGGAACCTTTCTGATTGACTTTGAAGGGAACTTCCTGATGTGAGTCAGACAGGTGAGGGAGCTGCCATTTGCCTCAGTTCAGTTGTATAGCAAAGCAAATTGACATGGAGAAAAGATTTGCTTTAGGTCATAAAACAAGTTCAGTTCAGTTCACTTTCCAGCCTTGCAACTAATATGTGAATCTCATGCCCTTCCTAGCTGCTAAAACGTACTCCTTCTTCCAAATCTGTTAAATTTCTAAATTTGATAACTAATTTGAATGTTTCTTTTTAACCAACGCTGTATATCCAAACCATACTGCACATTCAAGCACATTTTAGTAATGCTTCACAGCATTACTAAATGAATCCTGAAATTCTTTTAGAGGCCTTTATCCAATGTGGACATATTTAATCTTTTTTAAGACAAATTTCCATATCTGTCTCTAATTTGTCCTAACTGGATAGTCTGTCTCATCTTGGACAAAGTATAATTAGGAAACTGCATCACACTAATATTTTATTTCAATTCTTCTACATTAAATTATTTTGCTGAATACTGTTAATGTATTTTATAAAGGGAGTTAATCTTAATAACACAATTGGTGTCTTCCCTCCGTTGAATTAGTTATTGACATTATTAGCTTTAGCTAGACTGAAGCATTGAGATTAATTCTCACTGACTGTGTACGTTTTTCCTACTGTATTTAAAAAGATTTGCTTTCATACCATTTTATCTAAATTGCTATTTTGTAACATAATGTCACAGAGTAGGAAATAATTTTGGGACATTTTCCCTGGAAGATAGTTTTTACTGTCATTTCTCATTATTGTATCAGGCATAATCTAAAGAATTAATTTAGGTAAAAAAAATTCCCCTTTCAAATCTTTTCACCTTTGTTTCTTAATATTTTGTCATGCACCACTATGGGCCAAACTGAAGTTTCTTCTACTTTATCCTTATAGTCATTACATTATGAAACATGCTAAAATAGATCTAGGGAAAAACACGGGTTACACATGTGGAAATATTTTACTCTAAAAGATTAAGTAGCCCATAAAAAATTATAGGTATTGTTTTGTTCATGTGTAAAATTTTCTTTGGTGACTAAGCTTCTGAACTAATTATTCAGGATAGTTCTTGAATCTGGAATTTCTACAAAGACTTTCCATATTGATGTCTCTATTAGGCAATATAACATTGATATTATCCTGGGATATTAATGTTATTTCATTGGCATTGGTGTTAAAACAAGATTAGTAAGTGGTAGGGAAGGCACATCCCTTCTGGTGTGATTAGAAGTGTATCTGTTAGCAGTTGGCTATCAATGGAAAACTACATCATCATGTTGACTCAGAACTCTTGTCAGTCTTATGCCTTAAGCAAATCTTCATGAGGGAAAACTTGGAAGACAGATTAAACATTTGCTATTTGAGACATAGAACTATTCTGTTTTCCACTTTACTCATTGTTTTAATGTTTCTTTCTTCCTGGCTGCTAAACAGCTGCATTACCTCCAGTCTTCAAGGTAAGATGGTGTAAAATTTCAGCTAGCATGAATCAGAGAAAGAAGAAGAGTCAAGAAATGGATGTACTAACTGAATTGGAGCCTTTTATATAAAACTACAAAATAAAACTGAAAAGTAACCAAAGGAATATTTTCAAATGGAAAGTAAATAGAGAAATATTTTAACAAATTTTATTTGACACCTGAAATTTTATCACACTTTTTTATTCTCTGTCAAGTACAAAGGCTCTGAGACAATATAAACATACTCACATTATGAGCAATCTTCATTCTATACACTTTTTCATCTAATTGCCAGAAGAAAATTATTAACATAAATAATTGGATTAATGTCTTTAGAGACTCAATATTCTAATCACTTATATTTCCAGTATATGTAAATCAGAAACCCTTTACTAATAACAAACTTGAAAAGATATAACAATAAATCAATTGTAGAAAATATTCTTCTAATGTCCTTCAAATTATGTTACCTACGCTGCATAAACACCAACACATACATCTCACCATGATTTTATTTCTAAACACTTTAATAATGCTTTCATTCTCTCTCTAAATCTTACCAGTATGGCATAAAGATTTCCTTTGAGATTCTGTGTCAAAATATAATCATTCAAGTTCTTCTACATGGTGGTTCAATGAAGAAGACCAATATGTTTGCTAATTTTTCAATCATTTTATAAACTGAACACAATTTATAAGTTTCTTGATTAATTAGACCATAATATGTGACTATGATTTGGAGGGAAAAAATACAATATATCTGTTCTACTGTATTGTATTCTGAGAAAATTACTTGATCATCTATAATTGAACGTAAATTTTTGCTATCAAGCTGCATAACTTTGGAAACTATTTATTCAGTGAGTAGAATACCTATCTCATTAGGTTCTAAAATATTTGCCTCCACCTGTAAGAAGTTATTGGAAGAAAATAACAGGTTAACATCCAGGTACAATTTTAGTTAATTTAAGTTATAGTTTTCCAAAACCAAGTTTAAAAAACTAATTTTCTATCAAGCAGTTTTATCCCCAATCTCTTTGTTTTTATAACATTATTAACACAGTGTTAGTCTTTAGCTACATTTTCAGGGAAACAGTAGTTTATAAATATGCAGAAATTATTCAAGGAATGATATTCATATATCAGGACATTACACATGCACCAGCATATTTCAAAATATAAATAACTTATGGCCCATATTTTCCTAAAGACTTAGAGAAAAAGTTCCATTAAAAAGAAACATACTAAGATAAATGCTACAAGTCTATCTTAATGACTTTTCAAGTAGCAAATATGCATCTAAATGGTAGGAGAAATACCTAAGCATAATGGTATGTGTTTACAGTATGAGATGCAAACAAAGGAAGCTCGAAAGTTTGATGCCACATTGTGCAATTTAATGAGAAAGAGGGACAGACAGGTAAGAAGGGGATTTAAAAAGTAATTAGGATATTTCATGTAGATGTACCACACAACCACACTGAAAATATTAATTATGTATTACAAATAATTACTAAAATTTTTTTCAAGGTAAAAATAAATTTAATCTGCCAGGTGTGGTGGCATATTCCTATTATCTCAGCACTTAAGATGCTGAGCAGGAGGATAATTGCAAATTTGAGATCAGCCTGGCTACAAAGTGAGCCCAAGGCCAGCCTGAACTGCACAATGAGACCCTGTCTCAAAGAGGCAAAAAAAAATTTAAAAGGATTGAAGCATAACTCATTGGTAGAGTACCTGCATTACATCTATGAGGCCCTCGTTTCATTGTTAACATTGAAAAAAAAGAAAATATAAAAACATTAAAAGAAATAAAATATTTAGTATTCAACTAAATGTCATTCATGTGATTGATCAATAAAACTTACTCCAGCTGGGTGTGATGGAGCATGTCTGTAATGCCAGCACTGGGGCAGTTGAGTTAGGATCCCCAGGAGTTCAAGACCAGTTGGGCAACATAGTGAATTCAAGGCCAGCTAACATACATAATAAGATTCTCTCTAAAAAAGAAAAACAAAAATTTTATACTTCCGGATATTGAAAAGAAAAAGGAAAATGTAATCTGTTATATATTTTATTTAATTTTTATTTTGAAAAGAATAAAACCAAGTGAGAAGCAAAAACAAAAAACAAAATGGGGTCATTCAAAATAAAATGATGGATATAGTACATGATTTAAAACCAAAATACAAGATGATCTACAATGCTTATCATGATGTCTCTCGTTATCTTCAATATATTTATCCATATCATCAGGTACAATAAAATTAAACATAGCAGTATGGAAGAAAATCATTAAAACAAAATATTGGCAACATTATAGGACTTCAAAACAGGGTAATAGTCAAATCAAGATGGGTATCACAGTGAATCTTATTGTCTTCAAAGTAGTTGCCTATACCCTCAGACTTGATATATCAAACATAACAGATTCAAAAAAAAATCAGTCAAGACAAGACAGTGATTGAACAAAACAAATTCAAATAAAATCAGAACAAGGCAGTGAAAGTAATACAGAGTTACAGATTAAGTTAATAGAAAATTTAAAAATATATCTTGCTATCTTTGGAATAGCTGTCTATGCCCTCAAATCTCGTACATCTGGAAAACTGGAACAGAATATAACCAAACTAAACAGATTGATGAAAACAATATGGGTTTCAAATCATGATACAAGATTAACAATGACCTCTCCCTTCCCTTTTTAGACAATTCCTTCCCTTTCACTATCCCAGGTTATATTGTACATTTTGTATCCCACTAACTCCTTTAGTTTTTAGATTAGGGAGGCAATCTGCTATTTTCCTAAGTGGTTCTGAACTCTTTTACCCCAGAGCTTGGTCAGGGTTATATCCATTTACCTACAAGAACCTCAAGCTGTTCCTTCCCTATACCTGGGTAGTTCTCCATTGTATAAAAGTGTTATGTCTTTCAACCCAATCTGCAGCTGATGGGTGAGCTACTCGCATTGTTTTCTGGTTCCCTGTCACATAGAGCATTATTTTCTCATCTTTGACTTTCAGTCTATAAAACCTCTTTCAGGTAAAATATATTTCTTTTTTTTATTCTTTTTTTTTTTTTATCGGTACCGGGGATCAAACTCACTACCGCCTGCTTGCAAGGCAGGTACTAATGCCGCTGAGCTAAATCTCCAGCCCCAAAATATATTTCTTATATAGAGCATCTTGATAGATGGACCCTACCTCCTGATCTGCTCTGCCTGTGTTTCTTATTAGTGTATTGAGACCATACATGTTAGCAATTATGGCCAACCTTCTTTGCCTCATCTCTGTCATGCTATTTTCCTGTCATTGGTTGTCTACTTTTCCCTTTCATTCCAATGTCTACCCCATTCAGTGAACCCCTCTGCCACTGGTCTTTTTTTCTCTCTCTCTAGAGTGTCCTTCAGTATTTTTTTGTAGGGCTGGAGTGGTGGTCACAAACTCCGCCAGTTCCTCTTTGTCAAGGAAGCATCTTGTTTCTCCATTAATTTTGAGAGATAGTTTTTCAGGGTACATAAGTCTGAGTTGGAGCTTATTTTCTTTCAGGGCTTGGATAACTTCACTCCAAGCTCTTCTTGATTTGATGGCTTGTGTCAAGAAGTCTGTTGTGATTCTGATGGGTTTTACTTTATAGGTGATCTGTTTCTTTTCTCTGACAGCTTTTAATATTCTGTTCTTGTGATGAATTTCTGGGATCTTGATTATTATATATCTGGGTGTAGATCTATTTTGGTTATAGCTGGCTTGAGTTCTGTATGCCTCATAAATCTGAATATCATTTCCTTTTCCTATGCTTGGGAAGTTCTCTTTAATTATTTCTGTAAATAGCCTTTGTATTTCATTTATGTTTACCCTGGCTTCTTCACTCACATCTTTTATTCTTAAGATATAGAGCTTCTTGTCATCTTCTAGTCTCTGTATTGTTACCTCCTGGTTCCTTGTTTTTTTTTTTTTTTTAAAGAGATCTTTCCTGTCACTATCACAAGTTGCAAACCTGTCTTCAAGGTTTGATAGTCTATCTTTAGTTTCTTTCAAGCAGTTTTGCCAGCTTTCAATGGAGTTTTTAATTTTCTGGTAATCTCTTTGAATCTGTTTTATGTATTCTAGATTTTTTTATATTCTTCATTGAAGATTTCTCTCCTTTTTCTATGCTCTTCCATTCTTCCATCTGTGTCTTCTTGAGAGGTGCTTAGCATATCTTTTATTATTTCTCTTATATCTTCCTTTACTTGTACTAATATTTCTGTTCTGAGTTCTTTTATAGTGTCACGAAGATAATTCTTTATGTCAGATGCTGTTACTTCAGAAACTGCAGGTGTGCAACTCTAGATCTCTTCTGTATTTTACCTCTCCTGGGCCAGTGCTATTTGGGTTGGAGGCTGGAGACTTCCTTTTGTTTCTTCCTCTTGTCATGTTTCTGGTTTCTTCTCAACAAGTGGTTAGTGGGAGTCCCCAGCACTTCCTGTATTTGCTATGATTACTCTGAAGCATGCTGACTAGAGATTTCTGCCCTCCCCAATCTGCTGATGACCACTGAAGTAGAAGCAGGGACAGGGCAGGCCGACTCTTCCCTTCAGAGCTGGTTAACCACTGGGAATCTTCACCATGTTAGTGTGTGCCATGCAGTTGAGGCCTGTTAGGAATAGTTTCAGGGAGATCTTGTCCTTGGCTATTAGAATGCACACAGGAGTGAGACTCAGTCGAAGCAAGTCTCACCAATCTGCTCTGTGTTAGGAGTAGCTGACTAAAGCTGCTGCAGTTCTGGTTTGGGTTTATCTTGCCCAACTCCAAAATTTCACCCTGCCAATCACCCACTCCCACGGGAGGACCAAATTTCTTGCACTCACCACAAGCTGGTATAGATCTCCAAGCAGGTTCTGTTCTCCATTCCATTGCTCCCCTCTGCAACCATGTCCATCTGCCAAGGCCCTTGAGTTTGCCAACCCCCAACTTCACTGCAACTTCCCATCTTCAGATCCCAGGAGCATTTCTTACACGATGGAACCGGCTCTGATGAGAGCACATTTTTGGCTATAGCCTTCGGTCTGCATTTTTCTTTCCTTTTTGTTTCCTTTTGTTTTCCCCCCTTTAGTTTCTTTCTGGGTCACAAGAATCCATCTCCTTCCATTTAGTCTTCTCCAGGATGTTCCAGTATCTGAGCTGTTTCTCTCAGAGATGTTCTTTACTTTGCTGCCTATTGATCCGCCATCTTCCCAGCATCTCTGTAATCTGTTATATGATCTCTATTACATAAGGTATTTTGCAGTATTTCAAAGGAAACCAACATTAATAATATATTAAATTCTAAAATTAATGTGTAATTTGTGTTTTTGTCCCAGAAATAATGTACAAATGGATATAGAGATGCAAAGTAGAAAGCAGTTCTGTGTTTGGTAAGTAAATCCTCCAAGGATTAATAGAATAAGCACAGAAGATCAAAGGTTTTGTAATTGGTTAAATAGATCTTTTTTCATTTTATATCATTATGGTTATTTTTATATCATTTTATATCAATATATCATTGCATATCTTTCAAATCATTAAATTTTATCTTATGATCAACTTTCAATAAATAACTAAATGTAATAAAATTTATCAAAAATAATATAAATATGAAAATTTCAATGCAGTAGGTAGAAAGTGATCTCAAAAATATTCTTCTTAGTATTTTCTAATGGATAAAATCAACTGTCTGCACATGAAGTGCTCCCATGCATTCTAGTATCAGATTTTCTACTGTCATTTTCTCTTCCTAAAAAGTTGTCTTTTACCATCAGGAACAAATAAACTTCATAGTATAGGGATCAAATATTTGGTTTCTTACTTGTAAATATTTTGCATCTTCCTTAATATCAGTGTAGGTACCTCCAAATTCCCTTTCCCTTCATGCTTAATCCAGATCTAGATGAAAACCCTCCTAACATTCTAGACTAGCTTATCCCTTCCATGGTGCTTTGTATGTAGTTAATGCACAGTAGCAATGGGATGACTAAAAGTAATTGATAGTGACTGTCAGTGCCTAAAATAGTACATGTTAAGATTCATCTTAGATCCTTAAGAAGCTATTTATTCTATATGTTGCACATTTACAATAATAATTATTCATCAGCCTTGACTATCTAAATGAAGTGAGCTTGGGAAAACATTCTGGAGAAGCCAAGTTAGTTCAGGAAAATGGAGAGTTAATCAGGCTTGATAAAAAGAACTAACATACTAAAGTAGAGCATCAAAAATTTGTGCTTTGAATTGAAAACTAGCAAGTATCTCTTATTTAACATTTGAAAAACTTTATAACTCCTGTTAGATTTTTTGATCTATGATGGAAGTATCTGTGATAACTGTATTGAGCATTAAAATTGAGTTGGTTTTTAATTTTCCTGGCAACAGTCTTCATCCAAGTAGTCTCGTGGGGCTAACCTGAGCTGGAAGTTCAGTCAACACTGGGCTCATTATCTGTAGAATGTATTTGTTTCAAAGTATGCGCACAGTTATTCAAGCTTTAGCACTGAGTTCTTTAATCCATATATACAAATCTGTATATATTCACTTAGCCTTAAACAAACATAGTATGATTTTATAGAAACAAGTAATAACCCTTTAAAAATTAATGTAGCACATTTTTACACTACATTTTTATAACTCATATAACTTTTGAGAAAAATGTTTATATTACAGGTTTTTACTTGTATATGACTAAAAATAATCAATGAGCTTTTCATGTATATTTAGTTTTGTTTTATTTTGTTTATTAGGCCAGGCTTGCTATGTAGCCCAAGTTGGTCTCAAATTCCTGGGCTCAAGCAATACTCTTTGCTAGTTTCCAAAATATTAACTATCTAGAGAGAAGATTTAGCTATGCGATTTGAAATCTATTTAAACTATTCTTTAGAAAATAGCAAAGTTATTGTATTGATTTGTAACATATATTTAAAATATGATTATAAACTTTATAGAGCAGATGTTTTTCAGATAAAAATTGTAAATGCTTTTGAGATATAGAGTGATATTTTGGCACATTTACATACATGCCAATCAAATAAGGATAGTTAGGTTATCTATCACTCCAAAATTTCCTTATGATGAGACAATTCACAGCTTCTCTTTCAGATATTTTGAATTATATGATATAATATAGTTAACTATAATAACCATTATGTGTAACATAACACAATAATTTATTACTGCTGATTGTGATTTTGTGCCTATTTATAAATCTCTTCCTATTTTATTTGCCTTTCACTCCATTCACCAGTTCCTGGTAATCATTATTTTGCTTTCAAATTTTATAAATCAGATCTTTTTGAATTAACAAAATGCATGAAATCATGTAGGTTTTGTTTTCCTATGTATTCCTTATGTCATGTAGGATCCATAGCCCCATCAATGTTCCTACAAATGGAAAGATTTTATCCCTTTACATGGCTAGGTAATATTCAAATATATACATTCATATATATATATATATATATATATATATAACGTTTACATTATATATGCATAAATGTATATATAACGTTTGCCCATTCTGTTCATTCATTGGCAGACACTGCATGATTCTTTATAGCTATTGAGAATGATTTTGTAGTAAATATTTGAGTGTGAGTATCTTTTTAATATATACCCAGATGTGGGATTGCTATACAATATAGTAGTTTAAGTTTTAATATTTTACTGACAATCCATATTATTTTCCAGTTTCTGCTTTAAATTACATTTCCACTAACAGCATATTAAAATAGTACTCACTTCAGTTACAGATTTGTCTCTTGTTTTTTATTTATTATAATAGTGATGTGATGATAAGTAATTGTGGTTTTGATTTGTATTCCTTTGATGATCAGAATGTGCATTTTTAAATATACTTTCCATTTCTATTCTTCTTTTGATCTATTAAGAATATATTTCCATTTATCAATTGGTTCTTTTAATGTAATTTTTAAGTTAATTATATAGCCTGGGTATTACTCCTTTCTTAGATTAGTAACTTTTCAATGTTTTGTCTAGTTCTGTAGATTGTTTCTTCACTGTATGTATTATTTCTTTGCTCTGCAGAAGTTATTTGATTTTATAAATCCCCTTGTCTGGTTTGTTGTTGCTTTTATGTTCTTCATTAAAAAGATAGCAAAGATTTTTTCCATCTTGTTTACAACCACATCTTCAAAATTTGTAGAAGAATGTTAATCATATTGAATGTGTCAATAATATTTTAATTAATGAATGTAACCACATAACATCTTTATCTTATATTAATTAAGCATAATTAACAAATGTTTTTATAATGTATATTTATATAGTATTCATGGACTACTTTGATAGGACGCCTTTATCTGATGGTTTTGAGTTTGTCAATGAAAAGTCAGAGTGAGGCCAAAGTCATTTTTCTTCTACACATGTCCTATGGCTGACTGTATTTCCAATAGTCACTGCTCCTTTCAACGTGCTTGAATATAAATTACTATGACTGCTATTTGACTTTTCTACTTAACTCTTTTCCTCTCTAATATTCCCTAGGGATAATTATAAAGCAACTTGCTGATCAAATTCCCATATTATTCCACAATCCTCCAGAGCTCACCTATATTCACATTTGTATACATATTCTCTGCAAAATGAACCATGTTTAAACTGTACACCTTTGTTTTTGGTATGTATTTCTAACTGGGCCTGAATTGATTGAACTTGAAACTTAACTGAAGAGACAAATTTAGAACACACTAATCAAGAACAGATAATAGGGGCTGGAGGTTTAGATCAGTGGCATAAGCACCTGCCTTGCAAGCAGGCAGTCGTGAGTTCGATCCCCGGTACCGATAAAAAGGAAAAAGACAAAAAAAAAAAAAAAAAAAGAACAGATAATTAAAAAAGCCAGATGGCATCAGACAATATGATATAAACTATTAGTATCAGAAATATTGAGAAAAGAATATTTGGTATGGATAGCTTTCCCAGAACATGCCTTTTCTTTTTGGAGGAGGATGGCCTTAAATTTTATTTCAGTAGTAGATAGAAACTGAACAAATGAACCTGTACATCTTCCAAACAAAAGAACTATTGGGATTAAAGGGATAGAAGTGAAGTTTAAAATTAGTATTTGTGAAACAATGTCAAAAACCACTAGGTTAAAATCAAGTTATTAAAAGAACTTACTTCCTTCACAAAACTCTAGATAATTCATTCATTTGCCTCTCAGTTTCAAAAAGTTATCTCTATTCTTTGGTTTATGGGCCCTCTCTTCTCCCTCCAAAACCAGGATAATCAGGCTATTCCTCATTGTACTGCTATGTCTCTGGGTTACTTGGTCTGTTGTCCTTTTCATATATATATATATATATATATATATATATATAATATTTATTATGGTAACATAACCTAAATATATCATTTGTACCATTTGCAAGCATAGTAATATTAATTTTATACATACTAAAGTGTATCTTGAAGTGGAAATATTTTCTTTTAGAATTGATCATCATGATTGCAAGTGATTTTGTATGCTGATTTTGTATCCTATGACTTAACTACATTTATCAGCTCTAACAGTTCATGTGTGTTTGTGTGTGTGTGTGTGTGTGTGTGTGCGTGCGCGCATAAAATTGTGACAGTTAACTGTATTATCAAGTTGATTGGCTTCAGAGTGACCTATGGGATTATTAAAATATAATTTAGGTACATCTACATGGGACATGGAAACATATAGGTACTCTATCTGGTCCTTCACACTTTTCTGCCTGACATTGTTCTCCTGTTCTAGTTTGGATTCTATGAAATTAGAAGTTTTGCTACACAGTGCCTCTCAGCTGTGTTTTTTTCCCCCATTGAAGCTAGATAATTACAAATTGAACACTCTGAAAACATGAATAAATTTCTCTCCTTTAAGTTTGGAATGTCAGGTATTGTGCCCAGAGATCACAAGCTGACTAGCATTGAAAATTAGTACTGAAAAGTGGAGTTGCTGTTGTGACTGTATCTGACAATGTAGCTCAGAAGCCTTTGGGACCATTTGCAGGAATAATTACAAAAGGTTTGAGTATGTACCCTGGAGAAGCCCTGAGAATGCCATAAGCAGAGCCTAGTTGGCAGTTTTGGTTACACCATGAAAGACTAGAATGCTCATAGTAATTCAGAGAGTAGAAGCTGGACTCTTGCTGGACTCTTTAGTTTGGAACAAGGACTTTACTGGGAGTTGGACTAGCAGGCATGCACTTTATACTCTGGTCAAATAGGAATTATCTACATCTTGCTCATGTCTTGAGACTTTATGGGAGACTGAGTTTAAGGATGATGGAAAACTTGATTGGTGAAGAAAATTTTGAAGTATCTCAACAATCATTTGATTCTTTGAGCCTTGCAGGCTTTTTAAAACAAGATTTATAGTGACAATTGGGACCAAAAAAACATCACATGCATAGTTGTGGCCACCAAAGAGTCACAGGTATAGTTGGGGCCAAAGGAGTCCTAGTTGCTGAAGAAAGCTGCACTCTGAAAAAGAAAACATCAGCAAGCAGGAAGACCCCACCCACCAAAGACTGACAAAGTATAAATCTTTCTTTGAGAAGAGACTCATTAAAACCCCTGCCTGAGAAGGGAATCCTAGAAAATCAGTTTCCAGGATTCATTTAACTGTGCTGAGTCATCCACAGTCATACACAGAAGCCTCTGCAACCATTTTAAACAGGGATCAAGATACTCTCTGTGCAGGTAGCAGACTCTGCCATTTTTCGCTTGATGCTGATTTGTTAAGCATGCAAAATGCAATAGTTGTGGTGTCAGGAGTTTTCCACCAAGATTTCAAAGAAAGGCAGAGTAGCAGACAATTTGTCACTGAGACTGGATTTGGCAAGCTTTGAGAGCTAACACAAATTTACAGTGGAAATCCCAAGGAGTCTGCTATGCCAGAAACATGAAACATCTGTCAGGAAGTTAGTAAGTGGAGCCTGCCCAAAGAGGCATCATGTAAGCTGCTACTGGAAAGACCATACAGATAGGGCCACATGCATTTTTAATGGTCACATCTTAACACCATGTGTCCTGTATGCTAGACATAAGTTATGTTCCTTAACAATTTTCCTGCTGGTTTTTAGTCTTCTTTTAGTCCAATTCTTTTCTATTCTATTCTTACCTTTTGGAATGATTGTAGTAACTCTGTCCTTGTGTATTAGAAACACATAATTTATTTTTTAAATTTTAAAAAGGTTCATAGCTAAGTGTATCTTTTGATTCTCAAAGGAGATTTTGACTTAGACCTTTGAGAAATTCTGAAACAATTGGCTTTGGAAGATATTAGCATATTTTCTATTGTAAGAAAAATAGTTACATTATGTGACATGTAATAATATCCTTGTGTTTCTTTTGAAGATTGAGTGAAGTTTAAAGAGATATGTTTTTGGGTCAAGTTGACAAGGAGCAGAATGGGACATTATATTGGAGTTTCAACTTGTTTGCCTTTTGCGATGCCAGGGTCATGATGACATTAAACCCAACTCGACAAAGCAAAATAACTTCTCCATTTCAAGATCATCTATGTAGAAATCGCATTTCCTTCCACAATCTTCTTTTTGCCATCAGCATTACTTTGTTAGGGCTGTTATCACCAGTGATCACAAACTGGATGGTTAAAAGCAACATAAATTTATATTGAAACAATTTAAGAAGCCAAAATGTGAAATCAAGGTGTCAGTAAGGTTAATTACTTCTTGAAGTTCTGAGGGAAAAAAAATCATGCCCATATTCAAATTGCTGGTCATTCTTGTCATTCCTTGATATTATTGGGTTATATATACATCACTTCAGTATTTGATTTCATCTTCCTGTGACCTTTCTCTATTTTACTGCATGTCCTTTTCTGTATTATGAAGGTGTATTCAAATAACAGGTGATGCATAAGTTTAGTATCTTCATATTTCCCTATTAATTATATATGGAATGATTTGATTTTCAAGTACATCACATATTGAGGTCCTACATTACATGAATATTTTGTATCACAAAATCTAATATAGTCACAGTTTATTTGAGAGCCCATTATGCTGCTTAATATATTTGTACTTTCTCTCATTGCTAATTACAGATAGAAGTCAAAGAGGAGAGTTTGCTGCAGTAATATTATATGGCATAAGAATCTAGGTTACTTGTTCATGAAGCTGATATGAACATTTGACTTGCTTTTGTGTGATCCATAATGCATTACTTCCATTTTATAGTGGTTTTCTGTTGGTTTCACCTGATCTTATGACTGATATATCTTACTTAAGATGAACTGTATCATTGTTTAATGGCCTTTTGTACTCCATTCCTATCAAGGCCTGATATTAGAAGAGGAGCAAGTGTGAAACAGATGTCTTGGGCTTTTCTACAGAAACTTAGGGGTTGAAATTTTAACAGGGCTTTCCATAAACCTTATACATTACTTTTTCTCACCACAGGAACCTTAAGTCTACTGTAGCATATCAGCAAAAGTCTTGCACATTCCATCTCAGGCTTCAATGTATTTTTATTTTTTTGTGTTGCGTATAAGAACTTCAAAATGCTTTTCTTTCTTATTCATTTGACCTGATTAATTGATATCATTAAAATGGTGAGCCAAAATTTACATGGAATATCCAAGTGACTTAGGTCTCTTTGAACTATAATAGAGATTGAAAGAATTAATATAAACCTTATACAAAATAAGTAATGTATTCTTTATCCATCCCATGTGAATATGAACTATTTCTGGCTTTCTTTCTCCACAGAAATGAAAAGAAAGTATTTCCAGATCACTGACTGTATAACTGAATGGATGTTAATATTTTCCAGCTAAAAAATTATAAATGGCACCATGTTATAAATGTGCTACTAATTGGTCAAGTATGGAGTAACTAATGTATTATCACGGCTCGATCTTCTTTATTCAGGAGTCAGACTGGTAAATTAAATGGATGTATGATGGAAACTTTAGATATGATGGCATACTTTAGATCTTTAAAGGCTAATTTATGTCTTTTTTTTCTAGAATACTTTGTGTTTTTCTTCATTGTTTTGGAAAAGTGGGAGTGTAGCAATTTTAGGAGCTTCCACTTTGAATTCCTCACTTGTAATAATGTTTAAACTCCCACAGTCCAAAAACCCCTTATCACAGCTCACACAGTTAACCACATCACAGAGCTACTTGATGATGACATTCTCAGAAACTCTGGCTATGTATCCCAGCCTGGTCAGCAGATCCAAGTGAATCACTGTGAACTGGGTCTAAGTGAAGACACCGTTTATCCTGTTGCCTGTGTTAACCTCTGTTCTGTTTAAAGGACTATAGAGAGGTGTCAGGCATTTGGATATCAGGGCCAACTTGAACTCCTTTCCAAAATGTTTAAGATGTTTGAGAATACCTCTGTTTTTTTGGTGGATGGTAACTTGAGTAACCTTATATGTGAACCTTTGAGAAAGGACCCATAAAACTACGACTGTATATACTTACCATATTGTTACTAGGTCCTGTCTCATGAGGCTTGAGCTTTTCTCCAGTCAGTGGATGTAGGGCCTGAGAATTAATTCAGGTTAAGAAACTAGGTAAGAAGTTGAAACTTCTTATGTAAGTGGTAGAGCATTTCTAAGTATCTTGTACATTCATTATCGCTTAAATAAAGCAATATTTTTGTCTTTGATACATCCATCAGTCAATTTTATCATACTTTGTCCAAGCTTTTAACTATCACATCAAATTCAATTGAGTGCTGTAACTACCTTTTATAAGAACACTTAAAGCAATCATATTTACAATATTCTCAAACAAAAAATAATCCATACATATGACAAAATGAATAAATATATTCCATCATGTAACATGGAATATTTACAATCATTAAGTGAAAACAAGTATAGAAATCACATTAATAAATTTAGTAAGTATAATTTAGATTAATATTTACTGGAATGAAAAGAACATGTATTTTAAGTTTATATAAAATTCGTATATACTTATATAAGCCATAAATATATTTTACATGTTAATAAACTACTTCTAGTGTTTATATGTGTATGATTAATTAGACGACATATAAGGAAAACAAAGTAGTATCTATCTATTATCAGGAGGTGGTTTCATTTGTGGAAGGAATTAGTGAGGACTGAAGGAATTTTGGGTGCTGAAAGCATTCAGTTTTCTTGACTTTGAGGTTGTAAACATGAATATTGAGGTTTCTCTCTTATAACCATGGAACTATACATGGCCTTTTCAAACAAAAAATGCTTGTGTTCAATTTTCAAGTCCCATTTTCTATTATTAAAACTGAATCATTTCAAAATCTTTTTGATGTCAGCAATTAGTTTTATGGGATGCTTCCTTTTAAATTCTATGTCACATTACCCACGTAAGTAAATTACATGATTTATTTGTACTTGAAAATCAATGTCAAGGGCCAGCACTATAGCTCATTGGTACAGTGCCTGCCTGTCAACTGCAAGGTCCTGAGTTCAATTCATAAAACACACAAAAAAGCACAAAACAACAATAACACGAAACATAAAAATTGGATTTGTATTGTCATAAACTGTATTCTTTTTCTTAAAATAATCTGAGTTTTAGAAAATATAGAGCAGTGGTTTGATAACTGATTTCATTCCAAACTTTGAGTATAATTTCTCTATTTTTTATAGCTTTATTTCATTCCATAGTCTTTTTAAAGGTGTTTCTAAACTGTATAAAAATCGAATTTCATTTTTCTATTTGGCCTCATTTTAGTGCATAAATGATGACAAAGATAAGAAAAGCATTACTTTGAGAATCAAGACAAAATAATTCATTGCAACACAGGCCATTGAGAGAATCTCTTACAAGAGTTAGTCTGAGGGCTTCTGTTTAGTTTTAAAAATTAAACAGTGTACTCTCCTATTTTAGAATAGCTAATGAATTACTGAGAGAGATCATTGGAAGAAAAGAATATAATGAAAAAAGAAGAAAATCTCTTTATTACTTCGTTAGCACCCAGGCACCACGCAAGGAGCTCTTTGCCATTCCTCCCCAGTTCTGGGGCTGCTGCTCTCTGACATTGTAACAGAAGGGAAAGTGTAGCTCCTTCTCACTGCTCAAAATAGTAATTCTCAGCTTTTCTGTGGATTTTAATCAACCAGGGAGCATTATAAAGTTTCCTATACTAGGACTGTGCTCCATCATAATTAAACCAGAATCTCTGGGAGTGATTTTAAAAGTGCCATTGATACCAGTAGGCAGCCAAATTCGAATCTAGCAATTTAAATGAAGTAAAGTTTTTGAATTTAAGACATAAAACATAATATTTGGGAGTCAAAGGGAACACTTTAATAGTTAATTTTTGTGTGTAACGGCATAATGTTGCACAAAAGAAAATAGTTAAGTTACATACACTGCATATTCCAATGAGATGTGTTTGAATTTCCTAAAAGGAGCCTGTAATGAATATTAGAATCAATTTTTGATGAGATTAATGCCAATGAAGACAACATCACATCTAATAATAATCTCAGTATCTATCATTATCCTTTTGATTGTAGTAACAGCCGTCACACAGGTAATGTTGGTTACTATGCTTGCATTATCCCAGTTCAGTCACACAAAGTATATATTATATTACATATTATAAAAACACTTCGATAATTTTTAGTTATGCATGAGCCTGTATTGAAGTAGTTCAACTTATCATTAAACAAAGTTTGAAAGAGTGTCATAGAATTAGAATGAGCTGTGCATTAACTGGAAAAAGACTGTGTTCACATGTTAGGAAACTTAAAGAGAGAATACTGCCAATAGGATAAGAATTTATTTTTCTCACCTGGGTTAAAGGTCCTGAGAAAGTAGTCCTGAAGTTATAGAGTGGACCCAGACTTCTAGTATGTTTATTTAAGTATGGTGGCCGTATTTCCAACAATTACATCAAATTCCAGGTAAAAGGAAGAAAAATAAAGGCTATCTTAAAGGTAAACCCTTTCTCTGATGCTACTTTATGAGTTTCACATAAACTCCAATTCATAATTCATTGCCCAAGCAACTATTCTTGTGCTCATGAAGCTGGGGGACAAAAGTCTTAATCTGTGCGACATGCTCCTTTTCAGGAAGTCAGAATAACGAGCCAGATGCTAGGACACATTCTTTGTTATGAACTAAAAATGATAATTCTTTAGTTATACAGAGATACAGAGAAACAATTCTTTAGCTATATAGATATAAAGAACCATGTGACGAAAGTGTGCTGATACCACAAAGACCTTTGAATTACTTACTCAGAGGCATTTGTTATAATATTCCTTGTTTATTTATTTTTGTGAAGCTCAACATAAAATACAGCCTAGAAGAGTGATTCTCAGTGGGAGAAATTTTGTTATTTCTCACCCTTTTCTGCCAGAACATTTGGCATTGTCCATTGTTATGTTAGGGTTTCAACCACAGGAAGTACTCCTGGTGTCTTGTGAGAGGTGATCAGAGATGTTATTAAATATTGCATAAGGCAAATGATGACTTCCAACAAAGATGATTTTCTAACACAAGAAGCAATATCAAGATGGAAACCTAAATATCTCTCTTTTTCCTCACCAGCAAAATTGATATCTAAAATGTCAACAACTATACTAAGAGAAATAGCGACAGTGAAAAATAAAATGTTGTCACTGAAAGTTTTCCACAGGGAAGTATATGACTGAAATAAAAAACAAATATATTAATATACAAATATTAAAGTATTGAAAACTCAAGTATCCAAAGTTTACAAGGACCAAAGATGTAATGTAAGGGAGACTTGCTATATGTAAGTAGCAACTGGCACTTGTCTTTGGTCACCAGGAAACCATGGTACAGGGCAGGGACAGTGATTATAAGATTATTCTGAATTCTCTGGACTAAAAATCAAAAAATCCTCCTAAGTAGGATAGCTTTTGTTCATTCCCACCCTATGGTTACTTTGTTTGTATGCTGAGAAAAATAACAAAATACCACAAACTGGGTGAGTTAACACAATGAAAATTGGTTGTCTCAAAGTTCTGGAGGCTAAAACTACTAAATTAAAGCATTGGAAGGCCACATCTCTCTGAAGTAGAGGGACGGAAACTTCCTTGTCTCTTTCTAACTTTTAGTGGTGACCAGCAATTGTTGGTGGCCTCAGCTTGCACACATATAACCCAGTCATCTGACATTCTCTCATCTGTATGCCTTTGTGTCCAGATTTTCCTCTTCTTGTGGAGACACCAGTCACCACATTGAAGCCCATCCTAACCCAGTGTTACTTCATCTTAATTTTATTATAACCACAAATATCTTACATCAAAATAAGGTCACTTTCATAGGTACCAGGTGTTAAGACTTTATGCTTTTGGAGATTACAATGTAGCAAACAAGTTACCATTTAAGAATTTATGCTCTAAAATTTGTTAGAAATTATTTTTCAAGGGAAGCTGGAAATTCAGCTTTTACATTTTAGTTTTTCCAGGGCGGAGGATCAAACTCAGGGTTGTATTTCTACTAGGCAAGCATTCTGCCATTTAGCTACATAGGCAGCCCAGGAAATTCAGGCAGCCCTATGTTAAATCTTTAAATTACTATTACTTGGATTTTAAAAAGGACATCTGTAGCATGAATGTTGTTTGTGATTTTGCAGACTTTCTACCTCCCTCTTGATGATTAGAAAACACGTTGATTTTCTCTAGGGACTGTCACCATACAGACTGAAAAAAAAATGATAGTGGAAATAATACAGTAGAGGTGGGGAGAATACATGGAATTTCAGGGACATCAGAGGAAGAATTGCAAGACTTGAAAGATAAATGGTGAGTCAAAGTAGCAGCGTACGGCACGTGCATAGATATGTTCTAGGCAAAAGTTCAAGCAAGTTTTCACAAACAATACGTCAACTTCCATCCAAGGGCTCATTTGCATGGGTAAATGGATTTATGCATTGTTGAAATTAATGTGCTCATTCATAGATTAGACTTCTGGGATATAACAACTGCTGGGTATTTTGTAGACATTTTAGGATTGTTGGCATGTATGCTGAAAGTGTACTTAACATCTAAACTGACATATTTTTGAACAATAAATACAAAATACCCTCTATCTTTTAAATATTTGAGCATTTAAACGTCTGCATTCAGAATTAGAAGGCAAAGTTAATATTCACAAAGTGGGATCAAAATACATGCTGAATGTCTACATTTTAAGAAATATATTAAGCAAAAGATACATTGCCATTAGTCCCTCTCACTTCCAACACATTACACCATTGCTCTTGGCATTTGTGAAGTAGATCTGGTGGTTTTCTTTCATGAGTATCTTTAGTCGGATTGATGTAGCTGCCTCAGTGTCTGAAATCAACTCAAAAAGTTCATCTTTCATGTGCATTTTGACACTGGGAAAGAGCCAAAGTCAAGACACACCATGATAGTTTTACAAACCTGTCTTTTTGTTTAATGCATTTGGCAGCAGCATTTTTTTCACACCTTTAAAAACATTCATGAAGGAAGACTTCCAGAACTGCTTGAGAATCGGGCAAACATGACGGGATAAATATGAGGGGGAATAATAAGCAGTGCATTTTCTGTGGTAATCTTTTTTAGTTTAAATACTGACTATGCTTTTTAAAATTTAATTTGTTAACTATATTTGCAGTGTATAATCATTATATTCATTGTGAGAGATTTGTACTTCTACGTGACACATTTAAATTTTTTTTTTTTTTTTTTTTTTGGTCCTTTTCTTCTCCATGCCCTTCAGATCTTCTTCCTTTCCCTATTTACAAAAGTTATATTTCCATTTTTCCTTTTCAGTTTGTTTTTTTTTTTTTTTCTGTAAATCCCTTTTTGCTGCATCCAGCGCAGCTCCCAAAATTCCTGAGGAGAGGGAGGTGGAGAATGAAGAAATGAAAACAAGAGTCAGCTCAACAACAAGAAAACCGAGGTGGAGCTTCCTCTCCTGGTGGGAGAACAGGAATCACCCAGCAAGGGAAGCACACTTATTTACACACTTGGGAGGCTGATGGAAGGAGAAAGCTGTCTGCCTCACAATCTGCTCGTCTGACTTGCCTGAGAGCTCTGTGTTGTGGGGCTGGCCTTGCTCCAGCCTTGCAGGTATCATCAATCCCTCTCCAGCTTCGGCTGCTCCTCACATTTTTTCACTTTGTCCCCTCACTCCTCCCCATCTCTTGTTCCCCTTCCTCTTTGTACAAGTTTTTCCTATTTCCCAATATCTGTCATCCATTTTGCTCCTTATTTACACTTTGGGTTTCTCACACAACAGAAACAATGTGATATTTAAATTTATTTGTCTGATTTATTTCATTTAGAGTCTGAAGATGCTTATCCCTTGTACAATTTTGAAATCCATCTGCTCCTTTTCAAAGCCAAAAGTGCAGTTAACTGCCCCTCAAGTCCCATTGATTAGGTAGGAAAAAATGGTTCCTATGAAGACCACCTGAAGGCTGTGTGGATGGATGCTGGGCTGCTACAGTGACAACAGTGGCACTCAGCATCTTCTTTTCTCCTTTCATTTTCTCCTCCACTTCCTCCCTCCCTCCTTCCCTCTTTTTTATCCTTTTCTTTCCTTTTATCTTTATTTCTTTTCCCACTCCTACTTTCCTTTCTTTTTTGTATTTTATATTAATCGAATGAATAATATCCAGATCCACTCTAAATAGATGAGTACATCAATAAAATTATGTCCCTTACTGGAAGATGAGTAAAGTATAGTAAAAAGACACGAAGCATTGTAAATCATCGGTGTGATACCTGCATGTGATACTACAAGAGTAAGAGACGGGGTGGGGAGTGTCCATCCAGTGTTTGACTTGCTTTCTCTAAAAGATTTGAACTATTTCATAATGTGTGGGTAGAAATTTGCTAAGTAAATAATTACTGTTAGACTTTACCAAAAGATAAAATAGAATGCTTAAAGAATTATTTGGAAATTGAGGCAGTCAGATTACTAGCAAGAGTAGCATGCCTTCTTGTCTGCAGGTGAGAGGCAAGAGAACCCAGAAATGTCGGTAACCAGATGTATGCAGCATCTGCTAAGAGATTTGAGTTTAATCCGAATGCTGTCGGGAACGTTTGATAAGGCAAAAATGAAGATACGAAAATGGTTATGAAACTAGGAGAGGGAGCAAGAAGAAAGGCTTGCAAGCTCAGAAAACCAGGTTGGACCATACATAGGTCAATGGTTGGGTGAGCGAGGTTAGAAAAGTGGAAAGATACCAGGATGGAGACTTTCGAAGTAATATGAAAATGTCCTACACTAAAAAAAGAGGACATACACTCGAAGAATGAGATGAGGAGACTACCAAGTTGAAGCAGAACCAGGACAGAATATTTAAGAGACAGTGTGGAACAGAGTTGTACAATTTTATTGGGGCAGAGAGTTAGAACATGATGACTAAAATATATGTGTTGAATTGGGGATGTTCCAGTTTCTCGAGATCCCGTGGATAAAAGAGGAAAGCTGCAGTGAAAGTGAGGGACTGTTGGAGAAGCAGGAGCAGAGATTTCCAAAGCCAGACTGATGACAGCAAGAAGAGGTATTATACAATACCGAGAGAGGCTGGAGGTAACCTGGTAATTTAGTCTTTGATGGAATCAATTACAACATGTAAATACACTTACGGAACACAGCCAGTGTGCTGAGAAGCTAATGATCAGTCACCGAGATATAGAGCCCCATGCAGAGGTCAGCCTTGATCTCAAGTGCTCTTTCCAGGTGTCACTTTCCTTTGTCCTTTCCTCACTCTAGTGTAAACTACGGTCTTACAGCAAAGAAAGAAATGTTCTTGAACCCTTTCAAGGACATGATGTTAATAAAAGCTATCACTTCCCTGCTTTGTTTTTATCTGTAGAACCAATTTTTCTATTAGACGGGAGATGTTTGTGCCATGACTCCAAATTTGTATTTCTTTCTTCTCCCTCCCTCCCTCTCTGACCTCCTGTCCTGTCTCTCTCCCCGTTCTCTGTTTGCCTCTCTACTTCCCACCTCCTTTCTTTACTTTTTTTTTTTTTTTTTTTTTTTTTGTCTTTTTCCTTTTTATCGGTACCGGGGATTGAACTCACGACTGCCTGCTTGCAAGGCAGGCACTTATGCCACTGAGCTAAATCCCCAGCCCCCCCCCCTTTTTTCCTTCTTTATAAGAAAATTTTCTGTGTACAGAAGCAGGAAAATAGGGATATAGATATAGATATAGATATAGATATAGATATAGATATCACTATTTGAGGTAACTATCAAGACATTATTAATGTAATGTGTGAAGGTTACAGTACTTATTACTTCCTTAAGACTTTTCAAGTCGTAGCTTAGTAGACAAGAAAGTCAAAATGTTCCTTTCTCCTCGTATGCATAATAGCAAAGGCAAGTGTAAGTAACACCATGGAGATTGGATCTACATATGGTGGGTGATTCGATTTTTCTTTAATTTCTTTGTGGGAAATGTAATTTGATAGCAACTAGTGGTATGAAGGTGCAGATGGTGTGTTTCGGTCAGATCCTATTACCTGCAGCGACAGAGTCCAGCTTGCCTTTGACAGCTATAATTGGCCTCTTCCAGTCTCTTTGGAGTTGGGGTAAAAACATTATCTCAGTCCGGGTGTTTTTGCAAGACAAATAGAATGGTTTGTTTTTCACTTATTACTTGTGACAAGAAACTGAAAGAGGAAGAGCTGGCCTAAATTCATGAGAGACAGCAATTCTGGAAGAAAAGTCTCATATCCCAGGAGAGAATGTGCAGTCACAAAGGTGTGCATAATTCAGAGATCATTTTGTAGTTATGTCAAGTTTTTGGCAGGAGTCAGATGATAAAATTCTTTTAATTGGTCAGTTAAGTGTCCGCACCAGCTGCAATGATTTCAGATAGTTCCGTGAATACAGAGCAACTCCATGAACACATGGTAAGACTAAAGCCTCCTTTCCTCCAAATCTTCCTTTCCTGGCATGGGAATTTAATTAGAATTGAATGCACTGGCTGTTTCATTGCCTGTTAAGGCTTGTGGCCAGCTCTTGCTATCAGATATGAGAGTCCTGACAGCTTTTCACCGATGATGCTAGCTGCTCAAATAAGGTCTGTGCAAACAAGAATGGATTACCTTAATTCTTTTACCCTTCACTCACAAATTGCTTTGTAAAAGCCAAAACAGTATTTTATGCAAAAGTAAAATTTTATATTTCACTGTCAAGCTTTTTGCCTCACCTGAATTTTAAAGAAAAGCACATAAAAAGTGTAAACTCATAAAAGAGAAATTTTCCTTCAGTTTTTAACTGGTTAGAGAGGATGCTTCACTTATACTTCTTGACAGAATTTAAAACCTGGCATCTGAATCCCAAGAGCTGGGGCGTATTTCTGTGTGGAAACAGCTGTAATCTTAAATCAGGAATTCATTACAATTTTTCTCTCCTATAGTTGAAAGATTTCATTGCCCAAAAGCTTTCCTGTAATTGTATATATAAACCTAAAAGTACCAATCCTTGACCACCAAATGATGACTTTGATTGCTTTAATTTTCTGGAAACAGTTTAATTCCATTAATATCTGCTTAATATTTAATGGGTGACTTAGGATGGTACATTGCAGAGGATAAATCTCTCCTTTCAAGTGAATATACAAATTTAGATCCAATTGGGAGAATAAATGGATTCTAGAGGAGAAAAACCAAGAAATATATTATTTATTTAAACATTACCTTTTTTCATCACCATGCTCTCCTTTAGTAGGAGTCTGACACCATTAAAAGAAGTCTGGGAGGGTTAAAATTTAAACAGTTGAAAGAAAAAGAAATCTAAAGCTATAATCTTTTAGTAACTCAGATAGTTACTTGAGGTATAATTTCAATTCAATTTATTTTACTTCAATTAGATGAAGCTGTTCATTATTTATTTACCTGTACCACATGTTATGATTATTAGGGAACATGTCCAATAGGAGATCGCTATATCTCTATAGAGGAGTCATTTCATTTATTAAAATACGGCTTTGCATTAACTATTTGCCAGCCAATAAACTACCAGAGATTTCAAATGATGAAGTTGAAATAGAGAATGATGATGATGCATATGTACCAGTTAAAATTCCTTTAAATAGCTGTTACAAAATTCTTATCTGGTGGAGCATAGTGGCACATGCTTGTCATCCCAGCACTGTAGATGCTATGGCAAGAGAATCACTGTGAATTTGAGCCAGCCTGTGCTACAAAGTGAGTGCAAGGCCAGCCTGAACTGCATAGCGAAACTCTGTCTCAAAAAGACAAAAAATAAAGGAACAGATAAAATAAAATTTCTATCTGAAAAGTTGCTAAATACAGATGGAAAAGTTGTCGGAAAGGTACAAGAATATCACTAGTCACAGTTACATTTTGGCTTTAAAATTATAGGATTATTCTAAGAATGCGCTCCCCCCAAGTCACAGACCATTTCTTTTTATCTATATTTCAAATTGTAGTATATCATAGCCACTGAATACACTATTACCACTTAAATGAATGGTTCAAAGAATTGAATGAAAATGTTTGGTAGTAGAAGTAGACAATCAACTTCCAATGAGATAATCCTTTTTTCTCCTTTTTAAGTTTCATAACTTTTGCTGGTGAATTAAACTTTCTAACACATCAGTGTTCTTATCTGTAATTGGGAATAAACCACACAAAGTGAGGGAATGGGAGTCAATCATATGAAGTGAGGGCATGAATCTGTGCTATTTTTTTCAGTAATTTTCAGTGGTAGCTGTACCAAATTATTGTCTGAATATTTTTTTTTAATTGTTGAGTTTGAACTTCGTTGTTTTAGGGTAAAACACCAGATTCTCTCTTTTTAGTGTACTTTTCAGATGATGCAGATGATTTAATGTAAAATCAGAAAACACACAGTTATAAGAGAAACTCACATACAAAAGCACACTTTTTCCCTAAAAAGAACTACTATTTAAATCCAGACAACTTTTTTGTGAATTAAGTTTTATTTCTACACCCTGTCATTCTCAGGGTGCACTTATCTATCACAGATATATTCTCTTCCTGTCTAAGTGCATTGTGCAATATAACTAGACCATAGTGGTTGCAATTTATCTTATGGAGGTTTATTTTGCTCTGGTGACCAATTTTTGGTGAGAATTGAGTACTGCTGTCTCTTTATTATGGAATCAGAGAAGAATTATAGTTCAAGAATTCAACATTTGATGAATCAGTTTCCTGAAGAATGGTCCTTTTCACTTTTTCCCTTTTCCTATCCGCCTGGAGATACATTATGGTCTCATTTTAGTAAGGCAATTTCCGTGGCTAACTTGTAGACCATCCAGTATAATATTTGAATTTCAGTAATACTTAAAATCATGGTCTAAGTGTGTAGTCTTATTTTACTACAGTTTTTGTTCCTGGATATACAGTAGAAATTTCATTGTATGCCATAACCTCACCTGTTTGTTAATTACTCTCTTAAAAATTCAATTGTTAGTTAAATTTATAAGTGAACTTTACCTTACAAAGGAAGTAGTAGTTAATTTTTTGAATAAAGTGTTATAGCCAAATATACATATTATAGATCCTGTATTAGATCATGTACTTGCTTAAAGGTATTCTCTTTGCAAGAATTACAAATATACCAAAAATATATGTATTGTTTTAGTATTTGCATAGGTATATGAAATTTATGAGATAGAATAATTTATAAAATTATTCTATCCTGTACTATCAAAAATAATTTCATTAATTTTACCTGATTCTGTTACACACATATAGAAAAGTTCCCACTTCAGTCTGAAACTCTTCCTCTAAACCCTTAGCCCTCGGCATAACTGTCTTTTTTCCCACAGGCCTTTCCCATATTTATACATAAGGCACTGCTGTCTTGACATGCTGGCCTCAGCATGCTGCTGTGAAGTGGTTACTAGGTGACACTTTCTGTTTTCCTCCTCAGGCCATTTATTGTCCTCTCTAACATTCTTTTCTTAGATATGGAACTGGTTAGAATCTTTTAGCAAGTGTCAGTGTTTTCTCCCTTGTGAGTCCTGGTCAAATACCAGTCATCACATACTCAATGGTTTGATCTTCCCTTTGTGACAGGGCATTTATGCTTGCTTCTTTAACATATATGTGCAAGTATACGCACACTGCATATCCAGGAATGATTATATAAGGCTGAATTTTTATTTGTTGTATATGAGTAGGTATACTCATATATCTGTTTGCTACAGTTGTGGGTTTCATTAGCTTCTTGTTTTGATACCTTACTCTGCACCATGATAGAAATGTGAGTCAATCATATAATGATTGAATCATATAAGCTAGTTACAGTGAACAATATACTTAAACAGGAAATGAACATATCTGTGAGAGACAAGGGTATTTAACTAAAACACCCCAGAAATACTTCAAGAATGATAGGGAGTATAAACAAAATAGGTCAAACAGACTGGATAGGATCGAAGTAACTGGTTAGAGATAAAGTGAACTAGATTTTCAAACATTAGTAACATTGAAACACATTGCCCAACCAGTGTCAGTCAAACAGTCAAATAGTTTAATAGGCATTGAGCAGAACAGTAAGCTAACCCTTACTATTTGGCAGGACATTTCAGGTAATCCATTGCCGTCTCAGTTTATCATAGGAGCCCTGTCTCAGAACAAGTCTGATGATCCACAAAATCTTGTTAGCTTCATGCATTCTTCTTAATGATAATGGCTATTTTTAATACCTTCTATAAGCCAGGGAATGTGCAAGGAGCTTTGCATAAATTAAGTCTAATCCTCTTATGAAACTGGAGAGGAATGTGTTATAATTCCATTTTATTTTTCAGCTGAGGCCATGCCATACACCTAGCAAAACCCAAGACAATTCTCCTTTGCTCTATTACACTGCCCAGAGAGCCACTCAGAAGCATGGCAAATTCCCTTAAGGGTATTCAATTTTAGTGGATATTCAAAAATCAAGGAAAAAATGCTCTAATTTTTGTTGTAATATAGTAAAAAAAACTCTGGTGCTGGAATTTGATTTCTAGGTTCAACTTCTCATTTGTCAATTCACATTTTTATTGCCTTACTTGTGAAATAGGGATAATTAGTTTCATTATTTCCCTCTCTCCTCACCAGAATATGTTTCTAGCTCAGAATCTTTGAGAATCAAATGAAGCAGAACATAGAGAGAAATTTAATAAAAATGTAAAGCACTGATTTAATGCTAAATATATTGAAATACAAACAAATCAATATAAGTAAGTAGAGTATTTGCATTTTACAGATGCAAATACAATTGTGCCATAGATAAAGCTTCAAATGAGAAATTTCTCAACCAGAAAAAGTAGTTCAGAGAAGTCAGCTCTAGGGTTTCATGATTCATTCACTAAATGATGTAGTTGAACAGTTGAACATCAAAAGATAATGTTCAGTTTTATTACTTTCTTATAAAATATATTCCTTCAAATGGTACAATCAATTTCTAGAATTTGAAAAATAGCAATGATCACCTGACTCTACTATGCTGTAAAGAATATATAGTGTAACTATAATGAAAGGCCAGACAGTAAAACCCAGAAAGCTAAAAACAAAGATTTTAGCTTGAAAACTTACATTTGAAAAATGACTTCTAATACAAAGGAATGCTATAAGCTATGTTTACATGAGTCAAACATTTATTATGTTTTCAAAGTTTGGGTTGCATGGTTTCTTTTATTGAATAAGACAAAACTCACATAAAATTACAGTTTCAAAGTTACTGTCTTTGAATTGTAAAATTACTTAAAATGTTTCATAATTAGATTATCAGTTTTTATTTTCTTCAGTACATGTTTGCAGTACATAATGAATATATTCTTCATGAGGAGTTGGTACATTTATACATTGCACATTTTAATTCTTTCTTTGACTTCTAACCTTTTCAATCTCCCCTCTGTCTACCTCCTGATTCCATTCCCTTTTACAAAATATCTATCTTCCTATTTCTTAGTATCTATCTTTTATTTTCCTCTTCACTTATACCTTGGGTTTTTCTACTAAGAGAAACAACACAATACGTAAGCTTGTGTGTCTGATTTATTTCACTTAATATGTTTTTATTATGTCATTATTTTCTTATTTTTTTCCTGAAAGATATATTGCTTGATTGTGGAGAGTTTTGTTCTTTTGTTTCTTAGAGCTTTATTTGGAAATTATTGCAAAGACGAGACTTAAATGTCAAAAATGCTTCAGCTAGAGGTATTCGATGAAAAAAATCTGAACACCTGTGATTTTGTTCTATGGAAAATGACTTCTACCTGGTCACCCATCTTTGCTTTCTGCCTTTTCTATGCTTTTACCGCCAGGTGGCAGTGGGGCAACACATATGGTTAGCATCTAATTTCTCGCATTTGATTATAAAATAGGGTGGGGGCTTAAAGATATCACTAAACCGAACATCAAGAGCTAGATTGTAAAGATAGTTCATATAATGTCAATTTTCTACATACGCTATATACATAGTGACATACACAGAAATATATTTATGAGCACATATAGAATCACAATTGTTTATCCCATTTAGATAGTAAACACATTGTCATTGAATATATATATATATATATATATATATATATATATATATGATCACAGTAGAATTTTCAAAAGAATAAAATATTCTGAAGTTAAAAGGAAACAAAAATAAAATTTTATGGCCACTAAAACTTTTGCAATAGTACTGATACCTAAAACAAACAAATTAAAAAAACCTTCAAGAGCCAAGATTCAGACTTACAGAACAAACACAAGAAGACATGTACTGTGTCAAAGCCATTTGGAGTAAACATGGGTACCTTTGACATTAATGCACACTGTATCATGACTGGAAAAAAGGCTGTCCTCAGCAAATGGACTATGGTAAACCTAGAGACAATGTTAAAACAATTGCCCCTTGACACTGATAAAAACACACCTTCGGTACACACATATATGAATTTAACTTCTAAATTCTTAACCTCAATTCTAGTGTTAAGCTTCATTCTGAAATCCTATAAAAATTTTATACATTTGTGCATATGTATTTGTGTGTTTAAAATAAGAGTATAATTTCACTATGTTCCTAAATAGCTATGCTGTAGAAGCATGTAGTCGAATTGTAATTATGGGATAAAATGTTATCACAAACTCATTCAACTAAACCACTCTAATGTACTTGCAGTTGTTTCCATGGTCAGTATTGCATATAACTGCATAACTCATTTGGTTATTTTTCATATTGTTATTTTTAAAAGTTTCTACCTAAAGAAGACCAAAGAAAATACATTCAAAAACATGTATTTCTTCAAATATCAAAGTGATAGAAATAATTTATGGGCATATAAAGCCTTTACATTTTGGATATTTTCAGCTGTGAAATTTTGAAAAATTACCTAAGTTTTAGAAGAAAAAAATTTTAAAAATTATTCAGGGTATATTTACATTAAACTTTAATAATTTGATTTAAGACTCAGATATTTTCCAGTCAACTTTTTCTGAAAATACAGTTAGCATGGTTTGTAATAAGATATTGTTTTACTTTCCCATTTGTTTTCTGCTTTTCCATTCTATTACTGAATGTAGGAAATTCTCCTTTCAGTAATTATTGTAAGAGTTACAATTTCACCATTCAGTTCTGTCATGTTTTGCTTTATGTATTTTGTGGCTACAATGTAAGTTAAAAAGCTTATAATAGTACACATTCTAAAGAAGTTGTATCTATTTTTAGTGACATTCTGTTTCAAAGTCTCTATCTCTGATATTATTACAGTATCTCTAGACATCTTATGGTTGCTATATGCATGATATAACATTTTATGTCTCTTTACTTTCCATATGTCTCTATCTTTGAATCTAAAAATGTGTCTTTTATAGATAAAATATAGTGCAATTCTTTAAAAAATCTAGTCTTTCAGTTTCTGCATTTTGATTGAGTTGTTTAAATATTTTATGTTTAAAATAATTACTCATGTTTGGATTTGTGCTCCTTCTTTAAATTTTTTTTTTTGTTTCATGTCTTATTTTTATTCTTGTTTTATTGTTTTATTGTATATTTTAGTGAATATTTTCTTGCTCAACATTTTAATTCCTTTAATGTTTTCACTATACATATCCTTAAAGTTTCATGTTAATTTGATCAGAATCTACTTCAGATTTATAGCTTATTTCCATGAACAGAGAAACATTATTTCTATGTTGCTCCATCCCCCTGCTTTATTTGGTTATTATTGTCATATAGATTACATTTGTAAGTGGAACAACCATGCCAGTGCATTGGTAAAATATTATTCTATATAACATTGTATATTTTTAAAAAGTTGAGGTAGGAAATGGGATCCAGTATATAATTATTTGTTATAGCTTATATTCCAATTTAACTTTTCTGATTCCCCTAGGATGTTCCTACATTCCAGTAAATCATTTGATGTCTCTTTCTTTATTCTTTCATCTTTTCTTTTGCAATTGTTTAAACTTTACCTGTTTAGCTGTTGCAAACCCAAAACTTTAATCCAATTCATATTATTTTAGGCAACTGTTTTGAAACTTAAACTTAAGAAAATAAAGGAGAAAAATATACATTTTTGCCATGTAGTGATCCCAGAATATTTTTGGTTTTTCTTTCTTTCTTTTCTGACTATTTTTTGTTCTAAATTTATGGTGGTTGTTTGTTAAAGTATGTATTTTTGTTAGCAGTATATCAGTGATTAGGTCCCACTGATTGCTGTATAATAATTACACCGTTTTCAACAGTATTGTAGATAAAAAGTATTTCTTGGTCAGATCCAATTAAATACAAATAAGTCTGCAGGGGTAGCTTCTGAGGACAGTCACTTGGGTGATTTCCTAACCTTAGTAAGTCTCCTCTCACATACTTATTATCCATGGTTTTGTCTGCTTAACTGGCTAGCCTATAGATTACCCAATATGGAGCCACTGGCCTCCTTTTAATTGCTTACAAAATCTCTATTCTTTTTATGAGTACACTTAAGCTTGAACTTCTCTACAATTTTTCAAATAAATCATGTTTTGGGTGAGGAATGTCTTTGAAGCATTATGTTTTTATTGTCTGCCTCTTCCTCTCAGCAACATCTCTGTGGAGATAGCGGTGTGCTTCTGTAGTCTATATCATAAATAGCATAATTTAGAAGAGAGAGCTTCTAATTTCCTTAGTTTGCCTCTCTCAGTGTGAAAACTTCAGCCTGTGAACAAGCTGCGGTAAGGCTCACTAGGAGCCAGCATTCTAAGCAGATGCACCATCCTGAGCAGAGTTCTGTTGGATGCGAGGCATTACCAACTTCTTGGCCACACTTAGCAGGAATTTAACTTTTGTAATACAGAACTGTTAGTGCAGGATGAGAAACTGGAGGGGAGCCCCTCATGGAGAGGGATACAATATGCCTCAGTTAGGAACTGGGAGATGGGGAGACTCCTTACTGTCTCGGCCACATTTACAAATCCTGAAACTTCCATCACGCTAAAGTAGAACGAGGAAGGAAGCATGGTGTGGCTTTAGCTCTGTAGACTACAAAGTATTAAGTTGTTTTGCATATACTAATCACAATGTACTGGAAACATACAATATTAAAAATACAAATTAAGGGGAAAAAGTTCTAAAGATTATCAGTTTTCCAAAGACTTACTAGATAATCTTGAATGTGTCTTTGTTTTCCATATACCCTTAGTACAATTTCTAGAAACTTTAAATGATTGACATTAAAAAATAGCACAATGTTTTTATAGCTATTTAGGTGGCGAGTGAGTCCTTGGGGTTCCACAGATGTCACTGAGACTGTAGACTCATCTTTTTCTGCGGACTTCATTTTAAATTATTGGTCTGTCTTCAAGTTCGCTCATTTCTTTCTTTTTCACTGTTTTTCCTCTGTAGTATTCAATCTGTTAGTTACTCCAGATGAATTTTTCTTTTGCAGTTTTTAAATATAGATTTTCCTTTTACTCTTCATAATTTCGACTTCTCTGTTAAGGTATTAAGTATATCTTTTCACTTGGTACAGCTTTTTCTTTACCTTCTTAAAGACATAATAGCTGATAAGAAATTCTTATCTGAATTCTAATATATGGGTTATTTCCGTTGCTATTGACACTTTTTTGTTAGACTATTTGTTAAATTTTCTTCTTTCTTTTTAATGTCTAGTAAATTCTATTTTAATGCTGAAGTTCGTAGGTTGCATGTTCCACTGTTTAAACAGTGTTGCTACACGAAGTGTCTTGCCTGTTCAGGTTCTTTCTTTATCATAGTATAGCTAACTTAAAAATCACAGGGAAAAAAAACCTGTTAGTGTACTGCTCCTATGTAAAATAAATTTTACAGATGTTAGAAGCTCAGAAACCCACAACATGAGTAGAACATGAGCCCTGGTCACCATACTGTCAAGGATGCACAGAGGTGTTAAACTGAGTTACATGAAACTCACGCTTGAAAATGTTCTAAAATTTCACCAAGCTACTAGAAAAAGTGATATGGGAGAATTTTATATTCCTCGAGGTATAACTATAAAATCTAAATATTCCTAGATTACCTTTTGGAAGCTTAGAATTGCAATTTCACCTTCTCTCCGTGAGCAGTAATCAGTGGGGATGTTTTTCTTACAAATAAAGAAATAACAAAAAAAAAAAAAAAAGGAAGGTACAGCTCAGTGGTAGCGCATTTGCATAGCATATGAGAGGGCCTGGTTTCCATCCCAGCACACACAAAAAACCAAAAACAAAACACATCTTTTCTTAAAGTAAAACCATGAGTTATTCTTGGTGGCTAATTTTGTTTCCCTTCAGACTTCCTATTTCCAAACAATTTGCTTATGCTGCTGACTCTACCTCCAAATATGTTGTAAACCCATGTATGCGCACTGTACCTATATCTATTGCCACTTTTCAATAGACCGTTATCTCTTTCATAGGATAATGTACTATTTCCTAATGGTTCTTGAAATTTTCTCTCTTGCCTTCTGCAATCCATTCATTTCCAACAACTACAGCAGTATTTTAAAAATTAAATATGTCATACTCTAAAACATTCTAGTATCATTGAATTTCATATAGAACCAACAAAATTCTCTGATACAGCCAATAAATCCCTTAGTCTTATTCCACCTACTTCTTTGATTTTATCTCTCATCAATCTCTTTGTCTCTCAATATTCATTATTTATACTGGGCAGATTAGTTTGGTTTCTCTGTTTGTGAAATATAGTAAACTCAGTGTTTACTCTGAAGCCTCTACATTTGATGCTACTTCAACTTGGAATGCTACTTGCTCAAATTTAACTTTAATTTCCATGAAGCTGATGTTATCAGTTTTCTAATAATGCCATAACAAATTACCATTAATGAATGCCTTTTAAAAGAATACAAATTTATTTTATCATTTTACACAAGTCAGGCATAAATATGTCCTAACTAAAATCAAACTACCATTATCATGTGTTATTTCTGGAAAGTTTCAGGGAAGAATTCATTTCTAGGCCTTTTGGGTTGTAGATAAAATTCATCTTTGTGGCTGAGGTCACCATTTTTTTCTGCCTTAGAGACAGACACTATTCTCATCCTCTAAGCATGGAGATGCTCCATTGCTGGGCTTCTGATCACCTTTGTCTATTCTAAAGTTAGCAATGGCAGGTCATTTCTTTATGATGTCTCCTCTGAGTGCTCTTCCATTTCTTCTTCTCTCAAAAACTCACATGATTAGATTGGCTCCATATTCAAGATAATCTTCCCTCAAAAGATTATATATGAGTGAATTAGTATAGTATAAGATGAATAAACAAATAATGCAAAATTATTTGAAATTTAATCCCATTTGCAGTGTAATTTTCTCATGTTTGCTAAATATTCACAAGGTTCATGTATTAGAACATAAACATCTTAAGAAAAACCATTCCTTTTCCAACCTCTCTGATTCATTCTTATTACTTGGGCTTTGAAAAAGTGTTACATCTGTCATCTAACCATCTCACCTAGGTCAACAATCATTCTTTGTATTCTATTTCTTTCAAATCATATGCTATTTTCTGAAATATCTTGCATCATTTGCTCATGTATTGCTATTTTACCTCAGTGGAATAAAATCTTTATAACAGCATAAAATTTTTGCTTATTCACTTCATTTTCCGAAATACCATAAGGTGCTTAATATATATAGAAGACATCAGTAAACTATTTTGAATCAGAATGAATGCATACATAATTTTATTTATTCATTTCTTATTTTGATTACTTTTCTCTGGTTGCTGGGACAAAACACCCAGCACCCAAAATGAAAGAAAGCAAGGTTTATTTAGCTTACAGTTTGTGGAGATTTCAGTCTATAGTCAGCTGGCTGGCTCCAAAGCTGACTGGTGGGACTGATGGACAACCATTCATGGAGGCCAAAAGTGACAAGAGAAAATAGGAATAATATGCCTACTTCCTTATTTTATATTGTATGCCTGGGTGGGTGTAGCTCTCACACCACCAATCCCAAACAATCACAAACACTAGACTCAGACACCCTTGAGAGGCTCACGCCCTATGACTCCACGAGGCTCTGGGGGGACATTTAAATACAAACTATATCATTTCCCCAATAACATGATGTATTTTGGTGGAAATAATTTCTTAATGTTAACTCTTGATGGACATACTATTGAATTCACTACCCATTACTTTCATTTCTATTCAATCAAATACTTGCATTAATTTATAAGATCTCTTCTGTCTTGTTTTCATTCATGTTATAAAAAGAAAACTGGGAAATTTCATATTTTCATTTTGGTTACTGTGACAATGAGATGTAATTTTTTCTCTAGCAAACTTTTTGAAATATTCCTTATTAGTCATAAGTTCCCATTACGTTTCTAAATGACTTTATGTAAAAGTCACTGTCAGTGCTAAATACAATCTTTCATTTCTTTGCCTAGAAGTATCCTAAAAATTTCTGTAACAGCTCATATAAATGTAAGAATATATCAAGTTTCTTGAGAATAATCCGTCTCCATTAGGCATAAAGTTTGACATTATTTCTTAACAACTTGAAAATATATTCTGTCTCAAAGTTATAGTTTAAATCTACAATGTTCCCCTGGTGTTTCATACGTCTTAAAGTTTATTGCATAATAGGAATACGAGGTTCATCAGTAGTTTCATTCATTGATAAATTCTGTAGCTAAATTTGCTGTTAGGTAGGGCCTGGTGGGGGAAGGGGTCGTGGTTGTGTGCTGGAGGGGTACATTCTCTTCCTCAGATTTCTCTTTACTGTATGTTTTAGACTTCAGTGAGGTAGCAGCATTCCTCACCATGCCATTTTACCATGCCACTTCTACCAGGAAAACAGCCATGGACTGCATCTCACTGGAAGCTGGAAGCCAAACAAATTTTCGCTACTGTAAATTGTGGGCATTGGGGATTTTGTTCCAATAATCTGAATGTCACTAATGGAAAAGATATATACTAGAGAGCAGAGCTCATTCCTGTTACTGTATTTGACCATGTGGTTCAGAAGTCTTTGGACCCGACTTTTGGGAAGAATATAGAAAAGTTTGGTGAAGCAAATTAGACAAGCCCCAAGACGTTTGAGGAGAGTCACAACTCGATAGACCAGAATAATGAAAAGAATATGGACAGTAAAGCCCAGGCACATGAGGTTTCTGATGGGAACTAGACTCCACTAGTACTCAGAGTAGAACACCAGTTGTGCTACACTTTGGCAGAAAATCTGTCTTCATTTTGCTATGCTTAGATGTTTCTGGAGCCTTAAATTAAGGGTGGTCAGCCATAAATGCTGTAGAGGTTGGGCCATTAAATCCTTTGGAACTCACATCTTACCACAAACTACCCTGTGTGCTGAACTTAGAGCTACAGGATGTAATGTTTGTCCTGCTAGATTTTAGTCTTGTTTTATTTCCTTTCTTTTCTATCTCATATTTCTCCTTTGGGGAGTGGGAAATGTTTAACATGTTTTTTTTTTTTCTTCACAAGAGCTGACGGTTATGAATTTACTTTGAGTTTCAGAGAGGAATTTGGGCTTAGGCCTTTCAACAATGGAACTGTTAAAAACTTCATGACTTTTGGGGATGTATTAACTACATTTTATATGTGATTGATGTGCGTTTTTGGGTACAGGGACAGAATGTTGTGGCTTAAATCTAAAATGTCTCTCAAAATTCTTATGTTACTGAAATATGATTGGATAAAAAGGTGCTACACTCATCAATAGATTCTTTTTTTTTTTTTTTTTTTTTTGTCTTTTTCCTTTGTTATCAGTACCGGGGATCGAACTCACGACTGACTGCTTGCAAAGTAGGTGCTTATGCCACTGAGCTAAATCCCCAGCCCCCATCAATAGATTCTTGCATTGATGAAGTTAGTACCTGAATATGTTGTTAAGAGATGGGATTTGGTTGAAGGTGGTCACTGAGAGAGTGTCTTGGAAAGATTTACTTTTACCCCCAACTTCTATTTCGTCTTTGCTCCTTGTTTACTATGGAATGAACAATGTTCCTCTGCTATGTCCTTTTATCATGGTATTTCTGCCTTAATTCTAGTCGACAATGGACTAAATCCCACTTCAAACTGAACCAAGCAAACCAAGCTAATCAACTTCTCCTCTTTTAAGTTGTGGGTATTAGATATTGTGTCTAAGGAATGGAAAGTAACAAATATATGTGCCATAAGAACAATTCTACTTTTTAGAATTTGTATCCTTGCTGTGGACTAAGGCCACGAGGTCATGAAGGTGCACCCTTGTGAGAGGATAAGAACGTTTACAAGAAGAGATACTTGAGAATTCGCTCACTCCCTCTCTCCAAAGTCTGAAGGCATAATGAGAGTACATCTACTCACAGTTAGAAAAATAGCCCTTGCTAGAAACAACTGCTGCTGACACACTGATCAAAGTACCTTTAAAAACAGGAAGAAAGTAAATTTGAGTAACAGCTGTTTTATGGCAGCCTAAACAACCCAGCATTGAATATTTTATTTGGAAACATGCTCTGTGACCCTCTTTTTAGAAATGAAGATAATCAGGGTTCCTTAAAGTCAGCCCTCCACTTGCATTTATATAAGAATTTATTAGTATAGCCAGAATCAGAGGCCAGGAATGCAACTTCTTGTTACAGTGTTCTTTCTGTACACTCCACTGCCACAATAAAAATGGGAAGCCACATGGTAGGGTATTGATCTTTAGCTATTAATAATTTAAGGAAAATGAAAACAAGCTGGCATGAGTGGTGGGAGGTTACCTAACAGCCTTACTTTTCTTGACATATAAGGAGTTTGGCCTTTTAAGTGTAAGTCATTATAGGATCAAAGTTCACAAGTCTCTAGACTGTAATTACAACCTTAACACTTGTTAGCAACTTCAGTGATAATTATAGAAACAATTCATCTCACGAATGTAATTATTGTGTTCTCTGTTACGATCTGACCTGATCTACAAGCACTCATCATCATAGTTGAAGGTCACAGAGCAGGCTGAGGCATGAAGCAGGTTGTTCATGTCTGGGCTGGGTCAAGTTGTTTCTGAGTTATCACATAAAAGCCAATATATTCACAGACATATAAGTACAGATGCATTTGCTATGTGCAACCTGATGATCATAACATTCACTGATCAAAGGAATGAGCATGATGATAAGTTAAGAATTTATTCACTGCAACGATGAATTAATACCTACATATGTTTTTACCTTACATGAAGTATCTTTTCGTATTATTTCTTTTAAGTGAAATGCATATCTTTTTATGATCTATTTATTATGCATGAGGAATAAAACTGTTTCCATTTTTAAGAGTTTCTCCTAAGTCAAACAAACAAAACCACTGATCATGTTTCTTTTTAAAAAAACTATTCTAATTTTATTTATTATGCTTATTTCTATTTTTCCTAATATTCATTCCATCTGCCGGCCCTTTTGTTTCTCTGTCTCCTCTTGTTTATACAATGCCATTGATGCATAGGATACTTACCACTTACTGTTCTATGTAGTTTTCCTTGGTTAGGAAGAATGAATACAGCTGATAACAGCATCCATATACTATAGATTTATCTAAACTCAAACCCATATCCTACTTCTGGCTTCAGTTGTGTTAATAGCTTAGTTAGTATAACAGTAACACAAGATGAATATCTTAGAGCTATCTGAAATTCTCTGAATTATACCCCCCCAAATATTAAAATTCTAAATCTTAACTCAGAATGTTATTATACTGTAAACAGAGTATTTACGGATTAACATCTAATTAACATCAAATCATTAGAGGGACCTCTAACAGAGTATCACTGATGTCTTAATAAAAAGGAAAAAGTGTGGGCAAAAGTTGACAAGGAGCATGTCATTGACTGTCAGAAGCAGAGACAGGAATGAAGCAGCAATACAAGGGATGTCCAGGGTTCATTCTACCACCAGAAACCAGGAAGAGGAAGGATATATCTTGAGTCTCAAAGGGAGCATGACCTCATTAGCTCCTTGATTTCAGATTTGTAGACTCAAGACTTTGAAAGAAAATAAAATTATTTTCTTTACATCCCATAGCATGTAGTTTTTCATTGTGGCAGGCTTAGAAAACCACTAAATGCTCCTTCCTCAAAAATTCCCCCTCTTATATATTTAATTGATCACCAACTCTTATGAAACATGTATTTATCTTTCTATGAAAAACATCAAGAATAACTTTACAATGCTTCAATTAATTTCAAGCTAATTTTAAAACATTAGAATTACTATTAGCCATACTGTGCAAAACAAGTATTGTATAATGAAAATGGAAATGAGAACTTATGATTTCACAACAGTAAAATTCATCATTGCTTATGCATATCCCTATTCCACTTTTACCAGGGCTAAAGTAGGGTCAAGAATGAAGTTGTATCGTGGTGATATTTTGAAATTATACTTCAACTCATTTGTGCTGGTTGGATTGGATGTTTAATAGTCCACAAGGAACAGGGAGGCTTTGTTAAATTTTTTATAGCCTTTTCAGGTACAAAATTACAGTATTTTAGTTTTGAATATAATATCTTAATCATTAAAGGATGTATAGATATTTCATATATTTTAATATATACCCCATCGGCTATTATAGATGGGTTAGAAAATAGAAACACAAACCTGGTTCCAGTCGTTTGGTAGTAAATGCTATTAAAGTTGTGCAAAAAATCCAAAAAACCTAGAAATGCTAATGAAGGATTTGGGTAATGCCTTAGCTGAGTCTTTTGATTTGTCACTTCAATTGCATTTATGAACAAATTTGGGTATTACTTAAAGTGATCTGAATCAAGAACATTGACATTAATGATTAGCTTGGGCCAATTGAAATGAATGGATCATTTAGTTAATAAAAATATGGTAGTTTACTTAGAAACACCAGGCTGAAAATTAAATTGTGAGGTAAATATTCACGATTCCTGCATTCTTGGGGACTTGATTCTGGTTGGACACTGACAGCAGAGATTTATCAGGAACGAATGGGGTGGGTGAAAGAAAAGAAATACTATGAGCCTTGAAATTTTAATTGGACTGTTCATGTATATCTTTAGGAATTCAGTAACTAAAATCTGGAGGGCACGTTCAGATGATTTAGGAGACATGCTGGTGGCAAGGAGGAAAGTACTGTAGGTAAATCTGATTCCTTCAAAGATAACTAGGTTCTGATTTATGATTTTTCCTCTTCAAGTAGTAGTTGTGAGACTAACATAAATGTTGTATATTTGAATTATTTTTAAAAAACAAGTCAAAATCAGCAAAGTGGTATTTTCTCAAAACCCAGGACTGAACAGTTATGTATTTTGATTAGTTGCCCTACTGACTTTTTTTTCTTGGTCATATCCTTAGATCCATTTAATATTCAATTAGAGTCTGCAAAAATTCATAGTCATAGAATAGTAATAAATACATATGTAAGAATTCCTATGACAAGATACCACTGGCTGGAGATCTGTTGATCCTGTGGGTTCACTCATTTTCCTAGGCTTGCAGAGATGATGTACTTTCACCACTTTCCAGTCTTTAGGAGATAAATTTGGCTCAAAGGAGTTATCAGCTAGCAGAAAGCAGCCGGCCTAAAACCTCAACAGGTAAGGAGTGACATTTTGTTGATTATTGATCTTACATGTAACAAAATTGGGTTATTTTACTAGAGACAGGGAGCTGAAACTAATGTATAAAACTATATTCCACAGTGGTCATATCAGTTTTGTACATTCTTAGGCAATTAGAACATGGATTTCTAGTACTATTTAATAGGATTTAAGGCAATCTCTGCTCGTACTTCAAGTCTATGTTAAATAAAAACAGTGCAAACTTATAAAACACTTGCTTACAAAGCTTGGAGAACTTTTGAGTTAAATTTAGATAAAATTGAACAAAGTAAAATTAAGAAATGTGTAATTCAAATTATAGTGAACAACCCTAGGCTAGAGATTATGAATACGGAAATAACCAAGCTTATGTTAATAAGTGACTATGAATATTCTCCTATTCATCTTGCCTATCAGTAGGCTTGTTTAATTAAGTCAATGCAGTAAAACAAAATAACACTTTGATTTTGCAGCATAGTTCAGAATAAGTCTCTCATATTGCAACAATGAAAATTGTTGCAAAAGCTAATAGATAATTTAGTCACCTTTACCTAATATCTGTTCAGAATGTCACAATGCAAACTTATAAAGGAGTTTATCATCATGCATTTGTGCCTGGACCAAATCACATGTAATTTACTGTTTCTTTCTGTTTTTCAATGGTTTAAGATGGTAAAGTAAATACAGAATGAAAACAGCATTCTACTTAGGTTTCCTAATATTTTCAAATATTTGTTTGAAATGAACATTGTTAGAAAAGTAAGCACTCATGGTCTGGAAACTGGAGATCGTTCCACAGATTATCAGATGTCATCTATTGCTCTTCCAGGAAGTGCTTTTAATAGTTATTTAGTTAATGATGATACTTAGTTCTGATATATGCATTCTAAATACAAAATGTCTTGATTTACTAAAATCTCTTTGTCCTTGTTATTTCTTTACTAAAGAATGTTGATAGAATGTAATTCTTTTAAGTGTGTTTGGAAAGCAAAGTGTAGGAAACCCTTAAATTTTGAAGTATGACAAATCTAGGTTTCTCCATTACAGGTAACTTTAAAATACCCACAGGAGAAGTGGCTAATTCTTTGCCAAAATTCTGCCTTCTCTTCTCGAAAGCTTCTCTTGGTCCTTTTTGAATGGCCCTGTGATATCTTTTGCATCTCTCAGCCAATGGTCTCTTGAGACTGCCCAACAAATTGGCTCTTCCTTAATTTATATCTCTGCCAATTATTCTTGTTAGAATGAATTTCAAGAAGAAATTGGACTACAAAAGAATATACTCATATGTTCTTAATATTTTATATTGACTACACTTTAAAGTTGTGCTATCATTTAAGCACTTAAGATGTAAAACAAATTTTGACATATTCATGAAAATAATGAACATTTACTCTCAAAATCTTAAAACTGATCCAAAATAAGATAAATGGTGCCACATCATGAAAAAAGTACATAAAAATTACACACATTATTTTATTTTGGTAGGGCTTAAGATATACACTTGAGTGTAATATTAGGGCTAATTAACTTTAATAAATTTCAGGAAATTAAATCAAATATTCAAGATTCAATGTAAAAGACAATATACTCTTTGTAGATGACACAAGCATGAAATGGAAAACAATTTTTGGACTTTGACATTTTAATACACTTGGGAAACACTTCTCATATTATTCCTAGTATCAACAATTTCATAAATAAAATAGCCACTTTAAAAATATAAAATATAATTTTAATCAATTAACTACACATTAGGTAAAATACCTGTTAATAAACACAAGTTTGTTTTGAAATAAATTGTTATTTTTACCAAAATGAGTGCTATTACATAATTACAAATACAAAGTTTTGTTTCAGATTTACCACAATTATCAGTAAAGAAATATGCGCTTGGCCAAAAATTTGTGCTTAATGTGAAATCTATGAGGCATTCCTCTGACAGTTCATCCTCCTTTTAGCCTGGAAAGCTTTTTTTGAGAAAACAAATGATCCTATTTTACTATTAAGATGGGAAAACCAAGTTTTCACCAAATTTAAAGCCTCTTTTACCTGGTATATAAAATTCAACAAGTAAGTCTGACCCAAATCAGTTTATACTTCTCTTCATAAAATGACAGAAAAGATATTTCATGATCGCAATTTTTGGTCCTTAAACATGCAAAGATTGCTATTCTACAGCCTCTTAGAATAATGACTTTCTTCTTAGAATAATGATTTTTTAAAATCATTTTTAAAAAATACAAATATTTCCACAAGTTCAAATAATAGATTCCTAGTTCTGATTTTTGTTACAGCATGGAGTTTGATTTTTTTATAAAATGATAAAACTTTTTTAAGCCTGAGTTTTCTGAGAGTCCATCTTTACAAATGCCATATAGCAGCCTAATATCTGGTTCATTTATTGGAATCTTAATTCCACATTCATTTGTTCTTTGGAGATTTCTTATTTCTTTGATTACTTCAGCAAAATTATAAATTCATTGAAAATATATTCTCCTTTTTGAATTCTACACAGTTTTATATACATAAATCTGGGGACCAACACAATGTAATAATTTAACTAATATGTGCTACAAACTTTTAAATTAGATTATATATTAGTTTATGTAATTAATATTTGGGTCCTGTCATAGTATATAATCTTCATAATAATTAAACTTTATATTATTATCTGAATTCCAGAAGTTCTTAGTATTTCCTGAATCCTAGATTTTTGCTTAGTATATTACATTCAAAGACATCATTAAATAGTAGGTCTTTTTTAATGATTATGTTCTTTTAGTCACATTTGGAAAAGAATAGCTATAAGAACTATTTAGATTATTTTTAATAATTATTTTTGTTCAGCCTTAGTTTAAAAGATGTCCCTTCATCTAAAATGGATCACTTTGTGAAGCAGATGCTATGATGAAGTATTCAGCTCATCCCACAGTAAGGATTAAATTCCAGCTACTAGAGGAAGATGCTGTCAGATGTCAGTCTTCTTTGAAAGTTGTCATGACTGAAGAAAATTGTTTCATTTAATTTTATACTTCCCTCCAGAAGTTTGTAATATGGACTTGGTAGCAACTTGATAAAAAGAGCCTCTTACCCCTCCTTGATATGATTCTGACTACCAGTGTGTCCATTTTAACCATCTGTTAAGAGTTCATCTCTGGTCATTTTATCTCTTTGTCTAATCACATTTACTTTTCTGATCTTCATTCCATAAAGAATAATGCTCAAAGACATTCCTCTGTAATTTTTTCCTTTATACTACTTTCTATATTAGAATTTGTTTCCCAAGAAAAATTATCCATTGCATGGGAAGGGTCAAAGAATCAGACTGAATAGAATTTTGAGACTGAATCATCTTTGCCTCACTTAAAATGGAATTGAAGATCCCAGAAAGCCCATAAATGTTATGTAGGAATGCAGTTATTAGGACTTGTATCCATGGAAAACTGACGGATGCAAGTTATGGAAAGGATTGTATTAGCTAGAGGAATGCATTAGCCATTTGAGAATTATGGGGTAAATATGACACCCAGAACACTGAGACTTAGCTGTTTTTGTTAAGTTCTATCATTTATAAAAAGGATAGCAAGCTAAGTGCAATTAATTGTTAATAAAAGCTAAATGTGAAAGGCAGAGGGCCTCTTGGGTGGTATATAAAAGAAGCTTTTATTTTGTGTAATAAGATGATAGAGAAATCTGATATAACAATCCTGGAATTGAGTTATAATGCTTCAAAATCACGTTAAACTCACAACTAATGCGTGTGCTGTGCAGAAGTAGATCTTTTGATGGAAAGAATGGAACACTAACACCTGGAATGTGGATATCTATGGTATTCAGAACATCAAAAATTCTTGAATCTTCAAAACTCTGTAAACTTTCTTAGTTTGCAGAGGTAGTCTGATTATATTATTAAACATTACCAATTCTTGTGTCTAAAAAAATGCAGTGATTCCCTCATTATGAGACAATGCACATTCCCCATTTAATATCAGCTTTCTCATCCTCACCATCTTCCATCTTCTACGAAAGTAAGCAAAAACTTAAAATAACCTTGGCTTGGAGGTAGATTTGTAGAAATGGGGAGACAAAAAGGAATAGGCAGAGGGAGAAAACAATATGAAGTATGCATATGTATCAGTTCCCAATATTAAAGCAATTATTGCATATTATAAATGAATACTAACAACAAAATTTGAATGGATTGTACTCTAAAGGGACTAGGCTTAAGATATATATATATATATATATATATATATATATATATATATATCAGCATGCAATGGTAGGGTACACCTGGGACTGGATTTGGATGATGCTGGTGTATAGAAGAAGCTAGAGTATAAATTTGTATGCTACTTTCCATGAATATAAGATTTGTCAATCTAACAAGGATTCTAGGAAGTTATACAAACTCAGAGCTAAGATCACCCCTAGTAACATGCCAGTTAGATTGCCCATTTTAAATGAATGTCATTGTTGGAATTTGCAAAATAGATGGTGAAAGGAACAACTGTCAGAGATAAGGATTGCTAGATGGTGAGCATTTTATAAGGTTAGTATTTTCTGTTCTGTGGATAAGGAGATCAATAGGATGCAAATTACCACAACAATAATGTGGTGAATTAGTCCTACAGAGATATTTGTTTGTCGCATTCTTCTGAAGGCTAGAGAAGGAAAAAAGATAAAAATAAAAGCAAATAATAAATAATAAACACAGACTGTAGAGCAATATTAATGATGGTATGATAAGATCAACTTAAGGACTAGGAATTTAGCTCAGTGGCTCAAGTGCTTGCCTGGTAAATGCAAGGTTGTGAATTCAATCCCTGGTAACAAAACTTTTTAAAAAATGATCCACTTAATAGAGGTCAAATGACACTAGTTAACCATTAAAAGGCAAAGGATTGCTGTGATAGATAACTTCATCTGTCAGCTTGACCAGGTTGAGGAATGCAAAGGTAAAGCATATTTCTTGGTGTATCTCATTGATGTTTCTAGAGAAGATTGGCATATGAATCAGTGGACCTAGTAATGAAGATCCATCACCAATGCAGATAGGAACAATCTATTGTAGTCAGGGGTTGTGAGGAGAACAATTAAAATCAGGACATGACGTTTATAATATTGTTTTATAATGGTCACCCAGAGTTAGCACAAGAAAATGCAGGAAATCTATCCACAACACTAAAGACATAGAATATTTAGCCAAGGGCCTAAATCCCACAGCCATGTCCAGATGAAGACCCAGAGCTCATGACAAGGCCTCCCACAAGTCCAGCTGGAAGACTAGAGCCCACAAGTCCAGATGAAGACCCAGAGTTCATGACAATGCCTCCCACAAGTCCAGATGAAGACCCAGAGTTCATGACAATGCCTCCCACAAGTCCAACTGGAGGACTAGAGCCCACAAGAAGGACTCATGCCAGTCTCTTTTATGGAGCCATGCTGGGAAGGCCCAAAGGTCAGTGGTGGAAGCTTGAAAGTCTATGCCAGCAGGGTGAAGGAGCTGTGCTGGTAGGTTGAGGGTTCTATGCTGGAGTCAGGAAGTCACAAAACAAAGAACAGAGCTGTCCTGAAAAGCACCACAGCCATCCTCAGTGACACGAAGGCCCTGAGCTCCTCCAACAATAAGCGCAGTCCAGTACATGCCAGGAAGCCAGCATGATGAGTTCATCCTGGAGACCAAGTGGCACACATCTTCCACTCTGGAGCCAGGAAGCAATGCTCGATGTGAGGACCAGAGCTTCTCCAGAAGAACCTAACGGCTCAAATAGCAACACGTAGGAGAACCCACAATGCCTCAATGCCTCAACGCTCCAATGCCTCTCCTTCTCCATGTTTCTATTTATACTGGCAACTTTCTTCAGGTGGAACATCTCCGCTCAGTGCCCTGCCGATTTAATTCAGCTGGCATTAAGCTGACCACCAGTTTTTAATCCATAACACTATCTAATTATTTGGGGTTTGGATAGAACAGTGAAACCAGAGGGACAAACAAGCCCCTTAGTTCTTTTTCCTGAAGTAGGGTGCACTTTTCTTGCTGCCACCCTTGGGCATCAGAATCCAGAATCTTTCAGTCTTTGGACTTCAGGACATGTTCTAGTGGATCCGGTAGGAGAGAGTGCGGGGAGCTCTCTGACATTCAGCTCTGCACTAGGGATTTACCACTGGGCTTTGCAGTTCTGGGATTTCTAGCTTCTTGAATTTAGCTATACTACTGACTTGCCTGGCTCTTGCTGCATCTTTTTTTTCCCCCTCTCCAGCTTGATGTTGCCTATTACAGGAATTTTTATTATCTGTGATTATACGGGCCAATTCCCTATACATACCTTCAATTATATCCATAGTCATTTCTGTTTTTCTAGAGAACCTAATACAGTTTTGTTTGTCATAATGAGCATAAAAACTGAAGTCAAGAGGCTGAAAAGTCTGTCACAAGATTTGTAGATATGGTTAACAGATTTTACCTTCCCAATGGTAATAATAGATGTATTATATGGGCATAAAATCAATGAAGAATAACTGGGAGGCTGTTGAGGAGGGCTGATTTGATTAAAAGTTACAATGCTTCCTAAATTTTTAGTTTAGAGCTAGATTTTAGACTTCAAATATATTGAATGAGGAATTGAATGAGGAAGAGACTGTGTATGGGAGAGAAAGAGATCCACAGAGCTGCAGCAATTGTGTATAGCTATAATTTTCAAGTCCTTTCACAAGGGGTCCTTCAGGTATTTCTTCGGGTAACTACAGTAGAAAAACATCTCAAGAGCTATCAATCACAGGTCTGAATAGATTCAATACTCACAGTTATGATGAATAATAGCACATCTACTACAGTGGGATCAAATAATAATTAACAGATTCTGGAACCATGCATAGTTCACCATAGGTCCACCAAACTAACGAACCCATATACTAGCCTTTCACAGAGTTCTCAAGGCTGTACTAGTTGTGTTTGCTAATTGATATCATCCTGTACACTGGGTTCTTGGTGTAGGAGCTACTAAAGTTATATAGAAATCTCTGAAGCTGCCCCCTCCTTAGCCAACATGAATTAAAATATGTCTCATTTCCAGACAATGAAGAAGTTAGCATCATCCTTAAATATCCAAAATACGTCATGGTCATCATTGTATCTCCATTTAATATTTATTTTTTTTTTCTTGTAAGCCAAAGCAGACCATAACAAATATTTTCAGAGATGTGGATTACAGTGAACCAAGGAGAACTGTGGTCTCAATTACTATCTTTCAGTGTATTTATTAGAATATATTTATATGCTTGTAAGAATTTAGGAAATGGCTATGGATTTGATCTAGTGATTTTTTTCTATATCTTTATCAGGAAAAAATAGTAACAATAGAAAATATTTATAGTTTCGTTCAAGGAACAGAGTCACTATTTTATCCTTTGTCCTAATGTCATTTGACAATCCTAGCCATCTGTACATCTCATACAACTTTATGATTATAAAATGGCATTATTCTAATTGGACTCAATGAGCAAAATTGGATAGCATGAAGGACAGCTACATGCACTCCAAAATGGTAGAAATAAAATCTTATGAATATTCATAAGTCCACCAAGTTAATAAAAAAATCAGAGGTTCTGTATGCTAGGACAGTTTTCATATATATATATATATATATATATATATATATATATATCTCACATTTTATTTTATTTTACATATCTCATCAAGAATATTGAAACACAATGGCTGAAAGACCTGGAGGCAGCATATTCCACGCAAAATGCCACCACTGACCTTAAAGTCTTTCAGTAGACTCCAGAGCAGAAAAGCACTCAGCAGTAATTCTAGACTCCAGTGCAAGTAGCATTGCTGCTTGAGTTGTGACCATATGACTCAGAAGACCTTGTGGAACAGGAGATCTCTATGAGTGGAAGGGTGCCAGAGAGAATTTATGACAAGCCTTACAGGGATAATTTTACATAGATCCAGACGATTCTGAAGCAAGACCATCTGCAGTGAGATTTGTAACTATTGAAAAATATCTCCTTATACACTATAGGACATTGTAGCTGGGATTGTTTGTTCAATAACTTCATTCTTTTCAGGCCCCCTCATATCAAAGCAAAGAAGATACTCATAGAACCTAAAAGAAGTCAGTCCAGTTGGTAGAAAAGATTTACTGCAGTTGGTATGAGGAACTGCAATGATATTGCTTTAGGAATAGCCATATAATTCTTACGCTGTTGAAAATAATATCATGAGACAATCCTCAGCCAGTAAGCTTTGGGGGCTGTCTCCTCAGTAGAGGACAGAGCTTAGCCAAGTCACATCTCTCTTCAGCGCTTGCATGCATACAACCTTAACCAGTCTAAATACACATAACAAAAACTTCTAGAAATTATTTTAACATGACACACACATATATGTATGTTATTATACAAACATTATCTTATATAAAGTGTATGTATAGATACATGTTTATGTAAAGTATTAAACGTGTATATTTTTATTTTTATATACAATTTTAAATAAAGTATGCATATATTAGAAATATATCTATCTTTATTGAATGTGCTTCTATGTTTAAATCATCAGCAGTCAATAAAGTCATAGCAGCCAAGAAATTTGTCAGTGATTTCTTCCTCTGAATGTAACAGTTTTTCACAAATAACACTAAAAAATTATGAATACATGTAATAAATTTAACTTTTTCCTTCATTGGTTACACAGTAATAATTTAGTAGATATAACTTAATTATATATTATACTTATGACAAATAATATGGGTAAATATAGTGCATGGTTTCTAGTTCAGGTCATTAGACTAATAATATTTGTTCTTTGCTTCTTTTGGGGTCATATTTCAATGTTGAGAAATATTTTTAAGGCAACATAAAAATAATCAGTATAGTTGAGAAATCACAAAGATAAGTACTTAGAAACATCTTGGGAGCTAGAGGTTGGCAGAGAAATTAGAATAAATGACAGACGTGGCTTTTCATACTGTAGGATACACACGTCTAGAGGGCTCCACTCACATTTGTACAGTGATTAAAATACACAAATATCCTGGGATGCCTCAGAGACAGTAACCCAAGATACTCATGTGAATAGTTTTCCCAAATGATCCATAAAAGATTGCCAAATAAAGTCAACAATTTCAAAGAGCAGAAATGGGCCTTGGGGCTCTTAACAAAAGCCACTAAGTAATTGAATACTAAATAGCTGAGAGAGTATACCTTCCTCTTTCCAACAGCTAAACAGTGACTGACAGAGAAATTTAGTCCTTGGGGTAAAACTCTGGTACAAATTAAAAAAAAAAGTCTAATCTGCTCGGAGAAGCTGTGAGGTCCCGAGAGGGAAACATAGGAGATTTAGACAAGTTTTAACTACTACAGAGGTGAGTAGTGGGGGGATCAGAATCACTGCCAGTTAATATGTGTTTACATGTATATATGTGTATATAATACTTATATATATGTGTGTGTGTGTGTGTGTATGTTGATATATATATATATATATATATATCCACATATATATTTGGATCCATGTACATATGTATGTATATACAGGTACACACAAAAAAATACAAAATATATACATTTTTAAAATCGTACAAGTGACCAGCATCTCCATCTTGTCTCATGATAGTGACTGCTGTTTCTTGTCAAGACAGCCTTAACCCCCAATTAGTCTTGTGTTGGCATAACTTACACTTCTGGTCATCACATAACCAAAGTAAAACCTTATTTAAATTCTCCCAAACTGTATAAAGTAACTCTAAATTCTACAGATAGTTTGTTTCTGACACCCTCTTCCAAAAGTCATGAAATGTGTGACCAAATCTGAGATATGAAACAGGAAAAAGTAAAATGCAGGAAAATGAGAGTGGCTAATTCATTACTTCATCTTTTGTGTAGAACATTACAGATAAAAAAGAAGAAACAAAAGTTTAAAAATATAATTTAAATTTACCACACCAAAAGCTAAAAATAAGTAAGTGAATCTATTATATTTACAGCAGAGATAGTCTAAACAAAGTGAATTTTCATGTTTTATTTCAGGAAAGGAATGGAGTTAAAGTAATATAGACAAACCAGGAAAGGGAGATAGCACACAGAACTCAAACTGGTAATATTAAAATCAGTGTGATGAATCTAATCAGAGACTCCAGCAGCAGGATAAAAATAAGGCCTTGGCGAAAACAGGATTTACCTTATATTTCATGAGTAACTGCATGCATTTTGACTGTGTCTATTCCTTTTATAATTGAAATATATAATGCTGTACTCATAATGCACAGTACTTTACAATAGTTAAAAACAAAAAGCTTATGTAAAAAAAGAGAAAGCGAAAAATCAAATTTCATAAAAGTATGTTAATGATCTCATATAATCTATATATGCATAAAATACATGCTACACATAAAATGTATAGCATGTTATAGGAAATGCATTTATTGTATATTGTGCAGGATACTCTGATTAACAACAGTCATCCTTGGAGAATGGATACAGATAGCTATGGTTAGAACAGTTTCTGTGACTATGGAGTGAAGTGGATGACTTCGATAAGGTTTTAGAAAATACATGGCTGAATAATTTAATAAGGGACTTAAAGGAAAATCTTTGGCAGAAGAGTAAATATTTCCTTTTGTCTGTTACCAATAATGTTTCATTCTGAAAAAATTAAATATCAATTTGTATATAGTGTATCTAGGTGTGTATGCTTATTAGGCAATTGGATATACAGGCTTCAGACCTGGAAAAGAAATTTAGCTTACTGATTCTGAGGGTTAGTTATTCTCTTTTATGGATTTATTAGATAGTAAACAGCATGGAGTACATGAGATTTCCCCTGGAAAACCAAGAAAGAAGAGACACACTATTCCGGGGCACATAAATAGTTGAGGTTCAAAAGTATTAGCTACAGGTAGCTTACATGGACTAGAAGTGAGAAGGGAAAATATTTAAATCTCTTTTACACAGGGAACAGACAGGAAAGGAAGATGGATCTAGAGTTGGGCAGCATAAGAATGCACTGAAACCTAGCAACAGGAGCTGAGTGGGCCATTCATTGAGGAGGGCAGAGTGGACTCTTCAAGTGGAACCTGAAGAAACTGATGCCCTCTGCTATTGACTTAACCACATCCTATCCCAGGAGTTGGACAGACTAAAGGAGGGTTGGGGATGTGACACCACTGAAGCTGCACCCCTACCTCAGTAAGTGAGCAGAGACTACACACCTGAGCAACAAGTCGTCGGCTTTGACCTTTGGTTAGACAAAATGGCTGCTGATTCATTCTTGCCCTCTAAATCTACATTAAAACAGTTCTTGGTGCCAACTTTAGCCAGAAACATGCAGAAAACTGTGAGAAATGTAGTTGAGTCTGGATTAGTTGACATTTTTTAAAGATGTCAAATTTAGTTACAGTTTTTAAAAATGTAAAGCAGCTAGTACATGCTTATTCTGTATTGCCTCGCTCTTTTCTTAGCCTAAGAAGTCCCCAGGGTTTCTCCTTAAGTATTGTCCATCTATAGTTCTGCTAACATGAAAAGAAGAGAAGATTCACGTGACCTAACTTTACACCAAACTCAAATTTCCAAGTGTACCGATCTCAGTGAGGCTTCAGGAAGTGACCTAGCGTCTCACAGAGTGCTGAATAAGTCTTTGTTGAGTTCTGGGTGAATAAATGACTCCACACTGACATACCATGTTAAACTATGGAGTGATGCAGGTAGTGCAGAAGGAAATACAGAATGGCAACAGAGATACAGATTTCAAACCACTTTGTGAAGTTTATTCTTATCACCCTGGTCTGGTTAAATTAACTATTTTATGAGATTTTGCTCCTCTGCATCTTAAATTTGGTTAGTGATATTACTCACAGAGGAGTCATGAGAATAAAATGTCTATTAAAATGCTTACTATTCAGCTGCCACTCAATGGATATTAGACACTTCTGATAAATTTATATATCCAACAAGAGAATGTTGACCTCCTGATCCAAGGTGAAATTATGTAAAAATCAGAAGCAAGCAGGTGGAAGAGAAAGATTTGGATCTATGTCACGGTGTAGGCATATCAGCGTAGTCCAGGAATATGAAACTATACTTCCCTAAAAATAAATGTGTATATACACATGTATGTATATATATACACTTGTGCTTTTTAACTTCTTAAAGTGTTATTTTACTTCTGAATCTACAGTCTCCTCTATGGAGAGCAAATTTTTAGTTTTTTATATGAATGCTACTATTGTACGGGAGGTTAGGGTAGCTGATGGCAGGTGAAAGTTAGGGGAAGTCAGTGGTGAACAGAGGAAGCAGAGAGAATAACAGGTATTTTTGCATGAGTTATTAAGTTGTGTGCTACGAGTAAAAATTGAACATTAGTCAATATCTGTTTTCAGAAGACGCCAACCTGGAAGCTGTGACTTGAGAGTTAATAACTGTTCTGACTCTTTACTAGAACAACTTCAGTAATACAGAACAAAATGACTGAGAATAAGAGACTTGCAAACTATTTGCAAATTCTTACTTTGGTAAAAACGTTTTAGCAGGGTCCTACAGTTGATCTTAGCCTATATATCTTTTTTGAGCCATATTTCCATATTTGTCATATTATTTAGTGTCATTTGTTCTATTTTTTCAACCTCGCTAACTTCCCATAGCCTTTGTTTTGTCTACTGATTTCAAATGCTCTATATGATACTATTTTACTTTCTGATTTGTACCTTTTTTTTCCTACCAGAGTGGTTTATATACCTCCTCTATACACAGATTTTCATGGCTGGAAGTATGAAACGACCTTATGATGATAAGAGATTGACCTCTTTATACAAAGTTTTCTAGTAACCATCAACTCTTTGTTCTTTCTTATACTTTCTTATACCTTTATAAGCCTTTTCCTTGTTCATCTCTTTTAAGTATGCAGAGTTACGAAGATGAATCCATAAACAAAATGTTATTACTACCTTAGATATTTCCATATTACCAAGTTATTACAATTTTAGATATTTTAATATTGCTGAAATTCACAATTCACCAAATTCACAACAAAAACAATATTCAGATTTCCCTAATAATGAATTGTTTAATTAAATTACAATTCTATATTTTCAATGGTGTAATTTTCAGCTTTAGATCATTTATTTAAGATAATGCTAATTTAAATCCATTGCAGTAACAGCTAATGCCTAAAGAGTACTGGATCCATTACTTAAGTCCTAAAGACATACTCCAGACACCTCAGCTCTTCTTAGGGTTAAAGAATAAGTCAAATTTTAAAATCTTTCTTTTTAGCAAATCATTCTCCACCTGACTTTTTTCTATTAAAAACATACTGTGTATTAGTTGCTTGTCAAGTATGAAATTGTCACTAATGATGATTGGTGCGATCCCCAGTGGCAGGCCCAAGCGTGAATTACATTCTGACACACACAGCTCACACATAAAACCTGACCTCAGTACTCTCCCCAACAGAGCCTGCGCCCATAATAGAGCATTCATATCTCCTTCCAAGAGAGAGAGAGATGGAGAGAGACGAATCAGTTGTGTCGTGTCTTGTAGACCCAAGAACCAAATTCAGCTCTGACTCACACTGTTTGTGTGTCACATTCACTCATTGTTGTGAGACTGGCACTGTTCTGTGCATTTGGTTGTGGGACTCCTGTTTTGCCCTGTAATTCTAAAAACAATCCCAGGTAAGGCTGATGAAACAGCTATGAAAGCATGGCGTGTCATTTGTAGCAAGTCCAAGTCTGTCATGTAGTTTTAAAATAGCAAAGTCTGCAAATTGCTTTGTAAAAGGTAATATTTGAAAAAACCAATGATGCTATAAAAATACCATAGAAATGAAACATTTGTATTTATTAGGGTAGGGAACAGTCTAAACACAATTTTCCGGTAAATAATGTTATTTTTCAAAGTTTTAGGATACCCTGATTGAACAGAGAAAATTAGAAATCTTCCCATATTGACAGTCAACAAATGGTATAGGCTGCTTTTGAGACAAGCTGCTGTCAAGCTAAAGGTCTAGTTTAAGTCTTCACATTGGAGTTGACTACAAATGATTGTTACATTTCCTTCTTTCAAAAGTAGGTCAGATCCTACTATGCTTTGCTTCATTTAAAATCCAGTCATGAGGACCATAGGAGCAGAACATGGATCTGGCATCTTCTTTATCTGAAGGTTTATTTATCTGTATACTTTGTTTTCTTAAACTGACAATACAAAGCAAATTTACTTTATGCAAGTTACAAACTATTTCCATATTTTAGCTAGTTTAGCTTTTTTAATCTATGTTATCTGTCACTTATAATGAACAAAGTTCATTTATCATGATCAAAATTTTGGTGACATTACCCCCAAAGTATTGCAAAGACTACACAGAAATATTGGAAGAAATATCTGATGTATTTCACAAATTTTTGATTTTAAAATTAGGCAAACATATTTTAAACTTAGATGAACAAATTTTTAAATTAGGTATTACAGATACTATTTGCATATGAAAAGAAATAAACTTTAAACCTTTCTGTCAAATGCACAAGAGTCACTTAGACTTTGAATATTAATGCCATATGGGCAGAAATGTGGGCATTGTAGAGCAAAGGAAATGTACATATCAATAGATATACCTACTCCAAAACAGGGTCTTACAGGTAGTAAGCAACATATAAATAGTGTAGTTGAGAACTGGAAAGTTATTTTTCAATGACAAATAAACCGATAACATTTTCTCTCATTTCAATGACAGGTAAACCAATAAAACATTTTCTCTCATTATGTTTACATGATAGTTGGGGTCTGAAATCTTTGGGAAGAAGGTTAAGTGTTAAATTTATTACTTTTTTGATGATATTCAAGGGGAGTATCTTCTCAGTTTTGCTCATTTAAAATAGAAGCAACATTTCCAAGTATGTCTATGTCTAGGTACTCTCATATTTCAACATCATTTTTAAAAAGGTATTGATCCATTTTCTTACTTGGTATCCTTAATAGAAAATTTAGTTATCAAATATTGCAGCCTCCACAATTTCTATCCACGTGGAAGTTTTGTATTTAAGAACATTAAATATACTTTTATGAAAAAGTGTATTTTTCACATATTAGTTAACATTTTCTAAAATTGTTGGGGATTTACAGAAAAATGAAAAAGGAACTAGAGGCACAAATTCTGTGTGTGAAAAAGATGCCTGCAGGGGTATGTGTGGGAGTTATAATCCATTTGGCACTTCTGGAATCACTATCGCTTAAAAAGCAGTACGCAAAGTGTCTGAACACTTATTATTCCTGTCTGCAATATTCTGCGGCACTCTTGAAGTACTTCAGAAAAAAGTGGGTGGACCTAGAAAACTCTTAGAAAGTGATCTGACCCTCACCTAGACTAGTTTCCTGGGAAGGAGATTGCATTTCTCTGTTTTTGTCAGGAAAGGGAGATGCTGGGAAGACACAAACAATGCCATTTGCACTCATCAACTTAATCAACATCTTAAAGTTTATTTTATTTTCCTGTTTTTTCATGACAGTTAAACTCTATTGATTTCTTAAATAGCAAATTAATACACTTTGTGCACAACTCCATTCTAAGCATTCCAAATCCTCCACACCTACTTTCAGTGTTTTCCACTATTCCTGAAATCATTTTTTTCATATGAATATTACAAATACATTCACAAGGGCCTAGTCAAGGATGTATCTCTGATATGCAAAACAGCCAGTTTAGAGCTTAACTTCTCTATGGACCTTTGGCACAACTATCTGCTTTTCTTTCTTTCTTTCTTTCTTTTTTTTTTTTATAGGTGCAGAGGATTGAATTCACAACCACCTGCTTGCAAGGCAGGTGCTTATGCCGCTGAGCTAAATCACCAGCCCCTTTTGGGGCAATTATCAAGCAACTAGAAGTAATCCTGTAATTCAAAATCTGCTAAAATTATTCGAAATGGTTGCCCTAATTGTTTATCCCATGCTTCCTGACTTTCCAACAAGAACTCAATAAAGACAGTGATCTTCTGCCTTTTGAATACTTTGATATCCTTCCCATATGATCCCCATTTGATTTGGGATGCTGTCTTGGTTACTTTTCTCTCATTGCCAAGACAAAATACCTGACACCCAAAATGAGGGAAGGAAACGTTTATTTAGCTTACAGTTTTTGGAGATTTCAGGGCATACTCAGCTGGCTCCAAGGCTACGGGGCAACCATTCATGGAAGCCTCAAGTGACAAGAGCGAAAGAGCAAAGGGAGTCTAACACACCTCCCACCCTCTCTTCTACTGTAAGCTGGCTCCTCACCATGGGTGGGTGCAGCACTCATGCCACACATTTATATGTACTCACACACAAACTTACAGGCTATTATTTTAAAAGTTGATTTACATTCAAAATGTTCAAGTCCATCTTTTACTTAATAAGTATCAGATGTGACCATGCATATTTTCATACATCTTTTCAATCACTGTCTTATTTCATACCACCCTGTGTATTGACATGAGTGTTGTGTCAGATATCTTCAGCTTGAACTTTCAGGAATTCTCTCCACCCATTTCTACCCTGCCTAAGATGGAAGACTCCCTTGGTTTGCCTTGACATCTGGTTTCTGGTAATGACAAATAGGATGCCCTAACAGTAGATTATACAGAGAGGGCATTTAGTCTATGGTTCCCTTTAAGCAATTTTGACTCAGCAACTCAGCAACTCAACAACTCAGCAACTCAGCAACTGTGTCTCTGAAGTGATGACTATTTCTTTTTAAAGTGAGTCTTCTCTACTTTCTCGATGTGAGCTTTGATTGCAGAAAAATCTGTGAGGAAGAATAACAAATTCATTGCTTTTTAAATTTGGTTATTTAAATGCTTCAAAGGTTTACTTACATTCTCAATATATTTCTAAAAATTCTGTTAGTAGATAAACCTTCTTCAAATTATGAAATCTCTGCTTTTTTAAGACTTTGGATGATAAAAATTATTCAGCGTTACCCTGCTGATTATCATTCAGTTTCAGTTTGTTTTCAGTACTTTTGCTGAAATTTACATCATTTTACATACATTCTTAAGCGCTGGTGCTTTAATTTCCCTAAAATGTTTGTCAAAAAACATGAACATTCATTCAAAACTTAATACAGTTTTAAGCCAGGGATATAGCTCAGTAGCACAAGTGCCTTCCTGACAAGTGTGAGGTCATGAGTTCAATCCCTAGTACTAAAAGTAAAAAAGTTAAAACATTTTTAATATTTAATATTTATAGATATTTCCAGATTACTCTCTAAAAGGCTTGAGGCAATTCACACTTGCTATAACCATTGAATTATGTATTAAATTGTTTGATTGATTTTTTAACAAGCAACTTTAAGTGCTTCCTACATGCCAGACATCATATAAAAGGCTTAACAATATTAATTCATGTAATGCAGCATATGAAGCTTCCCATTTCCATGTTTCCTCACTATTATTCCTTTATAATTTTTCTGGTTTGATATGTGCAAACTCATGTCCTATTATTTAAATTTATATTTATTTGGTCATTAGTGAGACTGAATATCTTTGTGTCTATCATCTATTTTGTCTAGCTCCTCTTTCATGAATTTTCTATCCACATTATTTTCCTTTCTATTAGCTGTTTACATTAATGAGACAAACAATCATGGTAAGATTCAGATGAATGGTTGCAACCCACAAAATATAATAGATCTTAAAATAGTTTATAATTTTCAAATTAAATAATTCTACAAACACAATGAGAAATCATATGTTATTCAACTATACTAAGACATATGCTGCTATTATCCTCAGCCAGCACTTATGTAGTAGAGTGTGATTAGAAGGAGTGATTTATATTTCAGTTATAGATCTCAGACACTTGTAAATTGAGAAACTATAAAAGAGCCTTTTTTAAGAAGTGGCTTAGGAAGTAGCTGATTATTGTTAATTGGCATTTGAATTGTGTAAATGTGAAATGACATACTTAAAAAGACCTGAGAAAACTCTGAGTAAAAAACTCTTTAATTTTGAAGATCAAGAAACTACCTCCCAGCAACATATCAGACCAGAAAAAAATCTACAGTTAATAAAGAGTAATGATCTTACTGATTTCAAGCATCTGTTTCTCACCACTGAAATGGGAAAATAATACATAGGTTGGGCAGACGTGATGAGATAAAGGAGAGTCAACTGTTAGAAAGCTCTCACCCACAACGTCTTAGAGGAAAAACTCTTTCAAATACCCAAGCACACTGACTTTTCCATCTCAAGCTGTTTGTGCATCCTGGTATCTAGAAAATCCTACCCATAGGCATTCTATAGATCCTAGACAACTTAGAAAAGGCATGACATATAATTTGTCATGTAATATTTATTTTTCATGAATCTAGAAACTATCAACTTTACAGATAACAAGTTTTTCTTTTTTTCTTTACTTAGGGTTCAACAAAAAAGGTAACAGTCAAAACAAGCTTCTAATATTTTTGGTAAAAAGGTGCCAGATGAAAAATAACTGCTTTGCAGGAGAAAATTCAAGTCTGTGTGTTTGCTCACACATTAAATATATTATTTTTTCCCTCGATCATCCTACAATAGCTACATGAAACACTTCGATGAGAACAATGCAAAAATTCCAACCCAGGTAAGAATAAATTAGAGTTAGTAACTGTGGATAATATTAATTCAAGGCCACATAATGAGCTACATCTGATGACAGACTCATCAAACTGTATCTAATGTCAAATACGAATACAAGGAAATGCTTTATTTTCAATTTTTAAACTATAAAACAATTAACTTTTTGCTGTGTATTTACTCTAGTTCTGGTTCTATATGACTATTCAAAAAGCTACTATATGCATTTGTCTACTGTAATTCCTGTGGACAAATTTTAAATCTGTATAACTCAAGTGAACATGAGAATGCTCATCTGAATGATGAATATTAAATTTAATTGTAAAGTATCATCTGTATGTATGTTCTATGCAAGGTAAGAAGGATATTTTTTTGAACTATGTTTGCCTAAAAATATCTATCAGTTCAAGTCTTAGCCAAGCTAGAATCAGCGCATTCCACTTAAACTTTTTGGATAGAAAGGATGGAGAAGACATCAGAGAACTATGGAAAATAAATGGAAGCAGATGGATTGAAGAAGGAAACCAAAATTTGATATACTACCAAAGTGGAGGTGAGTTTCCTGTATCAATTTTCTTCTGGTAGCTCTCAGACTTGACTCACAGGAATCCTGGGACTCATAATTCCTGATTTTGCACAGAAAAAAAAGCAGCAAAGGAATGACTCACTTTCTCATCAGGGTACTCTGAAAGAAAGACCCAAGAGTAAGAAACAGAGTTAATGAAACATCCTATATGTCATTTGTTCTTTCCAGTTCTGGCCCCATGCTTTCTCTTGTCAGTAGGAAAGCATGGCACCAACTGTCTAATGAACCACATAAAACACGAAGGTAGATGAACTCTTCTTACCATTCAGAGGAATTCATTGGTTCCAAAATCATGGAAAAGAATCTTCTTTGTTTTATTTTATTTGTGGTCCTTGTTTTTTCTATATACTTTCATCACTTGGTTTCAAAGGCAGTCAGTCACTGAAGTGTGCAAAGGAGTGGGAAATACAAAGCCCTAAATTTCCAGGCAGAGAAATGGAACTAAGTAAACTAAGAGAAAAGCATCACAGAGGTGATAGGAAGCATATCACATCAGTAATGCAAGGTTGGCTCACTATTAAATATTAAAGACCAAGTAGATGATATTTTCAATTGGTACAGATATTTTTGGGAAAATGCAGTTATTCATTCAAGATCAAAATTCAAAGCCATTTGGAATAATGATGAATGTCTTTTAACTGATAACAATAATCTATTAAATGATATCATGCTTAATGGTGAAAAAATTCAATGATTTTTATATAAGATCATGAATCAGGCAAGAATTGTATGCTACTCACTGACATCTTATGTAGTCCTAGATATTCTATGCCTAGTAATGAAATTAAAAAATAGTATAGAAGTAATGTACTGAAAGAATCAAAAGAATTTTAAGCCAAGGACCTAGCTCATCAACAAAAGCACCTGTCTGGCAAGCACAAGGTAGTGAGTTCAATCCCTGGTACAAAAAAAAAAAAAAAAAAAAGAAAGAAAGAAAGAAAAAGAAATTTTAAAAAGATAGATTGAAGAACTAATAAGTAGATCAAAGGACACAACGTGATAGTATGAAATTCAATCATACATTTGCCTGTCAATGAACAACTAGAAACTGGTTTTTATATTTTAAAAAGCATTTACAATGGATCAGAAAAACATGTAGCAGCATATTTTGAGTAGCAGATACAGTGGTATCTAAGTCTATGAATTTAATTTATTCCATAACTCTAGAAAGAGTGGCAATTCTCAAGCTCTTGTGGGAAAGATGGCTGCTGTCCTGTTCGTCACCCAATGCAGCGTTTTCAAACAAAATTGAGATTTTGCTGAATAGTTCTGTTTGAAACCCAAATAATTTGCAAACAAAAGTGTTCTTGAACTAAAGTTCCAGTATACTAAAAATTACAAAGCACTGAAAAAAAAATCAGAAACATCATATATAATGTACAAAGACCAGAAGACTCAACAGAAGTTTTAAAATGACAGAAATGTTCAGATGTCAGCCATTCTCAAATTTGCATGTTTTACCATGAAAATCCTTACAGGACTTTGTTTTTATTATGGAGCAAAGAAAATTCTAAAATTTAAGTAAATTGTCAAAGTATGTAGAAGAGCTTAGACAGTTTTTGAGAGCAAAGAAATCTAGCACTCATATTACCTTAAAAGTTACTATAAGGCTTCAGTAATCTGCACCGTGTGGCAGGGGCAAATGAATAAACATGGATCAAAGAAATGCACTAGCATTTCCAGAAAAGGACTGAAAGAAATACGACTGATTGATTTTGACAAATACATACATGTAAATGAAGTGCAATAATCTTTTAAAAATGGTACCTGAAAGATTAAACATACTTTTGTTAAAAAAGAAAGAAATTGATCTCACACCTTAAAAAAATATTAACTCAAAATGGATCATAGAATTAGATGTAAAATATGATAACTATCCCACTTCTAGAATGAAATTAAACTATAACAAAGGATTCTTGAAAGTAACATCAAAAGCAATATTGATAATAGCTTTTGTATAAAAGTATAAAAATGTTAAATTTTAATCATGTGAAAGAAAATGTTAATAAAATGATGACAAATCACAGGCAGAAATTTTCACAAATCATAAAAACTCAAAAACAATTCAACTAATAATTAAGACAAAATAGAAAAAAATCAATTCTGAATATTTTACTGAAGAAGCGAAGTTGGCAAATAAATGTACAAAAATACACTTAATCTATTAGATGTTGAGAAATTCACAATGAGCCATCACTATGCAGCAATAAGAAAAGCTAAACCAGTGACAATATAAATGACACTTAGGGGTAAGTAGAACTTCCATTCAGTGCCAGTGCAAGGCAATGTGTGTACATTACTCGGGAAGATTTATGTGATTACTCTTACAATCCCTCTTCTAGTTATTTTTCATAAAGACATTTAAACATGTTTACATTAATGTATAAACACAAATGCTTACCGTACCTTTATTTACAGTTGCTAAGAGCTTTAAACAATCAAAATTCCCTTTTGTTGTGACTAAACAATTGGGATTCATCCCACATAATTACCTACTCTCAACACAAAGGGAAGAAACCTATTGACTACTGACACACTAACATGAAATGTCAAAAATGTTATGCAGAACCAGAGAAGACAGTCTCTAAGAGTTTCATTAATGTGAAATTCCAAAAATTCAAAGCTTTAAAGATAGGGATCAAATACATGATTTCCTAAGATTAGGCTTAGAGAAATAGTTTGATCATAAATATCAAGTTGTTTATTTTTGATGAATGATGATATTTATCCTGACTATAGTAGTGATTACATAAACCTACATCACAAACCTCATTAAATTTGAGAAAATTTTATGTATTTTTAAAAAATAATAAAAATCTTTTAGCACAAGTTTTAGTTGCCTTTCTTCTACATTGTCAGTTAAAATGAACTACGTAAGTTTATACAATGCTAATCCCAAAGTAGAAAAAAAAAACAACAATTAAGTTGTTCCATGTATTCTAGAATGTTGTAATTGTCCAATGTTCTATCTTCTACAACTGGAATCTTTTCTATTTTCCTATAAAGTCAAGATTTCTATGACATGGATCATGTATTGTCAAAAAAAACTTTAGTTCTCTGTTAATATATCAGTATACCAATATCAGCATTACTGACAACTGTAGTTAGTGTATATATATATATATATATATATATATATATATATGAAATTATCCTTTCTAATGTTCAATATTTAGAAGAGAAACATTGAATTGTGTTATAGGGAACTATGTAGAAGTACTTCTTTTCACCATTTTATGTACTTATAAGAACTGGGAAAAATTATTATAATACAGATTTGAAGTTTCTCTAACTTAATTTGATTCCCTGGTCCTTGGAGAGAGTGGAATTTGAATTTCAACTGGGAAATCTTCAATCCTCTTTAGAATTTAGGGAAATCAAACCATACTTGAATTTTCAACTTCTATTTATTACTGTGATCATCTCTTTGATGTTTTGATTATTTATAGCACCAAGTTATTCGACCAAATATGAAACATACAGTTGTTGTGAAGATATACTACAGATGTGATTAAAATTCATAATCTTTCGACTTGAAAAAATGAAGATTGTACTCGAGTACCCAGGTGAGCCTGATTCAATCATGTAAGGGCTAGAAGGTGCTGCAGCCTTCCTAATTAAGAAGAAATGTTATTGACAGCAGCCTCTTCTGTGCCTGAGAACTGTAGCACACTCCTCCTTTTGGCTCAATCTAAAAATGTCACACACGCTAATCAGTCTTCCAAATGGTATAAAAGAGGTCTGTACAGTAAATCTTTAAATTATATCTCCTACTGATTCTGTTTCTTCAGTTTAACTTTGACTGATGCAATTCCATAAAAGTACAATTCTAAATAAAATATTATCCAATGAAATAGAATTTAGACATGTTAAATTGTATTTCCTCAGTGAACATATTGTCATATCTTGGGAATTAATTCAGAGATTATGTTTTGTTACATGACAGATAGTCTGTCACTTTTTGTGAATATTTATATGTAGAGATTATTTTTGTAATAATTTCATTTCATCTTGCTTAATCTTGATTGTCCTCACATTTGATATTTTAGATGTTTATAAGTACTTGTTATAGATACCCATATCCAAATTGACATTAATTTATTAAATTTTTATTTATTGGTAACTCATGTTTTAAGCACGTGATAGAGATTTTTAGTTACAACAAGGAAATTTAAAAAGTAGATATATTTGTAGTGTTTCAAAAGCAAAGTGTGGGACTTGTCTGTTCCTTGCCAATCCCAACACAGCCAAACACCTGAGATGATGCTGAATTTTATTCACAAGATGTTTTCCCAGAAGAGTTTAATCAGAAATATTTTCAGAAATCTTCTTGGAAGACTTTTGTTTTTACTCTTGTTTTAGCAAAATATCACCATTATGCCTCAGAGTCTATCACATTAGAAGTGGTGATATTATTCAACTGGAGTTAGCTTTTTCCAAAGCATTTAAAAATGGATAATAGGACACTCTAGTGGGCCTTTCACTTCTATTATCTCAAGGCTATTTGTGATTTTAAATTAGTCTCAAATTAAATAGAATTTTTTAAGACTTTCCATCATGTCATTTTCAAAAAGTCCCACTTTAGTTACAAATTTTCTCTTACTATTACTCCAAAGTTTATTGTTGTCTCCTGCATATGCAGGACAGATCATGGAGGAGGATGACTTTAGTGTATACTGCTCAGAGAAGCACAGCAGCAAGTCTCAATTACTGAAGTGCCACCTCCATTCATTTTAATATGATTTATGGTCAAAGTTTTTAAGATGTAAACTCAAAAATGTTCTCCTTACTTTAAGTCTTATGATTTGTATTCTGATTTGTTGTGGTGATGACATTTGATCAAGATTTTAAGATCTAGAGTTTTCATTATAGAGCTAAAAACAGTCTTGAGATCAATGCTGGAAAACATTGAATGAGTGTTACAAATATATCACGTGGCGGTACACTCATAAATGTATAAACATTTAATGTCAAGGTATTGTATCTGACTTCTCAAATGCCATGGCAGGAATATAAGCACTGCCTTATGCTATTTTTAAAAAAAATTTATCATCTTATCAACATTTATAACTATGTACCTACATTATAGACTTCAGGTTACTTGCTATTTTCCTTTGAGACCCAAAGAGATATGTTACCTGCACTGGAAAAATGAAGTTGATTAGTAGAATAGCGGGCTTTTTCACTCAACTCAGAAGCCTGAAGGATTTCAAGTTTAGCCAGAAGCTGTCTTTTCAGCTGAACAACTTACCAGTCAAATTCAGTGGGATAATTTTTTTGCTAAATGACTTCTGTATACACTACTATGTTTTTTTTTTCATGATTTCTTTAGTTATAAAAAAAAGCATTAGTGAGGTATATGAAATATATTTTTCCAAAATAGTCAAAGAGCTGCTTGTTTAAAGCATTATTAGCTTTTAGCTCATGCCATCTGAAACATTCAAAGTCTTTTAACATTACTTTTCAGTGATAAGGGTGAAAGGAATAGTAATCATCAAACCCATTATACCCTGACCCTCTACTCTTATCTAAAATGTCTTAGACAACAGGAATGTTCTTTTATTTTGAAGCATATGAACTATTTGTAAATACTTGTTGAGGAAGATTTCATAGGAAATAATACAAAGGAATTTATTGAAAGTAGTATCCCAGAAGAATCAAGTTTGGGTAAGTGAGAGAAAAAACATATTTAAGTACAGAACAATAATCTATTTTTAAAATTCCCAAATTTGATACTAGGCTTAATGGTGAAAATTTGCTTTTTGTATAATATTAAGAATAGGCAAGAATGTGCATTCCAACTTTTCCTATCTTATGTTTCTTTTATCATTGGCTTCCCAAACATCTACAGGGTAAAGGAATGTATGTACTATACAATAGGCATAAGTGAAAATTTTGGCTAACTAAAAAATTGCTTCTGTCATGGTTTATGTCTGTGTCCCCCAGGCCTCATGAGTTTGCATTGTGTATTTGTGATTGGTTCATTGTCTAGTGCTTGGGTTGATGGTGTCAGTGCTCCACCCACATAGGGGTGGAGCCAGGATGTGATGTAATGGCAGGAAGAAGGTGTGTCTTGCTCTTTGCTGGTTCCTGTTTGCTGTTGACGGCTGCCATGAAAGGCGGCCCAGCCATGCCCGCCTGCCTTGGAGTCAACTGAGTGTGGGCTAAAGCCTCCAAAAACTGTAAGAAATAAACCTTTCCTTTCCCAACTTGGGCTTCAGGTATTTTGTCTCAGCGATGAGCAAAAAGTAACTAAGACAGCTTCCATGATGACATTCAAAGTAAAAATGAAGAACTACATTTACAGACATCTAGTTTTATACATAGGATGAAGCACTTCACAGGAAGCTAATTCTGAAAATATAAACACTTAGAAATATCAGAAAAAATATAGAAGCCATATTTTTAAATGTATTAAGGAGTTTCTGTGCACGGAAGACTGCAGAGACAAAATTTTAAGTGTAAATTTCAGGAAAGTATTCAATGGTGAGCTTAGGATTTGTAGTCATACTTTTCCTGGAAATATGATATAATTTTGAGTAAGTCACAAATTCTGATGATCTGGGTTTACTTCTCAGGAAGAACCAATGCTATAGGACAGTTAAGTCAAAAAATTTTATGAGTCAAGGTCATGGATTTAAGTTGCTTAAAAACCATGACAGGTTTCTCTCCTAAGAATATAATTTAATTTATAGGAGGCAGAGTGGATGATGGAGGAACTAAACTGCAAATTTTACAAACAAGGGTAGAGATGCAGAAGTCTCATTGCTAGAAAAAATTGTAATGATGACATGATTTTTGAAGAATCTAGAGAGTGATGAATTAATACTGCAAATTTAGCATTAGCTTTTCTTCCAGGGATTTTTGTGTTCCAGGTACTTTGCATACAGTTAATGGAGAGTTTGAGGAAGTAAAAGCAAAGACTAGCACTTTGGCTAGCAAACAACCAGACTTCTTCGCATGGTATTTAGCTTTCAAAAACTGCACAGATGAAGATTAAATTGAAAATCTGCAGAAGCAGAATGCAAATCCTACACTCCTAGCAGTGAGCTACTTGCTTACCAGACCCTAAAATAAAAGTTCTTTATGTGAAACACTTGAATGATAGAGACAAAAATTAATTCTAACAAGCATCAAGGTGGTTTTCACCTGGTTTTATTTCTGATTGGATTAAGATAGTGACTCCTGTTTCATTTACCTAGCATTTCTTTTGCGAAAGAAAGTATCTATAATTTTTTCTTTTCAAAATGATTAATTTTTATTAGTATAATTTTAAACCATGCAATGATTACAGTTGTTGTGGGGACTTGATACTTGCATATTATACATCTTGTATTTTATTCCTCTTTCCTTCTTTTTTCTCTGTCCTCCACATTCCGACCCTTCCCTTTATCACTTGGCTCCCTTCCACTTTGCAAAAGATTTATCACTTTGCTTCCTATTAATTTTCTTTCATTTTGAACTTTAAATTATTTATACTTTGGCTTTTTCATATAGGAGAAAACATTCAATATTTACACTTATGTGTAGAATTTATTTCACTTAACACTGTTGTCTCATAGTAAATCAATTTCCTACAAATGACTCAAGATTATCCTTCTTCATAGAAAACTAGGACTCTATTGTGTTCAAATGCCATATTTTCATTTACCTTTATCTACTGATGGACATATAGCTTATTTCCAACATTTACTATTATAATTCCTTTTGTTATAAACATGGACATATTTATATCACTGCAATATGATCTCTTTAGCTCCTTCAGGAAGATAGTGTCCATCATATTAACTTATATTGTTTTTATATATAATGTTCATTAGTACATAAGCAATTATTTGCCATGCAGAGAGATAAAAACATATGATCAGTCATTTTAAAAAAGAACCATAGAGTTAAACTTTCAAGTAATCCTGACAGTAGAATCCGAAGACAATGATTTAAAGAAAACTGTGTTTAATATATTCAGGAGCTAGAGGAAAAACCAGAAAATTTTGTATCATATAGATATTTGATATGTGATAATGATAAAATAAATTCAATGGAAAGAAAAATATAACATGTGCAATTAAGAAATCAACCAATGTTTTTGCAAAAGTTTGGATGGGTAGATGACATGTCAGTAAGTAATATCCAAATGGAAGAACACAGGAAAGATAACTTTTTATAAAGAGATTAACAAGCATGAGAGAAACTAACATACATGCATAAAAATGGAAAAAAAGAAATGCTTTTACAGAAATGTCAACTAAGAGATTTTAAAATCATATATGTATGAACAATACACAGGTAAAAGAAGTCCAGGAAACAAGAATCTATATCTATATCTATGTCTATATCTATATCTATATCTATATCTATATCTATATCTATATCTATCTATCTATCTATCTATCTATCTATCTATCTATATATCATTATAGTTGACTTGCTGGTTACTAAAGACAGAGAGAAAATCTGAAAAGTGGCTGACAATAGAAAGATACTGGGGATGGCACTGCTGGTGAAAGGAATGTGAGCTCAGCTCCTCCTTCCCTCTGTTGACCCAGGACCACATGGCTGGTGAAACAAGCCTTAGATCTACCCCTGCTTACCCCATTGGTGGGCCTTATGGCCTAGAGACCTGTAGGAATTTCAGTGACACAGTACGCCTATGGCTAAGGAGCACACGATGGACAAACTAGAGGTGTGGAAATATCCCATGCAACCTTAATATAAGTCAACTGGTGACTCCTAACCTTTTTGGTTTGGTTTGGTTTTATTTTACTCATCATCTTTTTCTTTTTTGTCAACTATCCTGCTTGACTTTACGATACTTTTATGCTAGTTAACAGTGTTTCCTCATTTTGGTTCACTTCAAAGTTTCTAGGCTTTCTCTTCCAATCCTTCCCTCCTGGGTCCTACAATTACTCAAACTGGATGATCATCCTGTGTCCTCCAACCTTGCTCCTACTATATTTAACCTCACTCATATCTCCACTGTGCCCCTAATCTCCTGAGTCCTGTTCCCCACAATAGGGGAAAATCACTCTATGTGGAAAGTCAGTGCATACTATTAGTGGGATTATATTACATTTCTGTAGACTTTCTTCCTTTGCTTATAGGTATCAGGCTAATGGTTACCACAGTTTGTCATAGCCAGGATTTGCTTGAGTCTATTATTAGTGCCAACTGAACTACTTTAATCAGGATATCATATATGCTATAATTAATTTTACCACTGAAAGACAACATTGTGATTATAAGAGGTCATACCATCATCATAATCCAGTACCAAAGGAATGGGCCCAAAGTCAAATAGATAACAACTCTTCAGTCCTAATATATTGAGAAGGTATATTCTAGACTTAGACATAAAGACCAAGAACTACAAATATCTAGAAGATATCTGGAGGAACAGACATCCCATAGAAAAGCCTCAACATCAATGATAAGGTTATCTAACATATATACAAGCACTGACACAGAAAAAAAAATAAACGGAAACAGAAAATGACATGATGAAGAAGTAAAATACAATCACAAACACCCAACACAAGTCAACAACAGAAAGAGAAGAACATGGAACCTAACAAATGGAACCCTCTGAAATGATAGAAGCAGAAGTGAAAAAACAAATAGAACATGCAAAAGAAAAAAAACAATTTCTGAAGTGCAAGAAGTAATGATTATCACAATAAAAGACATTCAAGCAGATACAGATAAAGATAGACAAGTGCTCAGGAAAATGATGGAAATCATGAATGCTAAACATAGATAAGAAATGGAATCAATGAAACAGACCCAAACAGAAATGCAGGAGATTTGAAATTCCATTGAAAGTACACACAGGAGATTGAATGAAGGCAAGTATAAAATATCAGATACAGAAGACAGGAATGCAACTGGAAACCAGGAAACAAATGATACCTTAAAAATTGCAAGATCCATGAAAATCAAGTCTGACAACTACAGGATGAAGCAATGAAGAACATAAGATTGATTACAATCAGCGAGGAAGATGGAGATAGCCCAAAAACAGTAAAAACATCTTCACAGAAATAATGGCAAAAAAATTCCTAAACACTGACAAAGAGTTTGACTTACAAATATATGAAGCATAGAGAGCTCCAAATAACAGTGAGAAAAATAAATCTACACCAAGGCATATATTAATCAAGATTCCAGCCCAGGAGCAAAATATTAAAAGCAGCTAAAGAAAAGAAACATCACTTATAAAGGAAAGTCCATCAGAATCATAGCAGACATCTTAACACAAACCCTCAAATTAAGGAGGGCTTTGAGTGAAGCACTCCAAGTCCTAAGGAAAACAATCTTCAACCCAGATTGATGTACTATGCAAAACTATCAAAATTGACAGAGAAATAAGATATTTACATGACAAAGGACAACTAAAGAAATTCATTAAACCAGCTCTACAGAATGCTCTGAAAGACATATTAGAAAGAGATAATGAAGATCTCAAACACATGAAAATCAACAGAAAGAAGCTGCTAGGAAGGAAAAAAAGTCAGAGTAGAAAGAATTGCAACAAGCAACAGGAAAACAACATGCAAAAAAAAAGTCAATGCATATCAGTTATAACTCAACAGTCAACAGGAAAACAACATACAAAAGGAAAAAAAAGGAAAGAAATGTCAATACATACCAGTAATATCCATCAAAGAAAATGGTCTCAATCACCAATCAAAATAAACAGAATGGCAGAATGGATCAAGCATCAAGACCCAACAATACACTGCATTCAAGAAACATTTTTAACGCAAAACAAAATACATAAACTAAAAAAGTCAAAGGGTTAAAAGTAATTATCCATTCACAGGAACTCAGAAAAAAGCAGGGGTAGTGATTCTATTTGTAGACATTGCAAACTTTAAGCCAAAAGTGACCCAAGGAGACAAATAAGGCCACTACATACTTGTTAAGGGAAAACTCCAAGAAGAAGAGATAATAATCATAAATATTTATGCACCAAACACCAGTTCACTCAAATACATAAAACATATATTAATGTCATGAAAAACCAAGTAAGCACTAACATAATTTTAGTGGGGTACCTTAATACTCCACTGTCTCAAATAGATAAATCAACTAGCCAAAAATATCAACAAAGAAATACTAGAATTAAACCAAGCCTGTGAACAAATAAACTTGGTAGAAACGTTCTACTTCAAAATATCAGAATCCAGATTCTTCTCAGTTGCACGTGGAACTTTCTCCAAAATAGACCATATATTAACTTAAAAAACTGTTTAAATAAATGTTGAAATCAACAACAAAGGAAATCACAAAAGCTATATTAACACATGCAAATCAAACAACTTGCTTCTGAAAAATAACTGGGTTGCATAGGAAATCTAATTGACATTAAACAGTATATATAATTAAATGATAATACAGATATAACATACTAACACTTGTGAGATGCAAAAAAAGCAGTGCGACAGGGAAAATGTATGCAGATAAACTCACATATCAGGAAAACAGAATGAATTGAAATAAACAAATATTGAACCTCAAACTTCTAGAAAAATAATAACAAATCCCAATAATAAACAAAACCCAAACCTCATACAAAGGAGGAAATTATAGGGATAAGAGCTGAAATTAATGCAATAGAGATTAAGAAAACAATGCCAAGAATCAATGCATCCAACAGTGAATTCAGTGAAATATAAATAAAACTGACAAATTAGTCAACCTCACCAAAAATAGGAGAATAAAAAAAACACTAATTCAAGCAATTAGGAATGAACATGAATGAATCACAAGGGACTCCACAAACTTCCAGAAAATCACTAAGACCTACCAAGAAAACCCATCTTTTAATAAGATAAGAAACACAGAAGAAATGGATAGACTCCTAGACACAATAAAGTTGCCAAAAATAAATTAAGAAGATATAAAAATTCTAAACAACCTGATATCATCCAAAGAAATAGAAAATGTAACTAAAAATTTATGAACAAAAAAGGCCTAGTCCCAGATGGGTTCACTGTTGAATTTTATCAGAAATTGAGAGAAGAACTAATGCTGCTAATTCTAAAAGTCTGTAAAGAAACTGAAAGTGAAATATTGCCTCTAAAATCATTCCTGGAAGCAAGTATAACCCAGATTACAAAACCAGAGAAGAACCCAATGAAAAAAGAAGATCTCAGGCCAATCTCCCTAATGAACATAGATGCAAAAAACCTGAATTAGATGCTGGGAAACAGAATTGCAGCAAATCATCAAGAAGATTATACAACATGACCAAGTAGGATTCATCCCAGGATGCAGGTATGCTTCAACATATGCAAATGAATAAATAAAATGCACCACATAAACAGAACAAAGACAAAAATCACATGATCAACTCAAAAGACGCAGAACAAGCATTTAACAAAGTCCAACATTCATTCAAGATAAAAAACCCTACAAAAATTGAAATAGATTTTTTTATCTCAATCTTATAAAAACCATCCATGACAAACCAGTGTCATATTAAATAGTCAGAAACTAAAAGCTTTCACTCTATAATCAGAAACAACACAAAGATGTCCATTATCACCCTCTCATTTAACACAGTTCTGGAAACATTAGCCAGAGCAATTAGATAAGAAACAGAAAAATAAAAGAAATAAAGATAGGAATAAAGATATTAAATTATCATTATTTGCCGATTACAGGTTGCTCTACTACAAAGAAGATCCCAAACACTTCACCAAAAAACTAGTAGATTTAATATACAAATTCAGTAGTCTAGTGGCATAGAAAGTCAACAATCAAAAGTCAGTAGCATCCCTATAGACACAAGCAAAAAACGCAGAGAGGGAAATTAGAGAAAGCACATGTCTTAGTTACTTTTTACTCGTTGCTGAGATGAAATACCTGAAGCCCAAGTTGGGAAAGGAAAGGTTTATTTCTTACAGTTTTTGGAGGTTTCAGTCCACCCTCAGTTGGATCCAAGGCAGGCAGATATGGCTGGACTGCAGTTCATAGCAGCTGCAAACAGCAAGCAGGAATCAGCAAAAGAGCAAGACACACTTTCTTCCTGCCATTACATCACATCCTGGCTCCACCCCTAGGCCAGTGTAGCAGTCACACCCCCAATCCAAGCACTAGACAATGAACCAATCACAAATGCACAATGCAAATGCATGAGGCCTGAGGGCCACCAACATACACCATGACAGCACGTATTTCATAATAGCATTTTTAAAACTGAAATACTAAAGAATCAATCTAACAAGGGATGTAAAGTATCTGTACAGGGAAAATTGCAGCATCCTAAGAACAGAGAGCAAAGAGAATATCAGAAAATGGAAATATATCCCTTGTACTTGAATAGAATGAAAGAATGTAGTGAAAATGGTCATACTCCCAAAGTTGCCATACAGATTTAATACAATCCCAAGCAAAATACCATTAGCATACCTCACAGATCTAGAGAAAATATTCCTAAAATTCATCTGGAACCAGAAAAGATTTAGAATAGCAAAAACAATTCTGAGCAACAAAGTAAGGTTAGGGGGCATCACAATCAAAGATCTGAAATTATACCACAAAGCTACTGTGATAAACTCAATTTGGTACTGACAAAAAAAAACAAAAGCAAACAAACAAACAAACAAACAAACAAACAAAAAAACCCTAAGGATAAATGGACCAGAATAGAAGATGCATATACAACCCCAAACACACTTAGTCACCTGAATTTTGACAAAGAAGTTAAATATGTTCATTGGAAGCAAGACAGTCCTTTGCATAAATGGTGCTGGAAAAAAAAAAAAACTGGCTTTCCACAGGCCAAAGAGAGAAACTAAACCAATGGCTATCAGCATGCACTAAAGTCAAAATGGATCAAATATCTAAATATTAAAATAGAAATATTAAAGTTACTAATGAGAAAACAGGTAGAAATCTGAAAGACATAGGTGTAGGCAGAGACTTCATGAACCAAACCCAGACTGCAAGGGAAATACTACAAAGAATCAACAAACAGGATTTCACTTTATTAAAAAGCTTTTGCACAGCAAAATAAATTATCAACAGAGTGAAAAGACAACTCACAAGGTGGGCAAAAATTATAGCCAGTTGTACAAACAGACAAAAGACTAATCTGGAACATATAAAAGAGTTGAAAAAATCAAACTCCTCAAATTGAAATAACCAATCCAAAATTGGACATCTGAGATGAATACACACTTCTAATGAAGAAATACAAATGACAAATAAGCACATGAAAAAATGTGCAATATCACTGATCATTTGAGGGATGCAAATTAAAGCAACACTGATATTCCATCTCACTCTAGAAAAAAATGACTATTATCAAAAAATCAACTGATAACAAATGCTGGCTGGGCTGCGGGGAAAAAGGAAATTTCCACTGTATATGGGAGTATAGACTGCTGCAACTACTGTGGAAATCAGTGTGGAGATTCCTTATAAAACTAGGATTAGAGGTCCCATTTGACCCAGCTGTTCCCCTTCTGGATATCTTCCCAGTAGAACATTGTACCACAATGATATATGTACATCTGTGTTTACAGCAGTACAATTTGTCATGGTTAAATCTTGGAAACATCTCAAATGTCCATCAACTGAAGAGTAGATAAAAAAGGTATCTCTTATACAATAGAGTACTACTCAACCACAAAGAAGGAGAACTGAGACTTTTATAGGTAAATGAATGCAACTCAAGACCATACGTATAAGTTAGACAAATGAAATACATATGTGTAAACATGGTATTGTCTCACTAGTATGAGAAACTTAATGGATAAATGAGATCCAAAATGTAATAGATATTGTGAATTTGGGGAAAAAAACTGTTCAAAAGAAAAAAAAACTGTGATGGAGGAATGGGGAAAGAAAGTGAAAAAGAAAAAAAATATGTATATATGAGATAGGTAAGACAGTTATACAGATATTTCTATTAGTTCATTGAAAAGAAAGATTTGTGCTAACATTGTTCCACCAGGATATCATGCCCATACTCCAAACAACTACTAGATAACAATACCCAATGTATTAGACATTGTCACTGTCCTGCTTAGTTGTTTTGAAATTCTGTTTCTTCATTAACATTTATCTCTTTAAAACACAACAAAGAAAGCTATTATGTTTGGGAGAACAAAATAGCACTCAACACATGGCTTCTCGTCAGAAATGAGAGATTAGAGGCCAGTAAAGTGAAATTTTCAAGTTTTAAAATAATGTATTTTCATTCTAGATTTCTATAGGTGACAAATATTTTTGAAAAACATACAGGAAATGAATATGTTTTCAGTAAATAAAAGCTAAGAGTACATGGCCCATAGATATTACAATATATTCAATATGACATCTTAGGGGGAAAATTTTAGGCAAATATATAGAATTCACAAAGTAAGGACTACTGAAAATTGTAAATGTTTGGGTCAATATAAGTGTATTGACTGTACAAAACAATAACTGTGATGTCTTATGGAATATATAAGTATAGACCTAATAATCTATCAAAGCTATAATACAAGCATGGAAAATGGGTTCTTGAAAGCATTCTGTAGTTGCTAGTATTAAATGGATGTGAAATTATTAATAATGTGAACTGCAATGTCATGAATAAATTTTTTATTGGTAAGCACTAACAGTATCATAAAGGAATGCATAATTTACAAGGTAAAGGAAATCTTAATAATAAAAGTAAAAGTTCAAAGAAAACTGAAAAAAGGAAGAGAAGGAATAAAGAAGATCCTGAAAAAGGAAAAATAAGAAAATTGGGAAAAAAATACCTGTTTAAGTCAAACTTTGTAACTAATTACATTAAAGGTAAAAATGTGTTACATAATTTAATTAACATATTATGCCTGTTAGATTACCTAAAGAATAATAGAGAATTCTATAAAAGTTGATTAAAATCATATAGTTATGTAAAAAAATTACAACAGAATTCCCTTTTGTGCAAAATTTTGTCTTCCGAAATTTCAGTTATCCATGATCAGTCATAGTCCAAAAATATCAAGTAGAAAATTCCAGAAATAGTTTGTATATTTTTAATTTCCCACCTTCTGAGTATCAGGATTGAACCTAAGCTGTTATAGAATCCTTGATTTCAGGCATTAACTACTTGTCTTGTCATATTGGACTGCAGAAAACTGTAAATACTATGTTATTAAATTGTCCCTACTATTTAATGTAATTTACTCAGTGCAGTCTTTATCATGTTCCCAATGGAATTGTTTCACAGAAAGAGAAACCACATTTAGATTTATGTAAAAACCATAAAGTGTCCTAAATATCTAATACAATTCTGAAGAACAACATGCTGAAACCATCACACTTTTTTATTTCAAATTATATTAACAAGGGGCTGGGAATTTAGCTCAGTGGCATAAGCACCAGCCTTGCAAGTAGGCGGTCGTGAGTTCGATGCCCAGTACCAATAAAAAAAATTATATTAACAAGCTACAGTGTTTAAAACAATATGGTGTTGGCATAAAATCAGGCACACAGCCCAATGAGACAAAATAAAAAGACCCAAAGTGAACTCTCAGGTTTATGGCAAACTTGAGTGCTAAAGTTACACTCTGAAGAAAAGATAGCTTCTTCAATAAATGATGTTGGAAAAACAGGATAGTGAGATACAGAATAATGCAGGTGCGCTCTTGTCTTCTACTGTTAGAAAAAAATAACTTAAAATGGATTACGGGGGGCCAGGAATTTATCTCAGTGGTATAAGCACCTGCTTACCAAGCATGAGGTCGTGAGTTCAATCCCTGGTAGCAGAAAAAAAGATGGATTACTGAATTACAAATAAACATTGATGTCAAAAACCTCTTAGAAAAAACAAAGAAGAAAAATTTCTTTGTCATTAGTCTTAGCAATGATTACTTTTTGATACAACATAGAAAACACAGGCAACAAAAATGAACAAATGAAAATATATCAACTTTAAAGTTTCTTTATAGCCAATACAAAACCAAAATGGAAATATTTGCAATAATATGTATAACAATGGGTTAATATGTAAATATCATAAAAAATAAATCATAAGCAAAGCAACAAATAACCACACTGAAAATTGGTCAAAAACCTACAATGATGTTTTTTCAAAGAAGCATAAGAGCCCAACAGTTACATATAAAAAATGCTTAATGATTATCATTAGAGACATCCAAACAGAATAATAATAAGATATAACCTCACATCTACTAAGAAAGCCATTGTCAAGTAATCAATAAATAACAACTGTTAGTGAGAATGTGGATACACTGCAAGTGGGGAGGTAAATTAATAAAATTATTTTGGAAACAGAATATGACATGTCTCAAAATATTAAAAAAATAGATCCACCATATGTTCATTCTCATTTCTGGAAAAAAATTTAAAGAAAATTAAAACTATCTTGACGAGGAAATTGTTTTCCCATATTCACTGCAGCATCATTCAAGATAGCCAAAATAAAATAACAACTTATGTGCCTAGTGATTGATGAATAGAGAACAAGTTGTTAATATTTAGAATGTAATATTATCTAGCCTTAAACAACAGCTGTAAAATCCTGGTATAACAAATGGCATAGATGAATCTGGAAGACATGGTGATGAGTAAAATATGATAGAAAGGCATTCTGCATGGTTTCACATATGTGTGAAATCTAGAAAAACAGAACTCGTAGAAACCAAAAGTAGAATGCTGGTTACAAGAAACTGTAGATGAAAAAAAAATAGAATTAAAAACAAAAAGTTATGGATGACCATAATAAGAAAATATTGCTTAAAATTTACAAAGTGTCAGTGAGGGAAGATAAACACTTTTTGGAGATCTAATGTAACAATAGTAAATGTATTTTATACTTAAATATGATAGTGATTTGCATTTGCAAATGCAGTGGATCATAATTTGTCTTACCACACAAAAGACAGTTTATGTGATGTTATGGATATGGCAGCCTGATTTTGGTAATCATTGCAAAATGCATACACATCCAAAATCATCATGATGGGCATTTTGAATGCAGAATCATGCATCACCTGTTGATATTTCTATCAGTGAGAGACAGCATAGATGATAATGTAAGATTATAAAGAAGCTGAGAAATACCTATATTAATTTTACTTTAACTTTCTTATATTCAGATGTAGTGGTTGATTGATTGTGTCAACTTGAGACAGTTAGAAGCTAACTAAATGGGTTTAGCAATTCTACACCCAAGGATGTAGAAAAAGACCACCCTAGGGTGGGTGATCACCTCCAGGTATAAAAGGGGAGGAGGAAGGATGAATCCATTCCATCCTTTGGAGAAGCTCCAGTCTTTGCCTTTGGTTTGGACCTTGCCTCCTGGCTTCCAGTATAGACTCTTCAGCTTTCCAGCGTAGACTCTTCAGCCTTTCATCAGAGAGCCTTTGGCCTTCTGTTGCAGACCCATCAGCCTGCTGGTGTAGACTGGCACAAGACCCTAGGGTGAACTCCAGACCTTGGGTTGAATCCTTCAGCCTCCAGTGCATAGACACCCTCTGCACGCTTCTTCATCAGACTCTGTGACTGACTATTGTAAGCCAATCTTGTTGTTTCTGTATATCCTGGGTTATATCTGTTCTCTCTAGTAAAACCCTGACCAATACAGATTTTGGTACCTGGAGTGGTCCTAGAGAAACAGAATTATAACAATGGCATTCTTTAATGGTGTTAGAGCTTCCTGGAGTTGGCTCTGCAATTTGGTGAGACCTGAAGACACCACGGTGTCTGCTTCTACTTCTGTGGAATATACTGATAATCCTTGGCATGAACTGTTTAAGCTAATATGTCTCATAGATCCATTTGATTATCCTAATTCACCAATTGTGAGATGTCAGAAATTCAGTGACTGTGTACAAAACAATTTTGAATATCTTTGGCAGAGTGGACAATATAATGATGCTGGATGGTTGGTCTTAGCCTCTTTGGACAAATTAATGAAGGAAAAATTGCAACTCCAGAAACAGATAAGAAATTTAAAAGTTTCTCAGTGTGTCATGAGTGAATATCTCCTCTCTTTTAGCTGCAAGGCTGAGATTGCAGAAACCCAGACACAATCCTTCATAATTCGATTGGCAGAACTACAACGTAAATTTAATGCTCAGCCTCGAAGGGTATCAGAAGCAAAGATGAGGGCACTGGTTGGAAAAAAGTGGGATCCCATGAATTGGGATGGAGATGTATGGGAGGATTCTGAGGAAAGTGAAGATACTGAATTTCTGGATGCTAATGAAGTTATTTTGCCTGAGGGAGAGATTTCCCCACCTGAAGTGGCAGAAGCAACACCACCTCCACCCCCTACTGTGTTGGAATCTCCTAGCATACTTAGGGAAGCTAATGCTATGTTGACTAAACAGGATTGTGCTGCTGCTCCTCAGGACCCACCCTTAACACCCATTTTTGCCTCCAGGCCCAAATCACAAAAAGCTCCTAACGGTGAGATACATAGTGTGACCCATGAACAGGTTCGCTATACTCCCAAAGAGCTTCTTGAGTTTTCCAGCTCTTATAGGCAGAGGCCTGATGAGCAAGCATGGGACTTGATTTTACAAGTGTGGGATAATGGTGGCAAAAACATACATCTGGATCAGGATGAATTTGTTGATATGGTCCTATTAAGTAGGGATTCTGAATTTAATGTCATAGCTCATGGAGTGAAGAAAGGTGTTAATAGTTTATTTGGATGGTTGGTAGAGATACGGATCAAAAGATGGCCCACTGTGAATGAGTTAGAGATGCCTGATATTCCCGGTTTACTATTGATGAAGGGATTCAGAGGCTCAGGGAAATGGGAATGCTGGAGTGGATCTGTCAAGTTAAACATAATCCTCCACATTGGGATGATCCAGAAAACATACCCTTTACCAGCACCTTGAGAAACTGATTTGTGAGGGGAGCACCAGCATCCCTGAAGGGCCTTGTTATTGCTCTTCTTTGCATGTCAGACCTTAGAGTGGGGACCACAGTTACCCAATTAGGACACTTAAGGGCAGTGGGCTTGATTGGGTCCCTGCAGTGGCAGAGGTCAAGTGGCAGCACTTAATCACCAAAAGCAGGGTCCACGTACTTACTGTAATGGGCAGCAAAGGAGGAACAATGACCAGAATAATCTAACACGTGCAGACCTCTGGCGTTGGCTGATTAGCCATGGCGTTCCTAGAAGTGAAATAGATAGGAAGCCTACAAAATTTTTACTAGATTTATACACTCGAAAAAAATTACAGGCAAATGAACAGAACCTTACATCAAATTATGGTAACAGGGAATCACAGCCCCTCAACCAGTTCCCAGATTTGAGCCAGTTTAAAGACTCAGAACCCCTCAAATGATGGGGAGGCCAGGTCCCCTTGAAGAAGGACTCTGATGCACCAAAAATTTACACTATTAATCTTTGTCCCATTCTTCCCCAGAGGGACCTAAGGCCTTTTGCCCGAGTGACTGTCTACTGGGAGAAAGGGAATGATCAGACATTTCCGGGATTACTGGACACTGGTTCTGAACTAACACTGATTCCAGGGGATCCAAAATGTCACTGTGGCCCTCCAGTAAGAGTAGGGGCCTATGGAGGCCAGGCAATCAATGGAGTTTTAGCAAAGGTCCAACTTACAGTGGGTCCAATAGGTCCTCAGATTCACTCTGTAGTTATTTCCCCTGTTCCAAAAAGTATAATTGGGATTGATGTACTTAGTACCTGGCAGAATCCTCACATTGGTTCCCTAACCTGTAATGTGAGGGCTATCATGGTTGGGAAGGCCAAATGGAAGCCACTAGAGTTGCCTTTGCCTAGTAAAATAGTATCACGTTCCTGGAGGGATCCAAGAGATTGCTGCCACCATCAAGGACTTAAAGGATGTAGGGGTGGTGATGCCCACCACATCTCCATTTAATTCCTCCATTTGGCCTGTGCAGAAGACAGATGGGTCTTGGAGAATGACTGTGGATTACCATAAACCGAATCAGGTGTTAACTCCAATTGCAGCTGCAGTACCAGATGTGGTTTCCTTGCTTGAGCTGATTAACACATCTCCTGGTACTTGGTATGCAGCTATCGATTTGGCAAATGCCTTTTTCTCCATACCTATCCATAAGGATCATCAGAAACAATTTGCTTTTAGCTGGAAAGGCCAGCAATATACCTTCACAGTCTTACCTCAGGGGTATATTAACTCGCCAACCTTATGTCACAATTTGGTTCGAAGGGATCTTGATTGCTTTTCTCTGCCACAGGATATCACACTGGTCCATTACATTGATGATGTTATGCTGATTGGACCTAGTGAGCAGGAGGTAGCAACCACACTGGATTTGTTAGTAAGGCATTTGAGAGCCAGAGGATGGAAAATAAATCCAACAAAAATTCAAGGTCCTTCTACCTCAGTGAAATTTCTAGGAGTCCAGTGGTGTGGAGCATGTAGAGATATCCTTTCTAAGGTAAAAGATAAATTGTTGCATCTGGATTCTCCTACAACTAAAAATGGAGGCACAACGCTTAGTGGGCCTGTTTGGATTTTGGAGGCAACACATTCCTCATTTAGGTGTCTTACTCCGCTCCATTTACCAAGTGACTCGGAAAGCTGCTCATTTTGAGTGGGGCCCAGAACAGGAAAAGGCTTTGCAACAAGTCAAGGCTGCTATTCAGGCTGCTCTTCCACTGGGGCCGTATGATCCAACAGATCCAATGGTGCTCGAGGTATTGGTAACAAACAAAGATACTGTTTGGAGTCTCTGGTAGGCCCCCATTGGTGAATTACAGCGAGGCCTTTAGGATTTTGGAGTAAGGCTCTGCCATCATCTACAGACAACTACTCTCCCTTTGAGAAACAGCTGTTGGCCTGCTACTGGGCCCTAGTGGAAACTGAACACTTGACTATGGGACACCAGGTCACCATGCGACCTGAGTTGCCTATCATGGCCTAGATATTATCTGACCCACCAAGTCATAAAGTTAGACATGCCCAGCAACAGTCTAGCATTAAATGGAAGTGGTATATTCATGATTGAGCCAGAGCAGGCCCAGAAGGTACAAGTAAATTACATGAGGAAGTTGCCCAAATACCTGTGGCTCCTATCCCCGCTATGTTGCCTTCAGTTTCCCAGCATGCACCTATAGCCTTGTAGGGTGTACCATATGATCAGTTATCAGAGGACAAGAAGACTAGGGCCTGGTTTACAGATGGCTCTGCACATTATGCAGGTACCACCCGAAAGTGGACAGCTGCAGCCTACAGCCTCTTTCTGGGACATCCTTAAAAGACAGCGGTGAAGGGAAATCATCACAGTGGGCAGAACTTCGAGCAGTGCACTTGGTAGTACATTTTGCCTGGAAGAAGAAATGGCCAGATGTGAGACTGTATAGTGATTCATGGGCTGTAGCCAATGGTCTAGCCAGATGGTAAGAAACTTGGAAGGAACATAATTGGAAAATTGGTGACAAAGATATTTGGGGAAGAGGTATGTGGATATATACCTCTGATTATGGGCAAAGGATATGAAAATATTTGTTTCCCACGTAAATGCTCACCAAAAGGTAACATCAGCAGGAGACAACTCTAATAATCAAGTGGATAAGATGACTCATTCTCTTGAAAGTAGCCAACCTCCTTCTTCAGCCACCCCAGTCATTGCCCAATGAGCCCATGAACACAGTGGCCATGGTGGCAGGGATGGAAGGTATGCATGGGCTCAGCAACATGGACTCCCACTGACCAAGGCTGATCTGGCTACAGTCACTGCTGAATGCCCAGTATGCCAGCAGTAGAGGCCAACAGATTCCCCCGATATGGCAGCATTCCCCAAGGTGATCAACCTGCAACTTGGTAGCAGGTTGATTATATTAGATCACTTTCATCATGGAAGGCACTGTGCTTTGTCCTCACTGGCATAGATACATATTCTGGATATGGCTTTGCCTTTGCTGCACATAATGCTTCTGCCAAGGCTACCATCCGTGGACTCACAGAATGCCTTATCCACCATCATGGAATTCCACATAGCATTGCCTTTGACCAAGGAACACACTTCACAGCTAAAGAAGTGAGACAGTGGGCATGTGCTCATGGAAATCTCTGGTCCTACCATGTCCCTCACCATCCAGAAGCAGTTGATTGACAGAAAGATTAATAGAAAGATGGAATGGCCTTTTAAAGACACAGTTACAATGCCAGCTAGGTGGCAATAGTTTGCAAGGCTGGGATAAAGTACTTCAACAGGCTGTATATGCTTTGAATCAATGTCCATTATATGGCACTGTGTCTCCCATAGCCAGGATTTATGGGTACAGGAATCAAAGGGTGGAAGTAGGAATGGTGCCACTCACCATTACCCTTAGTGATCCACTAGCAAAATTTCTGCTTCCTGTTTCCATGACTTCATGTTCTGCTGGCCTAGAAGTTTCGGTTCCAGAGGGGGGAAGGCTTATATCAGGAAGCACGACAATAGTACCATTGAACTGGAAGCTAAGGTCATTTGGTCTCCTCATGTCTCTGAGGAAACAAGCTAAAAAAGGAGTCACAGTGTTGTCAGAGGTGATTGACCCAGACTACCAAGGGAAAGTTGGACTGCTACTCCACAATGGAGGAAAGGAAGAATATACATGAAGTGCAGGAGATTCCTTAGGGCGCCTTTTAGTATTACCATGCCCTATCATTAAAGTTATTGGGAAATTACAGCACCCTAGTCCGTCAAAATGACAAGCAGTCTAGCAGGATGAAGGAGCTTTGCTAGTGGGTGGAGGGTTCTATGCTGCAACTGAGAAGTCACACTCACAACAAAAACCATGGCTGTCCTGAAAGGCATCACAGCCATCCTCAGCAACACAGCTTGAGACCCAAACTCCTCCGATGACAAGCACAGTCGGGTTCGTGCCAGGAAGCAGCATTACTAGTTCATCCTGGAGACCAAGCAGCACACCTCTTCTCCTCCTGAGCCAGGAAGTAATGCTTGATGTGAGGACCAAAGCTTCTCCAGGAGAACCAACAGCTCAGACAGCAACTCGTAGGAGAACCCACAATGCCTCCTTAACGTCTCAACCCTCTAACACCTCCCTTCTTCTCCACCTATTTATCCTGGCAACTTTACTCAGGTGGAGCATATTCACTCAGTGCCATGCTGATGTAATCCAGCTAGCGTTAAGTTGACCACTAGTTCTTAATCCATAACAACATGTATGCAGCATGCACTGATCAGTAGTATAAATACTATGTCTTTGGTGTTGCAGACAGATTTCCTGCATTTTCCTGTGTTAACTTCTGGTGACCATTATAAAAATATTATAAACTCCATGTACTAATCCTAGTTGTTCTCTGTGTACAAACCCTGACTATAACATCAGATATTTTCAAATATAAAAGTTCTTACCAATATGTAATATTTCCCTACAATGTTCATATAGAAACACACTGTACACTTATGTAATAGGTTATACACTATATCCTTGGTATGTAGTGGGACATACAATTAAGGTTTGTGTGAGTGCATTCATGATGCTCACTCAGATGTAAAATTGCCTAGTGATGCAATTCTCAGAAAAGTAACCTCATCTATTGTTAAGGGACACATGGATGTGTAAAACTTGTATTTGTTAATCCTAACACAATGAAGCTGGAATATAAGAGAGTATTCATGTACTTATACTCATAGAGAATGCATAAGGAAAGAAACAGTATTAAAAAGAGAGGGTCACTATATAATCATGAAGGTTTCATTTCAACAAAAAGTCACAGTCCTAAATATATATTAATAAATAAATTTGTTTTTTATGTATGTACATATATTTAATGTATGCACACATTTTCTATATGTATATGTACATCTTTTACATATGTATATGTGTGTATATAAGTATGTGCCTGTATCTCCAGATAAAGATGAATAAAAAAAGAAGTTAGTAAAACAGAAGATAATTCTTTAATTTTACCAGAAGGGTCTCATTGACCAATAGAAAAAGCAGGTGAAAAAGATCTCAATTACAAACTTTCTTCCTGACCTGGGGACCAGGCCAGTCCCTGCCGGACTGATGAGTGGAGCAGCAGTGGTTGGGAATTCTGCCCAACCTGAGGGAACTCTCTTCCTGACCTGGGGACCAGGCAGGCTCCCTACCAACCGGGGTGAGTGGAGCAGCAGCAGCTGGGAATCCCCCCCAGCCTGAGGGAACTCTATTCCTGGCCTGGGGACGAGGCCGTGATTCCATGCCGGGTCCAGTGAGTGGGACCACCGCAGGGCACCCCATCCCAGGCTGGCAGAACTCTCTCCCACACCTGGAACAACACTTGAAGCTCAAAAATACAGGAAGATGACAAAACGAAAGACCAAAATGCAATTTCAAACATCCAGGCCATCCCAAGAAAGCCTAGGAGCCGTGTACATAGAAGAAAACACATGCCACATAACTGAAATATCTGAAATAATAGTAACTGAAATAAAAAAGCAACTCTGGGAAGCCTTAAATGAATTCAAACTAGAAATAATCTCTCAGGTAAAAGAAGAAATGATAAAAGAAATGAAGCAGATGCTAACCATAGCTAAAGAAGACGTGGTTAAAAAATTGGAGGAACTGGAGCTGGGGATTTAGCTCAGCATCATAAGTGCCTGCCATCCTTGCAAGCAGGCAGTTGTGAGTTCGATCCCTAGTACTGATAAAAGGAAAAAGACAAAAAAAAAAAATGGAGGAACTAAACAAAAAGATAGAATCCCTGGATGAACAATATAAGAAACAAACAGAATACATAAAACAGATGCAAAGAGACATACAGGAAATCAAAAGCTCCATTGAAAGTTGTAAAAATTGCCTCAATGAATGTGAAGATAGAATCTCAGACTTCAAAGACAAGATTGTAGCCAGTGAACAGGAAAAAAAATATCTTTTAAAAATAACAAGAAATCAGGAAATAACAATTCAACACCTGCAAGATGACGCAAAGAGAAACAACATAAGGTTGATAGGGATAAATGAAAAAGAAGGAGACAACATAAAGGATGTCAAGAGGATACTTAGAGAAGTAATAGCTGAAAATTTCCCAAATCCGAGATTGGAAACTGATATCAAGATCAATGAAGCATATAGAACTCCAAATAGCCATAACCAAAATAAATCTACACCCAATATATAATAATGAATATCCCAGAAATCAAACAAAAGAATAAAATATTAAAGGCTGTCAGAGAGAAAAGACAGATGACCTAAAAAGGAAAACCTATCAGAATCACAGTAGACTTCTCAGCACAAACAATAAAGTCAAGAAGAGCATGGAGCGAAGTATTTCAGATCCTAAAGGAAAATGATTTCCAACCTAGGCTGATATACCCTACAAAACAGTCCTTCAAAATCAATGGAATACGATACTTCCATGACAAAGATCAGCTGAAAAACTTTATGATCACCAAGCCAATCCTGCAAAGAATACTGAAAGACAGTCTAGATACATTTAGGAAAAAACCACTAAACAAAGCAGACAATTAAACATAGCAGAAAGATAAACATGCTACAACAATAAACCAATATATAACAGTTCTAACTATTAATGTAAATAGTTTCAATACACCAGTTAAAAGAAACAGACTGGCAGAATGGATCAAGAAACAAAATCCAACCATATGCTGTCTATAAGAAACCCATCTAACCCAAGAGGATACTCACAGACTGAACGTCGAAGGATGAAAAACAATACTTCATGCAACAGGAACCCCCCCCCCAAAAAAAAAAAAAAGCAGGGGTAGGCATTCTGTTTGCAGACAAAGTGAACTTCAAGCCAATAATGAACAGAAGGGATAAAGAAGGTCACTATATACTGGTTAGGGGAAAACTCCAAGGGGAAGAGCTAACTATCTTAAATATCTATGCACCAAACTCCAGAGCACCCAGTTATATAAAACAAGTACTAACAGAAATGAAAAACCAAATCAGCAGTAACACAATTCTAACAGGAGATCTTAACACACCATTGACACCAATGGACAGATCAACCAGGCATAAAATCAATGAAGAAATAAAAGAACTGAATCGCATCTGTGAACAAAAGGACTTAATAGACATATACAGAGTATTTCACCCAACAACAACAGAATACACATTCTTCTCAACAGTACATGGGGCATTCTCTAAAATAGACCATATATTAACTCACAGAACATATTTAAATAAATGCAAAGAGTTGAAATTACCCCTTGCATGCTATCCGAACATAGCACTATGAAATTAGTAATTAATGATAAAATATACTGCAAAAATCCCACAAATACATGGAAACTGAATAACAGACTCTTGAGTAATCACAGAGGAAATTAAAGAAGAAATTAAGCAATACCTACAAGAAAATGAAAATACACATACAACTTACCAGAATCTGTGGGATGCAATGAAAGTCATCCTCAGAGGAAAATTTATTGCACTGAATTCACACATCAGGAAAACAGAACAAATACAAATAAACAACCTGATGCTACACATCAAACAGCTAGAAAAAGAAGAGCAAGTCAAGCCCAGAGACAAAGAAGAGAGGAAATTATAAAAATCAGAGCAGAAATCAACCCAATAGAGACTAAGAAAACAAAGAATTAACCAATCAAAAAGTTGGTTCTTTGAAAAAATAAATAAAATCGATAAGCCTCTAGCCAACCTTATTTTAAAAAGGGAAGAAAAAGCTCAAATTCATGCAATAAGAAATGAAAAAGGTGAAATCACTACAGACTCTATAGAAATACAGAAGATCATCAACACCTATTTCAAAAACCTCTACTCTCAAAGGTTTGATAACACTGAAGAAATAGACAGATTCTTAGAAACATATAAAGCACCAAAGCTAGATCAAGAGGATGTAAAACTGCGGAATAACCTAATCTCTATCAATGAAATTGAACATGTAATTAATACCTTACCTACAAAAAAGAGCCCAGGGCCAGACAGATTCATTGCAGAATTCTACAAGAAATACAAAGAAGATCTAATGCCGACACTCCTCAAACTCTTCAATGAAATTGAAAGGGAAGCAATTCTTCCTAAGTCATTCCTGGAAGCAAATATTACTAAGGTACCAAAACCTGAGAAAGACCCAACTGAAAAAGAGAACTACGGACCAATCTCCCTAATGAACACAGATGCAAAAATCCTCAATAAAATATTGGCAAATAGGATGCAGCAAATCATCAAGAAGATTATACACCATGACCAAGTGGGATTCATTCCAAGCATGCAGGGATGGTTCACATATGTAAATCAATAAATGTAATCCACCATATCAATAAAGCCAAAAGTAAGAATCATATGATCATTTCTATAGATGCAGAAAAAGCATTCAATAGGGTCCAACATTCATTCATGATAAGAACTTTACAGAAAATTGGAATAGATGGTCTTTGCCTCAATGTAATAAAGGCCATCTACAACAAACCAACAGCCAGTATCATACTAAATGGCCAAAAATTGAAAGCCTTTACTTAAAATCAGGAACAAGAAAAGGATGTCCTTTATCATCACTTCTATTTAATATGCTACTGGAAGTACTAGCCAGAGCAATTAGACAAGAGAGAAAAATAAAAGGGGTAAAGATAGGAAAAGAAGAAGTTAAATTGTCATTGTTTGCAGATGACATGATACTCTACATAGAAGACCCCCTAAACTCCATTGAAAGACTCTTAGATATAATAAATAAATTCAGTAATGTAGCTGGATACAAAATCAATACTCAGAAATCAATAGCATTCCTATACACTAACAACAAAATCGCAGAGAGGGAAATAAGAGAAACCACACTCTTCACACTAGGGAGCAAAAAAATGAAGTATTTAGGAATTACTCTTACAAAAGAAGTGAAAGACCTATACAGGGAAAATTATAATACTCTGAAAGAAGAAATTGAAGATGATCTCAGAAAATGGAAAGACATCCCATGCTCATGGATAGGAAGAACAAACATTGTGAAAATGGCTATTCTCCCAAAACTCTTATACAGATTCAGTGCAATCCTAATAAAAATACCATCAACATACCTTATAGACTTAGAGAAATCACTCCTAAAATTCATCTGGAACCAGAAGAGACCTGGAATAGCAAAGGCAATTCTAAGCAGCAAAGGCAAGGCAGGAGGCATCACAATCCCTGACTTGAAGTTATACTACTAAGCAACAGTAGTAAAATCAGCATGGCACTGGAATCAAAACAGAGCTGAAAATCAATGGAATAGATTAGAAGATACAACCACAACTACAAACACACTCAACCACCTTATCTTTGATAAAGGAGCCAAGCAGGTTCACTGGAAGAACGACAGTCTCTTTAATAAATGGTGTTGGAAACACTGGCTCTCCATTTGCTGAAAAACTAAAACTGGAGCCAAGCCTATCACCATGTACTAAATTAAAATCTAAATGGATCAAAGATCTGAATATTAAAACAGAAACACTAAATCTATTGGAAGACAAATTAGGTAGAAACCTTGAAGACATAGGGGTAGGTAGAGAATTCATGAACAGGACTCAAACTGCATGGGGAAATACTTCCAGGAATCAATAACTGGGACCACCTCTTAATAGAAAGTTTCTGAAAGTCAAAAAAAATCTCCAGCATAGTGAATAGAAAACCCACAAACTGGGAAAAGATCTTAGTGAACTCCCCCTCAGACAAGGGACTTTTGTCCAAAACAGAGAAAGAATTAAAAAAACCTCAGACCCCCAAAATTTAAAGACCCAATCCAAAAATGGGCATCTGAGATGAATACACACTTCTCAGATGAAGAAATACAAATGGCAAATAAATACATGAAAAAATGTTTATCATCATTGGTCATTAGGGAAATGCAAATTAAAACCACACTGATATTCCATCTCACTCCTGAAAGAATGGCTAGGATCAAGCAAACCAACAACAAGTGCTGGACAGGCTGTGGGGAAAAAGGAAATCTTCTGCACTGTTGGTGGGAGTGTAGACTGGTACAACCTTTGTGGAGGTCAGTCTGGAGATTTCTCAAAAAGCTGGGATTGGAAGTCCCATTTGTTCCAGCTATTCCACTTCTAGGCATATTCCCAGAAGAACTGAAAGCATCATACCACAGTGATGTATGCGCACCTATGTTTATAGCAGCACAATTTTAAATTGCCAGATCTTGGAAACAACCCATGTGTCCATCAACTGAGGAATGGATAAAAAAGATGTGGTATTTCTATACAATGGAGTACTACTCAGCTATCAAGAAGGATCACATTGAGATATTTATCAATAAATGGGCGCTGCTTGAAACCATACGCATAAGTGTAATAAATCAAACTCACATCTGTGAATGCCAAATAGTTTTCTTAGTGTAGGAAATGATTCAAATATATAAAAGTATGTGGTAACCATGATTCCCCATTACGTGGCCTTGAAGCCTTATAAATTTTTCACTCATTAATTGGAATGGCTTTATGCTGGGCTGTTTGATATTATGGCCCATGATGCAATGAACAGCTATTTTAAAGAAAACAAGACATTATAATAGCTAGTGCTGATTTAATACCATCTTGTTTTAAAGCCCCACCAAATTATGTCTATTCTGTCTCCATTGGTTTTATCGTGTTGTATCTTGCTGTATTTTATCATATGTGGTAGTATAAACAAAAATTATTATGGGCAAAGAGACAATATAGAAGCCATTGTTCATATTTTTGTCAGCTGGTTCTAAATACAATGCTTTCATCCACTTGAATGGTGTTACACTGTCTTGATATGTTTGATGCTATAGCATATGAAGTTATATTCAAATATTTCAAGGAAAAAGACACTATGGTAACTACTATTAAGTCTGGTTATTTGGTGGTGAAGCACTAGTTTGCTGAAACTATCACGCTTTGACCTGTATTGTTATGTTGTTATGCCCTCTTTTATCTCAACCTCTCCCTTATTCATTAAAAAATATTTCTTTTTTAAACTAAAGGGGAAAAAACTAACAGGATATATTATAGTAACTTTTTTGATTTCCTATTAACTTGATTTGAAGTCCTGTAATACTTCCACTATCTTGTTTTGACTGATTAGACTCTGTTCCGCTCTGTATGATAGTATTAAGTATCAGAGTATAGGCAACTACTTTGAAGGCAATAAGATTCACTTTGATGCCCATTCTGGTTTGACTATTATCCTCTTTTGAAGTTCTGTAAGGTTTACAATGTTTAGGTTTTATTGGCCTTGTTCTCTAGTGTTTTGCTCAACTTTATAATACCTAATGAGATAGATAATTCTTCTTAAGGAAGCAAGAGGCATTATGGTAACCATTGTTGATGACCTTGTACTCTGTTTTTACATCATGTGCTATGTCTATCCTTGGTTTTGACTGACAGCTTTGTTTTATCATGTTTGATTTTATTCTCTTACAAAAAAAGTAATAAGATCTAAGGGAGCAATAAAACCCAAAATGTGTAAATTTTGTTGTAATAAAGAGAGGAAAAAAAAGTGCCCTAAAGGATACAACAGCAAGTGTGTTTAGGTGTGTTAAATAGATGACCATATTAATATTTTTGATTGGATCATTGAACACAACTATTTGCAGTCTCACTGTTTGAATGTTCACTTTGTATGCTTTGATCCTGTGACCTGAATCACCATTTCAAAGATGATAGTGTGTAATCTATTAACTGGTGATATCTTACTGTTCTTCTTTTTTTTTTATAGTTCTATATTACTTGTACCCTTACACTGTTTTGTTTTGTTCTGTTTTTTTTTCTCTTTTTCCTTTTAAATAAATAAAAATAATCTCAATTACACAAATAGCAAACTGGAGAAATATACCCAGATGGAATCTTGCAAAAAATAGTATAATTTATATTTTGAATTGCATAAAAGCATTCAGCAAATTTATCATAAATTAAAGCAAAAAAATCCCAACAGTTACCAAATGATTTGAAAATATTTATCTCATTATAGTGAAATAAAACTAAAATTGAATAGTAAAAATGACACTATAATCACATCATGCACATATATTTTCCAAATATCTTTACTTTCCAAAAGAAATCACAATGAACATTACCCAGTGTTACAACTCACTATGTAATGAAGATATGGCATGGAAAATCTAGGATAAAAAGTCTGGGGTGAATCTAATACAATGCTTCAAAATAAATGTGGAAAATATGCGTAATAGGAAAGACTAAAATTTTAATAATTGAGGAATTTATCTCTGCAAATGACCAAAAAACCTCAGGAAGTCAATTCTCATGAGCAACTGAGTTAATTGTTCCACATCACTGCATGTTTTAAAGGTGTGGGTCCTTGAATAGTACTCAAGAGAGGAGGTTGAAACTTTAAAAGGTGAAGCCTAGTAAGAAGCATGACCTTTAAGATTATGAGTTCCCATTTCTTTTTCTTCTTTTGCTTTCTTGATTATGAGGTACATAGTTTGCTTCAATACAGATTCCTTACCACTGAAAAATGGCTAATGATTCAGTCTTAAAGTGGAACCTCTATATCTGGTAAGGCAAAATAACACTTATTTTTGCCTTTGTAAGCTAATTATCTGAGCTATTGCTTTATAATAACACATACTTGACTAATGCCAATTGTGAATTAATGAAATAATAAATAAACACACAGCAGAAAAAGTTGCACAAACTTGTTTTTAAAAATTATAATAACATTGGAAAATTCCAAGTAAGATTAGGAATAATGAAAAGAAAAAAATAGAAAACATCTACAGTATGAAAGGAATATTAGAGACCCTTGACTTAGAAAATCAATTCAAGCCAGCTCTGGGGATCTTGGGCTTGCCTGCATTCTCAATTCTGCTCCAGGAGTCTTGGCATGACTGCATTCTCAATTCTGGAAATGGGGTGGCTGGAGGTGGGTGTCCCTGCACCATCCCAAGCCCTGGGAGCTTAAGATCATTGCTCCCACCTGCCAAGGAACTTCACAGCTTCCTACCATACTGGACTGGCTCCACAAGTCTTGGGCCTGCCTGCTTCACCCACAGTGACCTTCTCTCAATCTGGGGAACTGGGCAGCCAGAGTCCCAGGAGCTAGGGCATAGAAGAGGATTTCTAACAGGCCCAGGGTAAGCCATGGAATAGCACTTGAAACACAGAAATATAGGAAAATGACAAAATGAAAGACTAAAATACAATCTCAAACCTCTAGCCCATTCCAAGAAACCTTATGAGCTATGTACATAGAAGAAAATATATGCCATACACCTAAAATACCTGAAATAATAGCAACTGAAATAAAGAAGCAACTCTGAGAAGCTTTAAAGGAATTCAAACTAGAAATAATCTCCCAAGTAAAAGAAGAAATGATAAAAGAAATGAAAGAGATGCTGAACATATCTAAAGAAGATATAGATAAAAAATTAGAGGAACATAACAAAAAGAATCCTTGGATGAACAATATAAGAAACAAACAGAATACATGAAGCAGATTCAAAGAGATATACAATAAATCAAAAATTCCACTGAAAGTTGTCAAAGCTGCCTCAATGAAAGTGAAGTGAGAATTTCAGACTTCAAAGACAAGATTGCAGCTAGAAACAGGAAAGGAAAATTCTTTGAAAAATAACAAGGAGTCAAGAAATAACAATTCAACAGCTACAAGATGATGCAAAGAAAAACAACATAAGATTGACATGGGTAAATGAAAAAAAAGGGGACAACATCAAGAGGATATTTAGAGAAGTAAGTTGAAAATTTCCCAAACATGATAATGGAAACTGACATCAGGATCAGTGAAGCATATAGAACTCCATATAGCCATAACCAAAATAAAACTAGACATATAATAATCACCATCCCAGAAATCCAACATAAGAATATACTATTAAAAGCTGTCAGAGAGAAAAGACAGATCACTTATAAAGGAAAACCTATCAGAATCACAGCAGACTTCTCAACACAAACAATAAAGTCAAGAAGAGCATGGAGTGAAGCATTTCAGATCCTAAAGGAAAATGATTTCCAACCTAGACTGATGTACCCTGGAAAACTCCTTCAAAATGGATGGAGAAATAAGATACTTCCATGACAAACAACAGCTGAAGTACTTCATGATCACCAAGCCAACCCAGCAAAGAATACTGAAAAACAGTTTAGATACACTTAGGGAAAAAAACCACACTTAGGGAAAAAAAGCAAAGCAGACAATTAAACATAATGGAAGGATAAAGATGCAACAGCAGAAAGATAACATGTCAACAATAAAACAATATATAACAGTTATAACCATTAATGTAAATGGTCTCAATTCACCAATTAAAAGAAACAGACTGGCAGAATGGATCAAGAAATAACATCCAACCATATCCTGTCTACAGGAAACCCATCTAACCCTAAAGGATACTCAAGGACTGAGTGTCAAAGGATGGATAACAATACTTCATGCAACAGGAACTGAAAAAAAAGTGGAGTTGCTATTTTGTTTGCAGACAATAACCAAGAATGATCAGAAGAGATAAAGAAGGTCACCACATACTGGTTAGGGGAAAACTTCAAGAGGATGAGATAACAATCTTAAATATATATATGCATCAAATTCCAGCGCCCCCAGTTATATAAAGCAAGTATTAATAGAAATGAAAAACCAAATTAGCAGTAACATAATTATAACAGGAGACCTTAACACACCATTGACACCAAGGGACAGATCAGCAAGACAGAAAATCAGCAAAGAAATAACAGAACTGAATCACACCTGTGAACAAATGCATTTGACAGATATATACAGAGTGCTCCATCCAACAAGATTGGAATACACATTCAGAAGTATATACTAGCTACTATATACTAGCCCACAGAACATATTTAAATAAATACAAGAATTGTAATTATTGCATGCATGTTATCAGCTCATAGCACCATGAAATGAGAAATTAATGATAAATGAAACTGTAAAAATTCCACAAAAACATGGAAGTTGAAATAACACACTCTTGAGCAATCAGTGGGTCACAGAGGAAATTAAAGAGGAAATTGAACAATACCTACAAGCAAATGAAAACACAAATACAACTTACCAGAATCTGTGGGATGCTATGAAAGCTATCCTTAGAGGAAAATATATTGCACTGAGTTCCTACATCAGGAAAACAGAACAAATACAAATAAACAACCTAATGTTACACCTCAAACATCTAGAAAAATAACAGCAAGTCAAGCCAAAAGCCAAAAGAAGGGAAGAAATAAAAATCAGAGCAGAAATTAATGCAATAGAGATTAAGAAAACAATCCAAAGAATCAATGAATCCAAGAGTTGGTTCTTTGGAAGAATAAATAAAATTGATAAGCCCCTAGCCAACCTTATTAACAAAGGGAAGAAAAAGCTCAAATACATGCAATAAGTAATGTAAAAGTTGAAAACACTACAGACTCTGTAGAAATACAGAAGATTATCAACATCTATTTCAAAAATCAATACTCTCATAGGTTTGATAACACAGAAGAAATAGACAGATTCCTAGAAACATATGAAGTACCAAAGCTAGGTCAAGAAGATGTAAAACTGCTGAATAACCCAATTTCTATTAATGAAATTGAAAATGTAATTAAGTCCTCCCCTACAAAGAAGAGCCCAGGCCCAGATGGATTCACTGCAGAATTCTACAGGAAATATAAAGAAGACTTAATGCCAACACTCCTCAAACACTTCAATGAAATTCAAAGAGAAGTAATCCTTCCTAAGTCATTCCTGGAAGCAAATATTACTCTAGTACCAAAACCTGAGAAAGACCAAACTATAAAGAGAACTACAGGCCAATCTCCTTAATGAACACAGATGCAAAAATCCTCAATAAATATTGGTGAATAGGATGCAGCAAATCATCAAGAATATTACACATCATGACCAAGTGGGATTCATTCCAGGAACGCAGGGATGGTTCAGCATATGTAAATCAATAAATGTAATCCACCTTATCAATAAAGCCAAAAGTAAGAATCACATGATCATTTTTATAGATGCAGAAAAAGCTTTTGATAAGGTTCAACATTCATTCAAGATAAGAACCTTAAATAAAATTGGAATAGATGGTCTTTACCTCAATATGGTAAGGGCCATCTATGACAAACCAACAGCCAGTATCATACTAAATGGCCAGAAACTGAAAGACTTTACCTTAAAATCAGGCACAAGACAAGGATGTCCCTTATCACTGCTTCTATTTAATATAGTACTGGAAATACTAGCCACAGCAATAAGACAAGAGAGAGAAATAAAAGGGATAAAGATAGGAGAAGAGGAAGTTAAATTATCATTATTTGCAGGTGACATGATATTCTACATAGAAGATCCCAAAAACTCCATTGAAAGACTCCTGCATATATTAATAAATTCAGCAATGTATCTGTATTCAAAATCAATATTCAAAAATCAATAACATTCCTATACACTAACAACAAAATCACAGAAAGAGAAATAAGAGAAGCCACACCCTAAACACACTAGCAACCAAAAAATGAAATATTTAGAAATTACTCTCAGGAAAGAGTGAAAGATATATATATATATATATATATGTATATATATATATATATATATGAAAAATTATAATACACTGAAAAAGAAATTGAAGAGGATCTCAGAAAATGGAAAGACATATCTTGTTCATGGATAGGAAGAATAAATATTGTGAAAATGGCTATTCTCCCAAAACTCTTATACAGATTCAATACAATTCTAATAAAAATACCATCAAAATACCTCATAGATATAGAGAAATCACTTCTGAAATTCATCTGGAACCAGAAGAGACCTAGAAGAGCAAAGGCAGTTCTAAGCAGCAAAAGCAAGGCAGGAGGCATCACAATCCCTGACTTGAAGTTATACTACAAAGCGACTGTAGTAAAATCAACATGGTACTGGAATCAAAACAGAGCTAAAGATCAATGGAATAGATTAGAAGATACAACCACAACTACAAACACTCTCAACTACCTCCTTTTTGATAAAGGGGCCAAACGTGTTCACTGGGAGAATGACAGTCTCTTTAATAAATGGTGTTGGAAAAACTGGCTCTCCATATGCCGAAAATTAAAACTAGACCTATGCCTATCACCATGTACTAAATTAAAATTTAAATGGATCAAAAATCTGAATATTAAAACAGAAACACTAAATCTTTTGGAAAATAAATTGGGTAAAAACCTTGAAGACATAGGGGTAGGCAGAGAATTCATGAATAGGAATCAAACCGCACGGGAAATAATTCCCAGAATTGATAACTGGGATCATGTCTTAATAAAAATGTTTCTGCAGAAAACTCTCAAACTGGGAAAAAACTCTTAGTGAACTGTCCCTCAGACAAAGGACTTTTGTCTAAAACACACAAAAAATTAAAAAAAAATCAGAAACCCAAAATTCAAAAATCCAATCCAAAAATGGGCACCGGAGATGAGTACACAATTCTCAGATGAAGAAATGCAAATAGCAAATAAATACATGAAAAAATGTTCATCATCATTACTCATTAGAGAAATGCAAATTAAAACTACACTAGGATTCTATCTCACTCCAGAAGAATGGCCAGGATCAAGAAAACTACCACCAACAAATGCTGGAGAGGCTGTGGGGAAAAAGGAACTCTCCTGCACTGTTGGTGGGAGTGTAGACTGATGCAACCATTGCGGAGGTCAGTCTGGAGATTTCTCATAAAGCTGGGATTTGATGTCCTATTTGTTCTAGCTATTCCACTTCTAGGCATATATTCCCAGAAGAACTGAAAACATCATACCACAGTGATGTATGCGCACCTATGTTTATAGCAGCACAATTTTTAATAGCTAAATCTTGGAAACAGCGTAAGTATCCATCAACTGAGGAATGGACAAAAAAGATGTGGTATTTTTATATAATCGAGTACTACTCAGCTATAAAGAATGATCACATTGAGATATTTATAAATAAATGGACACAGCTTGAGACCATACTCAGAAGCAAAATAAATCAAACTCACATGTACAAATACCGAATACTTTCCCTAGTGTAAGAAATAATAAGCATACATAAAAGTATGCGGTAATCATGATTCCACATTATATTGCTTTGAAGTCTTATAATGTTTACGTTTGTTGGATGGAATGATTTTATTCTGGGTTGTTTGATTTTATTATCTGTGATGGTGTGAACAGCTATTTTGAAGAAAACAAAATTTATAATAGCTAGTGCTGATTTAATATAATCTTGTTTTGAAGTCCCATCAAGCTTTTATTCTTCTGTCTCCATCAGTTTTATCATGATGTATGTTACTAGATTTTATTATATGAGATAGCAGAAATAAAATTTTTTATGGACAAGGAGATAATATAGTAACCATTGTTCATTTTCTGTTAGTTTGTTCTGAATACCCTGTAATACTTTCATTGTCTTGAATGGTTTTACACTGTCTTGTTATGTTTGATACTATATTGTATGAAAGTATACTCAAATATTTTAAGGAAAGAGACACTATGGTAGCTAATGTTATGTCGGGTTGTCTTGTGGTGAAAACTATGTTGCTAAAATTGTTCTGTTCTGACCTGTTTCATTATGTCCTCTTTTATTTTAATCTTTTTTTAAAAAGAAAAAAAAGTAAATATATTCATTTGTTAGCACTGGTTGTGACTCAAGTTGGTTGTAAGTCAAGATATTTTTCCCTTAAGAAATAATAGAAATTTCCATAATCCATTTTGATCTTCTAAAAGCCCTCTTACCTAACTTTTTCATAATAAAAAGAATTGTACAATATACATAACTTACCAGAAACACTAACAATTTTCCTAGGTATTCACCAAAACTTTTTTTAAAATGTGCCAGTTTACCAGAATAAAATTTCATACAGTTCTCACCATTCAACTTGATATCTTTGGCTTGCTCACAAGAAGAGTGGATGAAATGGAAGGTGGCTCTTATTTGGAAGGAGAGCCCCCTTCCATAAGAACAAAAGCAATCTGGCTCTCTGGTATCTTTTCTCTCCTTGGGGAGAGTCTTTAGCCTAGTAATACCTACTCGGGCTCCCTAGATCTCAACCTTTTCAGAAATAAAAATTAGTCTCAGGTTGTCTGTTTCCTCTTTTGTTTAACACTCTTCTGTAGTACAGCATGACATTGTCATTAAGAAAGCGATTGGCTTTTTCTCCATCTGGCTAGGTCTTCCTAGCAAATATTTGTTGCTCTGTACATTTTTTCAGAATTTCCTTTATTTCAGAATAAAAAGTTTGTTGTACTGACTGTTGATATTCACCCCCTCAGCTGCCATTCTCTGTTGCCCAGCCACAAGTTATGGGGGTTCTTCTGCAGACAGTTCCTCTGAGTGTTGCTCCATCAATGCCTCTACTGTCTACCTGCAAGCCTTGGGCCTTGCTATGGTACAGTATCACCAATCGCATGGTCAACTGAAGGCTCAGGCTACTCTACAAAGCTTTCAAAGTGTCTCTCCTGTGTAGTTTGAGGCCACACTTTTTTTCCAGGCAGATTTCAATGTTCTTAAAGAGACGTTTGTCCCAGATTTATCAATTAACTCTACCCAGGAAAGGATGTTATAATAATGTTCCCTCTAAAACTCTTTTAAGGGTTAGATTTGTATCTGGGACCATCTGAAGCACTTTAGACCAGTTCCTTGGTGTAAACTTTCTTACAGTTAGCTATGACCTGCTGATCCACAGGGAAAGGTAGAGGAGTTGTATTAGGTGGGAGGAACTTGACTGAGGACCATGGGAATTCATCAGCCAAATCTTCTAAGTCTCATGGGTCATTTGGAGAATTGTTCAGGATGAGGAGATTCTTGAGTGGTAAACCTTTATTGCGTACTAATCAGGCCCACAACCTCCCAAAGGATTGGATAATGAAGGCTTAAATAAATGAGACAAGTGGTATCATTACAGGTAACCGAGTTACTTAGAAATATTACAGGCAAGATCCAGTCAGCAGCTGCTGAGGACCGGCCATAGTGGAACCCAGGTAGCTGCAGAAGAAGGCAACTTGGCCCCCTTTGTGGTAAGCGCCTCCCTCGGGTGCAAGCAAGGGAACATCCAGAAAGCAGCTCCTGTGAGCCTACCTGCTGGAAATCAAACATCCCAACCCCCTGCCCCTCTTAGCAACTGGGGACATAAGTCTAATCATTACTTGAGAGGATAACGGTATGCAACATAGCAAATATGGGGGATTTCCTCCCACCTTCTGTTTGAAGGCAAGTTTTTTTTCACTGTTTTGTTTCATTACAATCAATTGTATTACACTAGTAATATTCTCTTTCAAATGGTTTTATAATGTTCAGTTTTTTATTTGATTTTGCTATACCTAACTGACTAGACAACTATTGTGAAGATAATGAGATATACTATGGTACCCATTACTATTATCTTGATATCCTGCTGTGAAGTTCTGTACCAGTTTCACTGCATTGTCTTGTTCTGTTTTATTTTTACTGCCTTCAAAAGAAAAAAAAAATATTGTAGGCATTCAGACAAGGCTGGGCCCTCCAAGGAGGTAGTACAGAGGATCAGATGTCTTGTGACATTGGAGGAGATAGATACCTCCCACTATGGACCAGATCTCAATACAAAATGCAGAACAAATGCAAGCACACCCTAAGTATAAACATCAGGGACTGATATGCTAAATAGGTATGGATCAGGAGTCACCATCCCAACCCTCTCCTGGAAAAGTTACCGCTTTTTAAACATGCCCACTTGCTACCTGACTTGTTTCCCCACTTGTCCCCATTTAATCAATTTTACCTGATCAGTTAATCTTACGGGTTGACCATAATTCGGTCCCATCTCTTATCCGTCTGCCTTGAGAGTTCCCAGATTTTCCCCATGTTGGACCCATCTCACCCCATGACTTTATTTTATAAACATCCCTAGGAAAGACAAAGTCTTCACCAATCCACTCAGGACCCTTTCTGTCTCTCTTTCAGAAGCTTTTTTTCTCTCAAAAACTTAACTTCCATTGTTCCTAAAATTCATTCTTCAATTTTAGAGAACATGAATTCATACCAGACATCTAGTAGGTTGGGAGTTTCATTCCCCTACAGCAGATGCAGGAAGATAAAACCCTCTTGCAGAGTTTGAGATTCTCTTGCGGCTTAAACAAGGAACTTCTCTGGGTGGCTCATATTTATTTAGTTTTCAAGCGAGGAGGGAATGAGAGTGGAAAACTCGGGATACTGAGAAGGATCGTGGGAGTGGTTCAGGGCCTTCTCCAAGTAACAGACTATGTTAATTTAGGAGAAGTATATTAGGAGAATTATCTTAGGAAAGAGTCTTCTAGTTGACTTTCACTATGGAAGTAAAATGCCTGCAGTTAGTCTTTATTTAGTTAATTGGGGTGGGAGTCAGCTGTCCTCAGCTGCGACCCTATCCTGTCCTTTGGGGCATTACATCACAAGAGGACACCACAGGCCTCAGCTGGGACCACTGACTCATAGAATTTCACTTATTGTCAGTCTGCTGCCCATCTCTAGACAGGAGCCCAGACTTTGGACAGACTCCCAAGTAAAGGTGCAAAGCCAACTGGTTAATTTTAAACCGTGCTCATAGCTGCTTCATAGTGCTCTCCATCAAACCTTTGTCCTCTAAATATTTCTTAACAGTAGGAAAGAAAGCCCGCCTGTTCCACTCTAGAAAAAGTAGTCTTGTTACAGGGGTGTTTGTGTTAGATCTCCCGTTGAACCCTAGGCTATTCCTCATGACTTTATGCTTCCTGAATACTTCAGGGTCTCTGATTAATAAACTAAGAGACACTTTTTCTTGAGCTCATCACTCACATTGACACATACCAATAAGTTTAACCTATCCCTTATAGGCTTGTAGCCTGGCACTTTTTTTCTCTTCCTAGGTAATGTATGCTCACCTGAGTGTTTTTTTTTTTTTTTTTCCCAGAAAAAGGTCAATTCATTGCAGTTAAAAACTTAATGAAAAACAAAGTTATTTCTCTGTGTCATTGTTTGGAAGTGGTGTATATAATTTGCAGCAGCCCTTTTATGAGAATTTGGTACTTTACCATGTATAGTTACACTATGAATCCCAGTTTTCACCATAAAATGGTGAAATCACTCCTTACTGGAATGAATAGCATCTTTAGCAACACTAGCCTCCGTTACATATCTGTTCTCTGTAAGACACAGAGATGGTGGATTTCAACATGCTGTGCATATTAGCACGATCATACAAATGTTACTCACATATTTCTCCACAATTTCCTTCTTTTTATTGTGATTGTTTTATTTACCTTGCTTTCCTCCCTTAGCTTCTATTCTAGCTTTTTAGCAGCCATTTTTATAGCAGTTATCAGAGTGATCATAAAAAGCACTATCTAAATCATGTCCATAAACAGGTGCATCTGAGATCAGACTCACACTTACATATGCTTTTATATATTTTTCTTGCATCATGAGTCTTTGTTTATAACTGCACAATTGGCCAGCATTCAGGTTGTAATTCAAGACTGGTAGCAAACTAAACCAAAATTTTTATTGTAATCCAGATTGTTCATATGTGAGGTTGATTATAATTTAAGGGTCTATACTATCAGTATAAATCATCCAGATATTATAACTTTAATAACTCTATATGTATTCCTTAGGTTTCTCAAGAGGAACAAAATTAATCTAAGGTATAGATATAATTATACAACAGAGTTTATTAGACAAATTCACAGTTTCAGAGTCAGCGACTCCACATAATGTATTGGTCCTGCCATAGGCCTTGAGAAAATGGATCCAAGTGACCATGACCCCAAGCCATTGAAATTCTGAGGCAAAATAATCCTTTCTTCCTTATCATTTGACTATCTCAAGTATTTTTTCACCATAATAAAAGAGTAAAGGAAAATATATAATTATCTAAATAGACACATAAGAATACTTGGGCAAAATACAACACTTATTCATCTTAAAAACATTAAATTATTTAAAAATTAAAATAGGGATATAATATTTCCTTCTATAAGACTGACAAATTTAAAAGACAAAAAATAATAATTGAGAGAGGATGCACTGCATTGGGAAATCCCATACATTGCTGGTAAAAGTTAAAATGAGTTTAAAAACATTGAAAACCTGGTATTCTGAGCTAAAGTTGAATTTACACAAAATCTATGACTCAGCAATGTTATTTCTAGGTATACGCAACACAAAAATATGGATACATGTTCTCTGAATGTTTACACATAATATCTAAGGCAGCACTATTTGTAATAGTTGCAAAAGGAAAATTACTGACATGTACACATGTTAATGGAATAAATTAATTGCTAGCATATTCACAAAGCAAATTTTATGAAACAGAGAGAAGAAATGAATGACATTCATAAACATAATGTAGATGAATCTAAGAAATACAATGTGGATTAAGACAGATGCAAAACAATACACACTACCTGAGTATATCAAGATCAAAACAGGCACAACTGATATTTGCTGATATATGTTAGAATGACGGTTATCTAGGGCTATAGGGTGAAGACTGGACTGCAGCAATGTAGGAAGTCTTGGAGTGCTTGTGATCTCTGAGATTTTCTCAGATGAGTGCTTGTATTAGCTTTTCTGTAGCTAGCTAGGATGCAATACTGCACACCCAGAATTCAAAACAGGAGAAGTTTAATTTAGTTCACAGTTTCAGGGAATTCAGTCCATGTTTTGTTGGCTTTAAGATGGGAAAAGGGCAGGCTAGAGTAAAGATACTCTGTACAGTACACAGGAAGCAGAGCATGGGGGAACAATGTCAGAGAGAAGAAGTGATGGATCATGCACAGTACCCAGGGTCGGTACTCTATAACCCACTCAAACATATCCAGCACTGGGCACCACTGAAATTCCTAGGGCTGCTCCCAAGACAATCAAGTGGATTCAGTCAAGCTTAATTGTCACAATGCCTTCACATATGAATTCAATATTGAAATAACTCATTGATCAATTTGAAACAATTCATCAATATATATATAAAAATATATATTATATAAAACATTAAAAGTATATTTATTGCTGCTCTATTGGCTTTTTGTAGCAAGTAAAACAAATCATCACAAACATATCACAATATATTGTCTTACAGTTCTACATCAAGTGTAAAATCAAATAAACACCACAGCTGCATATCTTTTTAGAGACTATAATAATCCATTTTTCTGCCATTTCTACTTCTCTATGCAGCCCACACTCTTTGACTCCTAGCAGCCTTCCTCAGTCTTTAAGTCCAGAAATCTCTTTTGGTCATATTCTTTTTCTTGTCATAATGTTTCTTCTCTCTGACTAGTCAGGAAATGTCCTCCACTTTTAAAGATTAAATTAGATTTTGTTCACCTGAAAAATCCATGATGCTTTTTCCTTCTAAATTTGCTTAACTTTAATTACATCTGCAAAGTCTTTCGCATAATATAAATAAATATATTCACAGGTTTCAGGTTCTAGGGATTATGATGTGTTCATTTTGACAGGCATTATTCTGTGTACCATATGTACGGGTATGTGTATGTGGGGTGTGTGTGTATTTACAATTAGTAAAATTTCACTTGGAGATTAAGTTCATTTGGCTTCCTGATCAACATCCATAGTGAAGAATATCTCTGGATTCCACTCTTAATTTTGACTCTTGATGTACATTATGCAATTATGCAAGTTATTTCAATTGGTTTATCCAAATGTTCTATTAAGAGGCTTTATTAACCAATCTTTTATTAACTATGCATATATAGAACTTACATACAAGCACTAATATCATAGAACACTTATTCTATATTTGCTGTTCCTTACTGAATTTAAAACACAACTTTTTAAACATCTATGAAGTAGTCACTGTGGGAAAAAGCTAGTCAAACCTTTTCAGTTGCCTCCTGTAATTCTCTGTCATCCACAATATTTCACTTTACTGATTACTGAGTACATTTATCACTCATACATGTGCAAAATATATTCAATTTCAATATGCATATATATATGGGAATGAGAGAATAAATTTCAGATCACCTATATTTTTAAGATCAATTCCTATCTATTGCCCTTCAGTGAGTAGTCATTTGCCGCTTCAAAATGTGAATGTTTGTGCTACACAGAAATGGCTTCTCATTGTGCTTCGGTTAGTATGTGACCTCATGGTAGAGGCCAGGGGATTGGCTTTCTATGACCTCTTTCACAGTGACTTTTTGTCTGTTACTCACCAATCTATACTGAGGAGACTCCAAAATGACAGAGAAAAATCTTATATAAACATGACAAGTTCTTTCTCAGACTTGAAATGCCAAAATAATGTAATCCTAAGGTTTTATTTTATCTCTGTAAGTGAGAAATTTGAACTCCTAGAGATCACTCAAGACTTCTAATTCTGGTGCTTTTAAAGCTGGGACAGCATGAGTCTCCTCAAAAAAATTCTATTAAAATACAAAATGATTCTTTTTCTCATCCTTCCACTTGACTCAAGGGATACAAAAATGACCTAGACATTTCTGTATGTCCTGCTGTGATTTTTCTCAATAACCCTATTATATTCCTTATGTCATCAATGTTTTTTATTTTGTTAGTCCCTGTTTGCAGTTCATACCACTTGCATTCCTTGTGTGGAGCTGGTATATTACATAACAAGTCTTAATTCCTTTTTTATCTCCTTTCCCCTCCCTTCTCCAACTCTTGATTTCTTCTCATTTGAAAAAGAATTATCTATTGCTTACTTCCTATCATCTATCTTGTATTTTGAGCTTTATTTATAATTAGAAGTCCAAATTCCAAGAGAGTTTTCAATGAAAAGAAGTCAACACCAAGCCAGGGACAAAAATTCTTGGACATGAGACTAGTTTCTAACTTAGAGAACTAACCCCAAAGAAACTCCATCTGTGCCCTGAAAATAAAGAAATGTGTTGCTTACATTTCAGTCTGGAGAGAATCTAAGTAATTTAGAAAGATTTTAATCCTAGACAATGCAGTTTGAAGGTATAGTTTTAGACATTTTAAATAGATCCAATTTCCTAATAAATAAACTAGGTTGTCTAACAAAACTTGAGAACATTTTGCGTCATCTCAAAATTACTTTTTCTGTTTTTTTTCTACTTGTGTGTTAAGTGATTATGATCTATTAATTAGTTATTTATAGCAAATATAAAAGAGATGTGATATTTACATATGTATTATATTATTTCTAGATTAAAATACACCAATTTGCAGAAAGACAACAAAATTAGGGAGTTTGTAGAGATGTTGATCCCTTCTTCAGTAGTGATATCAACAGTAAGTATCAGCCTACTTTTGCTGAATTTAAGAGTTTAAATAAGTTCTCCTTCTGGTAGCCTTCCCCTCACATCTCCCTGTGTTTGACACTCGAGAACATTATAATCAACTTGTGTCACTGCTATGTGTGATTTCAGTATCAGTGTAGTTTTAAAGGCAGTAAAATGAGGTTTGTGTCTGAACAATCAAATAGTTCCAGACTGCTATAGTAGGCAAGCATCTCCGCCAAGAACCCCAAAAATGGAACTCTTGGAAGAGGCAGCAACAATACACCTGTCCTGAAGCAATCAGACTTTTGTCAGACTCTATACAGTTCAACTCTAAAATAGTTCATGAATCTGGCGTGCTGGAAAGAAATGCAAGTTTGAGGGTATGTCTGGCAATTCGGAGCAATCATTTATAAAACTATGAATTTTTAATAGTGGAACATAAAAACAAGTAATTATTGTACCTCTCTGGGACATGATTGTGTGTGTGTGTGTGCATATGTACATGTGCACGCATGATGGGACAGGGAGGTTGTGGAAGCTGCAGAGAAAATTAAATAGTTAAGAAGTTCATTTTTCCCCAGACGATTGTGTGTTAATGATGTTTCCACTCACACAGCAAAAGATCTGTACTGTAACACCCAGAGCACAACTACTTTTCTAGTTAGTACCATACACAGAAGAAAATTGCAATTTTAAAATATTTATTTTAACAGAAAATAAAAGCTATAATTTGTGGAAGCACTGTATAGACATATATACAGAAATATTTATTACCTTCATATGAAACATATGAACCAATACATATTTGTTTTTTCATATGACTTTTTTCAATTGCTAATTCTATGTGAAGAATAAACTTTGTGCTATATGTACACGATGACAGTAGTTTTGCAATAATCCTGAGTAACAGACACTTTAATCTCATTTCAAGAATGAGAAAATAGAGTTTAGTAACTTTGCTCTACATCACAAAGTCCGTCAATGCCAAAACTGAGATTGGATTAAAATATGTCTGAGTACACTGCAACTTATTTCTTCACTGTTATCTATTTTTTACCTTAGTGCTTTGTATCTCTCTTCTCTATCTTATTTCATTTGTCGATGTATTATGACTCTCTCTTCATCTCAACAATAAAGCTATATTTCATTTTAATGCCACATCATTATTAGTTGCCCATATTTAGAGTTTTTTGTGAACATTTGTCAAACAGTTAAATGTGTATTGATGGTCTCTGTGAAGTGATGGGCTTCAAAAAATATATTTATAAATGTATCTTTGGTTTTTATGTAATTGTTTATTTTTAAAAAATTCTCAAAATATAATTGCCAGGGTGGAGGTGAATGTGAATAATTGCTATGACAGAGACCAAGGATTTTTTGATTTGTGATTATATGTTTTTAGAGCAAAAAAGTAATAATTTCCTCTTAGTCACACTGAGACATGGCACAAATTTTAAAATGCTAATCTAAAAAGGAAAAGATGTTATATCATTTTCATTTGTAGTTTATAAGACAGAAGATACATATTTTTCATTCAAATGCTCATTGACCATTTTTATATTTTTCCTTATATTCATGCCTCCATAACATCTTTACCATTATGAAATTTCAAATCAGTAAAATTTATTTAATAATCTCTATTCAAGCTCATTTTATGCATCTTAGTATTTTTTTCTTTTACTTTTTTGTTTTATATTGTTTTTATATTCTTCACCTTAACCACGTTTTCCACCATTCTGTCTTTGCATAGAGAAGCCATCTAAAGGCCCAGTTCCTTAATATTTTAATTAATACTAATACTCTCACATTTCTTCCATTTTATCCTATATTTCTGAGATGCTTTCAACAATTATTTGTTTTAGATTCCTATATACACCCATCTGATACATAAATTTAACAACACTGCTGTTATTACAACTTGTGATTATCTCCAAGAGAGTTCTAAATGTGATGAGATAGCACTTTCGTAATTCTTTGAAAATTTAACACTTCCAATAGTTGGAAAGCAAGTCATCCCAGTTTCCAGGCCCCCTAACTGCCAGCTCTCCACTCTTAAATATTTGATTTCAATTACTGTCTCCATCTCTGATATTGGTGTTGTAGTTAAATCAGAAGGGATTAAGTATTTTCTTGATTTCCTTTAGCTGTCACCAAGTTTATAGTTCCCTCTTTTTAAAGATTAACTCGTTATCTCTTTTCTTGCATGTGCTGAATTTCTCCATCTGATTGTCACTCTATATGTTCACTCTAGATACCTCAGATTTATAAATTACTTTTCTGTTCTTCTACACCTGGTCTAGATTTAAATATTTTCTAATTTCTCTTATAATCATGCCTTAAAAGTTTCTCTTTGAGATTTGCTTCTAGTTACATAATTATGTTCACCCACCCTATCCACAACAAATTTATCCAAAAAGTAGTCTTAAATACTATTTTTTACTTTGTTTCCCTCAACCTATAAAGTCAACTGGTAACAATTTGGATCTATTATTTCTAACTTCATTGATTTTCACATTGTTTGCTAAAAATCTATTTTGATATATATAATAAACACTTCCCTGCATTACCTTGTTTGCTTTCATAAAATACTTACCACAAAATGGAATCATTTTTTTCTTTAGAAACTAGTCTGGTTTTGCCATTCATGTCAAAACATTTTCCTGGTTGTTATTCTTCCCTTCTGCTCTTCCTGTTGGTACTTCTATTTTAATAGAACACACATATATACACACGGACACACACAATACATACATTTATTATATAGCTTTCATGTCCTTTTGGATGCTATAGCTCCTCTGCCGGCCCTTCTTTTGATGTCTCGTTTTCTACTGTATCCTTCCTACCACATTTTCTCCAGTCTAGTGATATGCTCCCTTATCTGCATATTCTGACTTTATTCATGAAGCTAAAAGTTTATTTTGGGGACCTTCAAACATGTTGTCCCTTCACATAATTATTAGTGCTTTTACTTGACTTCTGCTTCTCAACTGTTATCTAAAAACTTTTAGAAAACTTAATCTCACCAAATGCCCTTTCCATGTGCTAACAAAAATTCCCCTATTTTTCCTTTCCTATTATTTAAAATAGTATACTTACATTTAAATTATGTTTCCTTTTTTTCCACTAGGTCATAATCTCCTGGAATGTAAAGAACAGATGTAACATATCAGCCACAAAATATAGGACTATACATCTATAGTATGTACTTAATGAATATTTGTCAAACTAAATGAATCCATGAATTATACCATAAATATACATTCTAGAAAATTTAGCATTAAAACCTGGAAGAATTCCAGTCAGAATGAATTATTGAAGAGAACATTTACAAGCACTTTGAAAATAAGGTGGTTGGTGACTAGAAGGCCTCATGGAGACAAACAGAACAACTGTGCCCCTATTAATCGAGTTTCCTCCTGTAGATGAGGATGCCCTCAATGGAGTACCTATGTTTACATTTGGAAATGGCTTTTAGTATCCAATGACTGAAGTCTTAGCCTTTCTTACATCATTGTGTATAATATGGAAAAATGAGTTCAAATGTGCAAAACACAAAATAGTGATGCTCCCAATAAATCTGCGGTATTGCAGAGCTGGCATTAGGCTTTGCTTCATCCAACAGTTGTTAAAAATATCTTCTGTAAGTATATAGAAAAAAACCATGTTGTAGTAGAAGATATACGATAGAAGGCTTACAGAGCATTGAAAGCCTGGGTGATAATTTTCTACAAGGAGATTCTTGTCAGAAGAGGTATTTCTATACTGAGTGGGAGGTTGGCTACATAATTTCTAAAGTCTTTTCCAAATTTAAGGTGTCATGATTCTGTGAAGTATTATCCTCTCAGGATGTGCTGTAGATGTCTGCATAAGTCTAAACTGTTTTACATTGAACAAATTATAGAGCAATTCACTAAAAAAGAATGAGTTACGTGCATTAAATGTGGGGCTTTTCAAAGAATGTAGGATGAAAAAGACAAGAATAAAATCTCTACCTCTATCAAGTAATAATAGATCTTCAAAAAATATTCAGGAGATAATATTCCCCAAAGTCATGCATTATTGAATTATAAAGTTTAGATTATTCAACTATTACCTCTATTCAGAATATACTTTGAAAATGCATTGTATTGTATGAAAATTCCAGATGTAAAATAAGTGTTTTCTTTAGATGCCCAAGAACTTTCGAAGTTTTTTGTTAAGATTGCTTTTACCACCTCCAAAACTGATCTCTGGGTACACTATCACCTCAAGTGCAACAAGCTAAGTGAAGCTTTTATTTGGTCAAATTCATAACCTTTGTGTTTTCAAAATCCTTTTAAATGATAATGAGTTTAATGTTATTTTCTATCTGCAGTGCAGACCAAAGGTTCTTTCCCTGTCAGCTATGATTTGGAAAGGCCATCAAAGGCCAAGAAACATTGTTGGCTTGGATAAGTTCCACAGATGAATTGGCCTAATTGAGGAGACTGGCTAAATTTTGTAGGCAGGCTATGAGTGAAATGCTCTTTCAAATGGTATTTGAGTAATTTTATCCAAATAAGCTTTCAAGATTGACTTGTGTGACCTTTTAAGTAGTAAATTGTCACACATTCCAAATGAGCTGATGTTTTACCAAGTGGACTCACTTGTGAGACTAGATCAGAGTTGAATGATAGAATCCTAAAGTAAATGAGAGACAGTTGCTATATAGTCTCTATTCTTTATTTAATAATATTCGTACAACAGAACCTTTGTCCTGTACTTGCTGCCATGTAGGCTCTTACTGGCTTACGTTTGCTCTATTAAAATGATTTCATAGCGGGTCTCTAGCTTTTCTGCTTTGTCTTTGAAATTCCTCTGTGGACCATAAGTCAATCTTTCACAAATACTATTTTGATCTTCAGTGGGTCATTATTGTTTAAAATAAAGTATCAAGTACTCAGCCTGTGATCAAGTACTGAATACTGTCTACCATTGTAAAAAACAGTTATTAAGTAAGTTATTCTTAAAGTGATGTTAAGGTTGTGCTTTGAGTATTGAACTATAGTGTACTTCTCCCCTTCTCCCTATCTCCATTCACAATGTTTTCCTTCAAATGAAAGTTGTTTGTATTACAGTTGGACTCTTAAAACAATTAATATTACAATTAATCTGCACTCCTGTAACATCTCTTCCAGTATTGTACTTAAAATTTATTTTTTTCCATATCTTTGTGAGTTTGTTGTAGATAAGAGAATCCCTTAATATCGTCAGTTATATCTAATATAGTCTACAGTCTTGGCTCCACATCTTTAAAATTTCAGATCACTGTAAGTGAAAGTCATATGAAGTGTCATCCTTTCCATCCTTTCTTTATACTGCAATTTATAATACAGTTGTTAGTTGAGAAGATAAGACTTGGGGCATTAACTCAGTATTATCAAGTCATTTGGAAGATTACCTCCATAATTGTGTTAAACTGAGCTCTTCTATTGTGAGAAGCCAAGCTTATATCCACATTAGGAACAGTTACTCATGGTTTTCTCCATTCCCTTCAGGCACTGAGAGATTTTCTACCTCTATGTTTATCTACCGGTTATGTGTGCTCTCATTTTAAACTGACTGGTCCACTTCAAACAAGTATACGTTAATTTTTTTGTAGCCTCTAGAGACCAGTTTTCCTTTATTTACTGATGTTTTTTATGTAATGGACATTCCATATTCATTATTTTTATCAGATAATAGACTTTGATGCTACCTATCAAGCCTGGGAGTTCCTTTGAATGATAAACACACTCATACGTACGTGCACAATGTGATATTCATCATTATTTTTCTGTGATTTGAAGCTGGCAGCCCACAATTAAGGAAAGGTTGTGGCTGAACACCCCAAGTAGTGTTAGATAATTGGCATCTTTCCAGTTTAACCTCTCATTTTCCTTTTTTCTATTATTTTCTCATTGAGAATCTTTCCATCTCTCCTGAGCTATTTTCTCCCCACTTTTCTCACCAAGAACACAAAGCCTTTAGTGAAAAATATATTGCTTTAAAAGTCCTATTTTATGATGTGCATTTTACAGTTTTGAATTATAAAGTGTATTAATTTTGAAATCTGCATACTCTTGTATACTATAATCAGAAGTCAATTGTCATTTGTTGCCTACAAACAATGGATTTTAAAAGTTCATGAAAGCCGTGTTTTGACACTGCTGTATCACTGAAGTTACTTTTAAAATAGCTTGATTCTGGCAAGATATTCTAGAACAAATCAGTGGTTAAATTAGATCACCGGATTATTTTATCCTAAATAAACATGAATTACCTGGGAAATGTTTTGATATACTTTTTACCTTAATAACTGGTGGAGACAGTGCATGAACATGAGTGTGCAGGTATGTTCACATGCTTGTTTATGTATGCTTTTCTCAAAAGATTTAAATGTAAAGCCAGAACTGAGAATCAGTTGATTAGTGATATTTAAATTCAATTGCAATCTGAAATATTCTGACTTAAAATTAAAATTTTATTTGTCACTATGAATTGTAGAATTCTAATCTGTCTATAAATTCTATTAAAGCCTGTAATTACTCCTTAAGGTAACTGTCAAAACTAAATAGCAGTGAGATACAGCAGCTACCCTCAAAACATTAAAAACTACTGGATTAAATGAATATTTTTGTAGACTTATTAGACTAGAAAAAGTCACCTTTTCATTTTTTCAAAATAAGCATCTTTTGCTACTGAGAAGCTCATTCAGAATTTGAATTTGGCAAGCACTATTGTTCTTTAACATTGGAGACTTAGTCTCCTTTTTGGTTCTGAAACAATTAGCAGAGTAAAGTACTTCAATTTGAGAAGCAATCCTAGCTGTCCAGTACATTACAAAGTCTTATATAAGTGTTTGACCTATTTACATTCTTAAGAAATGCGTTGGGAAAAATGGAGAGCCAAAATTTAAATTCACAAAACTATTATGTAACTATGTGAAAAAATACTAAAATTAAATGGAACGTAATGACAGAATGTGTGCACTTGTGTATATAAAACAATTCATCGAGAAGAAAAGAGAACAACTTTCCAAAGAACCTAGAAAAAAGTTGCCAGTAAGTTAGGTTAAAAGAAACAGTCTTGGAAAGTAGGATAGATAGAGGGTACCTAAGAGACTAGGAGGAATGAAAAGAGAACCAGAGAAAGTAGTACTTAAATTCTAGTACAAAACTGCTTCTATTTTATAAATAATCAAGATTCTTTTTATAAATAAATCAAGATTCTTTTTATAAATAATCAAATCACTTATTAAATTGATACGACCTACTTTAAGTTGAAAATCATGAAACTCACATACTAAAATGCCCATTTTTATAATATGTTGTACTGCATTTGTTACTGTTACAGTATAGCATAGTATAGTATAGTATAGTATAGTATAGTATAGTATAGTAGACCATAACTCATCCATTAAGTAGTCTTGAACAAACCACTTCTCTGAGCTTCAGTTTTCTCATCTTTAAAAATGAGTGTAACAGAGTCATTTCTTGGGTTAAATAGCCTACACCTGCCTAGCAAGCTCTAGATTATGAGTTCAATCCTGATACCCACCCAAAAAATCATTTCTTGAAGTAAATCATGTGTCCAGTTACACTGAGATAATATACATATTAGAAAGATTAACTGAGATTTATATATAGCAATTATCACTATATCTAGCATATTGTAAGCACTGGCTAAAGGATAACTGGAACAAACAGAAACCACCTTGTAAAGGAGACCTACAGACTTAAAAAAAGAAAAGGAGGAGAGTTTAAAACTGACATGCTTTGAAAGAGGAATCTTGTAGTCATTTGTATGTCACTGCTCAAGATTTTAATGTTATGTGAAATAGGTCCATCACACAAAATGTCCTAGGTAAAAAGTCACTTTTATCTCTCAGGCTTAAAGAACTACATTGTACACTCGAGGTTTTTTTCCATTCAATTATTCAAAGATAAGCAGCAAACTATTACTCTCATGTGGGGCTGTCTTCAGAGACTATTTCTGGTTACCACTTGTGGGAATGCTTTATGAGATGTCAGCATGTGTAATAAAAAGATAGCATGGTTTGTCACAGGCAGATAGGCCATATTCCACTCCAGACTGATGGCTTTGTCTTTTATCATTGTCACAGGTTTATTTAACAAGCCATGACTCTGTGGTTCATCACAAAGAAAACTGTCACTCCCAGACACGTAGCCTGAGCATCCTTTCATCTTCTAGGCCTGTAGGATCTGTCATGTGACATCAAGCAGATGGACCATGCAGGCTGCACACAAGTAACAAGAAAGATTTGGGCTGGTACAGCTCCAGGGTTGGCACCTTTGATTAGATTATATGGATGGGAAAAAACATATGCAAGGTTTTAAGTTGGGTATGCTGATAATACGTCACAAATATCACCTGAAACGAAATGGTACAAATATTGGGGTGAGGGGATAAGTATTTATCATGATGGTATTCTGAGTAACAGATAAACCAATTAAGATTAATGCCACCATACTTCCTCTTCACAAACTCATGATTAGTTATCAATAATGTATAATTTTCAAAAATAACTTTGGAGTTTTAACTAGAAATATTCCTTCAAAATTATGGATGATTGGTTGATTCATTGGCTTTATGTGTGTGTGTAGCAAATTGGCTCCTTAAATAACTATATCAATTAATAAAGAGAACATCTGGAGATATTTTTGTTTCTCAGGGTACTCTATGGTTGGGAATAGATGGATTTACTTAAAATAAAGCTTTTCAATCCCAGCCTGTGGGATTTATATTGGCTGTGGAAATCCAGCCCGACCTGCTGAGTTCAGTGCATTGCTTGACCCCGAGACAATATTTTGCTGTAGCTGTGACTTGGCAGATCAGATTAAACTACTTTAGGAACATTAAAATATAAATATTTTATAGGTGCTCGCATGGGATTAAATTTAAAGTAAAACACTTAAAAGTCTCAATTGTTTTGTCATCTCACTAATGATTTTTGCATTTTACTTTGTTTTAATATGTTTTGCAGAGTCATCTGCTATGAGGTTCAGTTTTATTTTTTATTACTGTTGTTTTCTTGCTAGATATCTGGATGTTTAAGGAAGTTAGAATATCAGCAACAAAGTTTTAAATTTAAAAAGTGAAGGCATCCTTTAGCTAACAGGTGTCTCTTAAGAAATTACCAAGCAGAAAGAGAACTGTTTTCAAATAGTGAGAACACTGTGAAACTTTACAGAGCAGAAGGTGAACTCAAGGTCACTGTGCAGATTGGACACTGCACCTAGGTGCCAACGGGGCTCTGAGTGGGGATTCAACACCACCAGTACTCTGTTCGCTGAGCAGCATGCCAAGATGGGTGGATCTGTAAAAGGCAGATACTTTTATGCCCAGAGTTTGGCCTTTCTATCTCAGAACCAAGACACCAGATAGGCTAGTTGTAATCTCAAGAGAGCTGAAGTTAGACATTTAATAAACAAAATATCTGCGTATGGCCAGTCCTGTTGGTTCATGTCAGAAAGCCCAGAACTCTGGAAGTAGAAGCAGAAAAGACTGAAAATTTTAGTTCAGTCAAGGAAATTTAGCAATCACCAAGCCTGTCTCAAACTAAAAACAAGGAAATTTAGCAATCACCAAGACTGTCTCAAACTAAAAATGTAGTTTATTGCAGAGGCCCTGGGTTCAATTCTCAGTATGGGAAAAAAAAATTGTTTATGTAAAAGAATTATCCCCTCTGAAATGGTTTTATACTATTTTGTTATGCTTGATACTATTGTATATGAAGTTATGTTCAACTATTTCAAAGAAAGAGACATTATGATAGTTACTATTAATTACAGGTTGTCTTGTAGTGAAATACTGGACTGCTTACATTGTTTTGTTCTGATCTGCTTTGTTATGTCCTCTTTTGTCCTAATATATTTAAAATAAAAAAATTTTAAAAATATATAAAAAAAGAATTATGCCTTTGGAAAAATAGGTATTCCAAATTTGGCATAAAGTTAACTGTAAATGTTGTATCAATTCTTTAAAAATGAAATTAGACTTTCTAAATATCTGAATTTAATTTTTACCCATGATCTTAGTTAAAAGTTCAAGAAGTAATTGAATTTAATTTTTAAGGCTTGGGTTCTTGAGAAATCTGATTAGGTACTAAGACTAGGTTTGACTGTTCATGTATTCCTCTACTTTAAATACTTTGGAAATAACTTACCCAAACCACTAAAAATGATTCTTATAAATAATAGCTCAGTCTAGGTAAGTTATAATTTATCTTGATAAAAGGAATGTGACTAGCCTTAGTCATGATTGCATTTTATATGTAGTATTCCTTGTCTTTGTGAAATTTGTCTGTTATTCTGGATAATCAAAAGGCTTTACGTAGCATTTGTAAATGTATTTATACTAAACAAAGAGATGTATTGTATGGACTACTTTGTAAGAACTTTTGTTTGTAATCTAGAAATGGTTAATGGCTTTTTGTTACCTTAATCAAAAGATGTAACTCTTCTCTTCTAGTTGTGATGATAATAAATGAGGTATTGGGATGTTTTCCCCCTCACCATGTGTAATGGGTAATACACTGTGGCAACTTGAGAACTTTAGAAGCTTAATGAAGTAACTCAGCAGGGAGCCAGGGTTCTCACTTCCTAAAGGTCTTGAGCTTGTGGAGGGCTTGGAGATAGTGTTGGTAGATAGCTTGAATACAATAAAAGGGAGGAAGAGAGGCGTGTTTCTCCCTTTTCTACTCTTGTTGCTTTTGCTATCCTCTTCCATCTTGAACTATTGCCCCTGAAATATGTCATCCTACTTTGCAGCAGGCTGATTATGGACTGAAACCTCTACAAACTGTTAGCTAAATAAACTTTTTCTTCTTTAAATTTGGGCATCAGATATTTTGTCTCAGCAATGAGAGAAAATTAAGTTAGAATTTGGTACTAGAGAAGTGAGATCCTTGCTGTGACTATCCCTAGCCATGTATTTCCAAAGCCTTTGAGAATGGCTTGTGGGAAAAGTTTGAAAAAGTTTCAAGATGTTGCATGAATGAGTAGAGCTCAAACATATTAGGATATTCTGTATGGGAGATTCCTGTCAGAGCTTGCAAAACCAGAAGGTTGATATAATTCCTGCTGGGATCAGGAGGTTTCTGCTAGGAAAAAGGACTACAGAGGCTGCTGGATTCCAGAGAGTGTGTGTTATGGCTTAGCAAAAAGTATGTCTGCATTTCACTCATGTCCAGAAATTTTACCTGAAACTGAAATTAATGGTGGAAGTCTAATTAATCTGGTAGAAAAAAAATTCAAGGCAGTTTAATGTTGAGGCAGTGGCATGGCTATTATTGGGGGCTTTTAGTCACATACCTGTTGAAAATCAAGAGCAGAGAGGCCAGCAGAATAATTTAAAATATTGTGAGTTTGGCCAGAAAGAAAGCTCCAATAAAGCTGTGGACTGCAAAAATAGAGATGAAGAAATCTTGGTTGCTGAGAAGGAACAGGAAAATATAAAAGATAGCCGGAAGGCACCACAAGAAGCAGCAAGTCTCCACTCATTGTAGCTTCAAAACTACAAAAATGAAAGACGACTTTGAGAAGAAAACCTCAGAGCTCTGTGTTCCACATAGGTGACAGCATAGAAACTTTGCTCCTTAGAATTCAATTTACAGTGCCCAGTGATTCAGGCACTCACCTTCTACACAGCCAAGTGAGAGAGGGGAAACCCTGGCTACTGCTCCAGCTGGTAGCAGACCTTGGCACTAGTTTTAAGTGCATGGAAAATGCAAGAGGTAAGGGATTAATAAGACTTACACCTTGACTTCAGAAGGGCTGGGAGATCAGATAGTGTGCCCATGAGGGGCAGTATGTAAAGCTGTGAGTGTGAAGCTGAAGGTGAAGACCTCAGAAGTTTGAAAAAGGTCAGGATGTGGATTGTCTCAGGAATGCTGCAGAAGGGAGCAAAGGAGGCTTAAGAGAAAATCTGTGGAAGATATAACCACCAGAAGTACCATGGGTAGGCTGTCATTCAAGCCTTTGTAACTCAAAATTTGTGATAGACTGCTTCAGATGCTAGACATAGAACATGGGTCTTAATGTTTGCCCTGCTGGATTTTGGACTTGTTTTGGTCCAAGTCTTTTGTATTCCCTTCTTTGTGACTTTTGGTATGAAAATGTTCATCTTGAGCCATTGAATGTTTTAAGCGTTTAACACTGTTTTCATTTGTACAGAGGCTTACAACTAAGAGTTTACCTTAAATCTCAGAGTTTTGGGGTTTGGATTTGTCAGCAATACTGAAACTGTTATAACTGGCAATTCTTAAGAGATGAACTAAATGTCTCTTGCATAAAGGGATATGCATGAGTCTTTAGGGGCTCAAGATGGAATGTTATGGTTCTAATGTAATACAATGTTGATAGACTTAATACAAGTTCTTAAGGATTATTAAACCAATGTTAAATGTCCAACTTGGGAAATGACAAAAATAAACATGTCTTTGTATCTGAAAACCAGTATAAAAAAATATGTCTGACTGACAAGTTGACAAAGGGTGGATTGTAATAGTTGATTCATTGTGTCAACTTGAGAGATTTAGAGGTTTAGCTATGTAACTCAGCAGGGGCCCAGGGTTCTCACTTTGTAAACACCCTGGTTTTGTGAAAGAAAGGATGGAGATGGTGCATGTGGATAGCTTGTATCCAATATAAGGGAGGAAAGAGATTTGCTTTCTTCTTTTTGCACTTCTTGTTTTTGTTGTCTTTCTCTACTTTGAACTGTTGCCTCTAATGCTGTGCCACCCTGCCTTGGAGTCAATAAACTATGGACTGAAGTTCTATAATCTGTGTGATAAATAATCCTTTCCTCCATTAATTGCAGGCAGCAGGTATTTTTGTCTCATCAATGAGAGAAAGATAACCAAGACATCATGCTATTTCCATGTGACATATCCATTTTCTTTTTACTTTTAAATACTTTCATATTAAGATCAAGTGTTCAATGGCTAGAATTTTTGAAAATTAACATCCAGATATAAAGTCTATATTCCTTAAATAAAAGATATTTTCTAAACATAAAGAATATGAACCAGAAGAGCTTGATTTTAAGTGGTATCTTAATTATCTGGGTACCTTTGGAAGAAATACAGAATTAAAAGGTAGAGCTGAGGAGTCATATGTACATTTGGGGCTTGGATCTGCATTCCCATACTGTGTAATTGATTTTATGGTCAATTGAAGCTAGTCAATTCAGTTGAAAAAAAATTTTCACAGATTTTTCTGTGTAGGCAGCAAAAGAAAGTCTTTGATTTTAAAAGGCACATCAAATATCAAATATTAAATTCCTCACACTTAAAATCCACATTCTTTACATATTAAGGTACACCTAATAAAATGTGAGCCAAAGTAAAGCACAAAGACTATTTCATTCAGAGCATCTGTTAAAATGAATTATACATGGCATAAATTAATTTCACTTTGGTTTCTTGCCAGACTAAAAAAATGTGCCTGTGATATATGAGATAAAGATGCAAATGATGGAGCAGATGTTCTCCTCAATGAGAAGGAAGAGTTAGTTACCTAGTTCCTTACAAGGATTTCTCCCAGGGTCGTCGTCAGTGTAGGTTATACAGAATGAAGAACTGGATAAAGCAAAACTCATAACTTCCTGGCTTCTGCAACTCAGGCTGGGGGGAATGCTATGTCAATACTCCAAGTTACACCTACTAGAGTTAAGGCAATTCCATCCTCCTTCATGTTTACTCCTTACAGTTATCTAATCTACAGATTTGTTGCTTCTAACCATGATCTGGCACAAATTAGATACCTCTCAAGTTTTTGTCTGACATATTCTGATTAGAGCACAGTCTATCTGCATGGTATATTCATGAGGGATCAGAAAGATCTGTTAGACTCATTATTACAGAATTCTTAATGCCATAGTTTCTCTGGTAGAAAGCACAAAACCTGAAATTGCAATTCAGTGTTACATCCTTATTTCTCCTTTGCTTCACACAGTTCATGCCAAGACTGCAGCTACAGATCATCACTGTGGTCATACTTAGCAAGGTTAACTGAGACACTACTCTCTTTTTCTGAAATTATATGAACTGATAGTTTCTTCTTATAAAAATACACTGTGGTTTTTGGTGAATAGCTTTACATTTTGTTCCTTGAATTAAAATCATGAGAAAGTAAATTATTCAATAAAAAAAAGCTAGAAAACTTTATCTTGGAAAGCTTTTATGGACACTAGGTAGTCTTTGATAGGTGTGTACAATGACATCAGTTATATGATAAATACCTGTGTTTTATGGAAAGATCAGGCAAGATTTAGCACATCAACAGTTTAAATGTATCATATTTACCACTTTAAGAATCAAGACAAAAATTTAGTATATTTTGTTTCATATTGCAAACAACTTAGAATTTTTTAGGAGATTAATTTTGCTAAAATATTAGTCATTTTACTAAAACTAATTTAGATACATGATTGCCTATTAAAATACCTGTCACATTAATATCACTACTAATACACACTGTCCTGAAATAGCATAACTCAAAGAAATTTCGATATCAACCACTGGCTTCACTACCTCAACCTGTAACTAACATTATTGAAGGCAAACTGGAGAGTGATTTAAGAACACAAATTTTTCATCTTTGTTTTCTAAAGTTTTATTTTGTTTTGATTTACAGACAATATCTTGCTATGATGTTCAGACTGATTTTGAATTCAAGATCTTCCTGCCTTTCCTTTTGAACAACAGGGATTACAGATGTGTCCCACTTCTTGTGGTGAGGCATTGTTTTTATTTGTTTGTTTGGGGTTTTTGTAGCACTGTTTTTGAATGTTATAAGACATTTTAGAATGGTTAAGAGTTCTTTCCCATTAAGTTTGTTTTGTTCAGTTAAATTCACATAGCTTGCTTTTATCAAATCAAATGAAAAGCAAATCCTTTCTAGTCTTAATTTTTAGCTTTCTTCACTTTCAGTTCTCAACAGCAATTCTGAGTTTTGGGCTTCCATTTCAAATTACATGACCTTTTTAGTATAAAGAGTCACTGGCTGATTTGTGTACGAAGCATCATTTTACAATATGATATGCATGGGCACATTATTTCTGGTTTCTCAGCACAATAACTTTGTGAATATTTCATAGCTATTCCTGAGTTGAGTCAATTCCCTGACATCTGTTTCAGTATAGGAAGCATTCTGTATTCATTTTGTGTAAGCTAAACTCATACATCTTTTACTTTTTTCTGAAGATTAGAAATGCCAAGACAATAGCTATTCTTTCTGGGGAGAGATGGAATCTCACAGTATTTTAATTTTCATATCTCAAATGATCAGTGATGTTGAACATCTTTTCATGTACTTGTTTTCAATTTGTATTTCTTCATGAGATGTGTATTCATCTCAGATTCTCAGTTTGGGGTTGGGTATTTGAATTTGGGTGTTCTGTTTTTTGTTTTTTTTTTTTTTTTTTTTTTCCAGTTCTTTACATGGTCTACATATTAGTCTTTTGTCTGTTTGCACAACTGGCTATACTTTTTTTTTGGATTTTTCACTCTGTTGTTGATTTCTTTTGTCGTGTAAAAGCTATTTAAATAAGGTGAGATCGCATTTGCTGATTTTTTGTAGTATTTCCCTTGCAGCCTGGGTTTTGTTCATGTAGTCTCTGCCTACATATATGTCTTTGTGATTTCCACCTGTTTTCTCTTCCAGTAAATTTAGTGTTTCTCTTTTCATATTTAGATATTTGATTCATTTTGACTTAGTTTAGTGCAGATTGAGAGACATGGGTCTAGTTTCAGTTTTTGGCATGTGGAGAGCCAGCTTTACCAACATCATTTATTCAAAAGACTGTCATTTTTCCAGAGAACATATTTGGTTTCTTTGTCAAGAATCATGTGGCTGAAAGTTTGAGGTTGCTTCTGCATCTTCTATTCTTCTCTACTGATCCTCAGGTCTGTATTTTTTGGTATATTTGTTCGTTTTTGTTTTGCAAATATCAAGTTGATTTTATTACAGTAGCTTTGTAGCATATTTTCATGTTTGGGATTGTGGTGTCCTCCTACTTGTCTTTGTTGCCTAGAATTGCTTTTGCTATTCTCAGTCTTTTCTGGTTTCAGATAAATTTTAGGAATGTTTTCTCTAGGAATGGTAGTGGTATTTTTATTGAGAATGCATTAAATCTGTATAGTAATTCGGCGAGTGTGATCATTTTCACTATGTTGGTTCTTCCTATTCCAAAGCAAGGATTCTTTCTTTCCATTTTCTGATATCCTCTCAGTCTCCTCTTTTAGGATACTGTAATTTTCACTGTAGAGCTCTTTTACATCCTTTGTTGTATTAATTCCTAAGTATTTCATTTTTAAGATGCTATTGTGAAGGTACTAAATTCTGTCTCTGTGAATTTGTTACTTGTGCTATTGATCTTTGGGAGTTGACTTTGTATCTTGCTATACTACTATATTTGCATATTAACTCTAAATGTTACTTGGTAGAGTTTTTGTGGTCTTCTATGTAGACTTTCATGTCATCTACAAATAATGATAATTTAACTTCTTCCTTTCCTATATTTATTTTTTATATTTTTCTCTTGTTTAATTGCTCTAGCTAATATTGCCAGATTTACTTTGAGTAGCAGTGGTGAAAAAGATCAGTTATGTTCATTTTCACCACTCCTACTCAGTTTTCTCTGTTCAATAACAAATGTTGGGGGGGATTGTGGGGAAAAGAAACCCTCCCCATTGGTAGGAGTGTAGACTGGTGCAACTGTTGTGAAAATTACCATGGGTATTCCTTATAAAGCTAGGATTAAAAAGCTATAAGTCCCATTTAGCCCATCAATTCCCTTCTGGGCATCTTCCCATAAGAATTAAAAACATAATACCACAGAGATATATGTGAACTGATGTTTACTAAAGAACAATTTGCAATAGTTAAATCTTGGAAACAACCCAAGTACCCATCAATTAATGCAAATATCCATCAATTAATGACTGGACAAAAATGTTTTTTTTTCATATATATTGATATGTACATACATATAATCAAGAACCACTCAGCCATGAAGAAGGATAAACTGGAGACTTTTATAGATAAATGAATGCAACTTGACATCATACTCATAATTGAAATAAATCAGATCCTTATGTGTACACATCTCATTGTCTCACTAAAGTGAGAAACTGAATGAGTAAATAAGATCCAACATGTATAACAGATGTTGTGAATTGAGAAGAAAGTGTTCAAAAGAAAAGACAAACTGATAGGTAAAGTGGAAAGGAAGGAAGGGTAAAAGAAAAAAATCACACACAAGATATTTAAGATACTGATGCAGCTAGTTTCTCTTAGTTCATTGGAAAGAAAGGTATGTGCTAATATTCTTTGGACAAGATATCATGCCTATATATTGTACTCTAAATAACTACTAAGGAGACAACAATACACAATGAATTATTTTAACTCTCCTATCAACCTGTTTTGAAGCTCCATTTTATTGTTATTTATTCTTTCTCTTTAAAATAAAAATAAATGCAAAGATAATTTACCACCTTGTTTACCTTTTTGTGGCAATTATCTTTAAATATCTTTTCTGCTTGTACAGGGTTTTAATGTCAGTAACAACAATTTATAAAATATTCCATTCAAAAACAGAATCTGGGACAAAGTAGATAATGATAAACAACTAGCAACGTGTACACACACAAAAACCTGCATACACGTGCACGTGCACACACACACACACACACACACACACACACACAAACACACACAGGAACACTTCCCAGAAAGTCAATAAATAGTGGTGGAAACAATATGTGAGGAATTGTGCTAGATAGGTACATAGGGAGATAAAAGATTTAAAAGTTTTTTCAAATTTTATTTAAATAGTAAAAGGAAATTTGTTTGCCTTTGTTGTTTGGAAAGATACACACAGAATGAGATTTAAATTAATAGTCAAATTCGAATATCCAATTTAAGTCACATATTAAGTTGTGGAGCTAACATAAATACATAAATATATGCAATAAAATATTATGTTTTATTTTCTTTTTTCCTTGCTGCCTACAACTGTGTTTGTCTATACAAAACTGATCCCTTTAATGATCTTAGAGTCCTGGACTAGATCAACTCTATAATTTAATATTAAAGGATAGTTTAATATTAAAGTATATTAAAGTGGCTGAGTTGTTTGTTTTTGCTTGTGTTTGTTTTGTTTTGGGATGCTGGATGAAACCATTGAGTTTGAACATCCTAGCAAAATGTTTTAGCACTGACTTCTATCTCTAGGCTAATGCCAACTTTTTATGTCCAGAAAATGGGTTATGAAAATATTCTTTTTTGAGAAGTTTTGAATTTTACAACTACACCAAGAATCTATGGATGTGCATAGCATAATAGTTTCACATTTTGATAATTTTGTACACTGTAGAAGTTTTCCAACTTCTTTGATCGATAGTTTCTTAGGCATAAAAGAAGCAGATATTAATACTTCATTCACAGAAAATGATTTTATATGCTTGAACAGAGTATTATTCAGTGTAAATTATCTAAGTTATTAAGTGAGTTTGGTTAGTTTCTATTTTTAACAGGCCTTTGGAGTCATGAGCTCATCCACATCATTGAAGTAACATAACTGTATTCTTTCTCTGTGTGATGCTGTATCACAGTAGACTGGAAAAACTCTAGCAATACCATGCTTTTTAATTACAATTAAGCTATAAAAACAATAATACATCTTCTTTCTTAAAAATTGTCATCGTCTTCCTCTTTAAATAATAGTACATTTCTAGGAAATAAAGAGTTAGACATAAAACTTCTGATCTTAGTTTGTTTGCTATAATTTCTGGGAGAAAAAATAGCTCACTCATATCTTTTTCATTTTATTAATTCAACAAATATTTTAATTAAAATCAGACAAAGGACCTTTCATTAGTTGCTGGTGATGTGGTGAACATAGCAAACATACACTACACTTACACGCAGTTTGAATCCTGAAGAGATAAACATCAGGCAAACAAAACAATATAAGAAGATTATACTGTCAGAAGAGAATAGGACTATAGAGAATATACTTCATTTATTTATTTATTTTTTAATTTTATTTAAAGAAAGAAAAAAAACAGTAAAAGGGTACAAATAATACAGAGTTTCAAAAAAATAAACAGTAAGAAATCACTAGTTAATATACTTCATTTAAAGACTGACAAATATCAGAAGCAGTATACTCTAGAAACAGAGACTATAATATCAAAAATTTTGATATATGAAAAAAATTTATAAGAACTATCTTTAGAATTGAAAACAACCAGTTAAGTTGGTGCAGTCAATATGTACGATTCAGTACTGATCTCAATTCTTCATTTTCCTCTCACATCATTTGTCATTTCATAAAACATTTTCATGCACTAAAGAAGAGTATAGCTCCACACTTTCTCACTTTGAACCCAAATACATAATATTCTCTGACCAATAGAATATGAATGCAAATCTCAGGAGGCTGATTCTGAATAGTCCTTACAAACATTGTGTGTCCTTGGCTAGTTCTTTTTGATATGTGCCGTCTTCATGAGAAATCCATGCTATGCCTTGCTCAACTCACTAGTCCAAGAAGAATGAGAGATACATGAAACAGAGCCGTATGGCTTACTGACAGACCATCATATTGAAGCCAAACTGCCCAGTTGAGTCTGCTAAGTGCTGCTGACTCTTCACCCCCTAAAGAAGCCCAGCCAAAATCAGTGAGGTTACAGCAGCCACCCAATGGATATATAGAAAATATGCTTACTCTTTTAGTTCTGAATATTCGTAGTAGTTTATTTTGCAGCAAAAGCCGATCATATAATTGTCAGGAAAGGCGAAAATAAGTTGAGCCTCATTTAAAATTCCAGAATATTTATTTTTTCCCAGTATATTTAGATGAAACAGAAATATAAATCAAATTTCAGTGTTTAGGGAGACATAAAAGAAGAATGTATGTAGCACCATGAGGGCCAAGATAGCAACATAATTTATAAAAGAGGAATGAGTGTTCAATGATGTTATGACAACCTAAATCCAATGAGTAAAATAAAAGCTAGCAAATGTCCATAGTTTTCAAAACATTTGTGACATTGACAAAAATAAAACTAAATTATAAAGGCAAAGTTAAGCATGGGTTGGGATGGAGAGTAAATGGGAAATAAAGCAATGGAAAACTATATATAAACTTCCCTCAAAAATTATATTTGCTCTCAATTCTAAATGAAATCTAATCTTCCCTCCAACACAAAATATAGTAATAAGTCTCTAGCCATGTTACTTGAATTTAAATTCAACAGTACTAGATTTATTAAGGAGTCTAAATTGTTTCTTAAGCAAGTGTCTTTCTCTGTAAAATGAAATAGTTTAAATTATTAAGCAAATATTCAGAGATAGTTAAAATACTGTGGTACATGAAATATTTTATAAATAATAATGTCAATATATATTCAATTATGAATATATATAATATATAGCATTAATAATTAAATTTCTATAACAATGAAGAAAGTTTGATATACATTACCACCTATATGTCTTCAATAGAGCATCTGTTCAATTATATTTACAATTTTGTGGAAAAAAGAGAAAATTTATTTCAAGAAAAAATGCAGCAAAAGAAAAACAGATTTTCATAGATGAGTGAAATTATATATGATGAAATAATAAGTAGTAAAGAACCTTGTAGACAGATGCTTAGTTTAAAGACAACAAAATGAGAGGTAGTTTGAACTTACAGTGACAAAGAATCCTTGATCAAAACAATGATTCTACAGAGTATTTCATAACATTTGAGGAGGATTCACATTCTGTATCTACAATGACTTTACTGCATTCAAATTGGAAAATAAACAACATAAACTCATTTTTACTAAACAATACATTCTCATCAACTTTCAAGAATAAAATTGAGTACTTGTGAATATATATATATATATATATATATATATATATATATTTGACATGGGGAAGTATACATTTTACGGTACCAAAACATGCCAAAGAAATTGGTGAAGTTTGTTTTGTTTTGTTTTGTTTTGTTTTGCTATGAAATACAAAACATTTTATACTTCCCATGACAAGAAAACATTTTAAATATGGTACATATTTTGGTTTATTTTGGTTTGGTTTACTTTGTCAGTATGCATCCTAAAAAGGAAAACATTTGAAATCACTGACAATCTAAAACAAGCTCAGTAAATAATGAATCTTCGTATGTATTTACCTAAAATATCATTTACTACTTGCAGGCATAAAATAAATGCTGCAATGAGGGGAGAAGCTGGAAGTGATAAGTATAAATAAAGTTAGATTACAAAAACCTTAGCCAGAATAATAATTCGTATTTATCCATATTGATTTTTTATATATTAATTCAACAATTATTCAGTAAAATAGACACGAATAATTGTTCATTGATTTGTATGTTTGTATTCCAGTTAAGGAAATTAATGTACTGGAAGTACAACTGATTTGAAATTGATGATCTTTATAGACAAACTATACCATTCACCATGGAATAATGCTACATTTTTCAGAAACACCATCTGGTTTGTTGATCATATAGTGCATGATCATAGAGTGCATGATTTCATGTAGTAGATGGCCATATGTCTAAAACTGTATGAATTCTGAATCTCTCATGTTCTGAAGACCCAGGAGCAGTCCACATAATTGAAATGATACATATGGTACTGATTTTGAGGAGGGCCAGGATGTTAATGAGCATACAGACCAGTCACCCATAACATACACCAAGCACATGAGCACTCACATTTACTGTATGCCCATGGCTGTTTGGAGGTAGAGAGATGAGTATTAAAGAGCAAGTTGAAAAAGTAAGAGGGAGTTTGATCTTGGTTTACTAATAAATCATCAAGCTTAAAATAACTGATGATAAATAATTGATAATAATGATTGGCCACATTCAAGTATAATTTCTAGAACCTGAAGGTATAGCTCAGTGGTAGAATGCTTGCATACCACACACAAGACCCTTACTATGAGTCTCAGAGTGACAAAAATTATACAGCTTCAAAAAGTGTAAGTGTAGGAAAATATTTTATAACTATAACTGGAAAGAGTTACCTGATCATCCATTTTATATAGAAGGCAGTTTCCTAAGTTAGTGTGAGACTAATGCCCTTGCTATCTTAGCATCCAGGGAAGAATAAGCGTAGATGATTTGAAATGATGAAGTCTGTAGTAGAAGCATATAAATGGATATTTAATAGTGGGAACAATATGAATAATTTTCTATCATACATCACCAGCAGCACCTACTAAATAATAGGCACAGGACAATGATGAACACCAAATGACTAGACATTAGGTGTGATTCATCACTGATCATCCTAGAACTGACATGATACACAAATGAACACATGTGGATTACTAATCTGTTTCCCAGTGCCCATATAGCTCCTGGTGTACCTCAATGTCCAACACATCAATGACATATCAGTGTACCTCAATGTCCAGCATATCAATGACAAGCAAACACTGAGCCATTATTATGATACTATTACTTAAAGAAAACAAATGAACTCTTGGTATAAAGTAACTACACTGAGAACTTTCTGTTCTGGAAGTGACAGAGATGGTTTTCTTTCATAACCTTGGCTAGCATAACTATCCATGGGCTTAGGTAATGCCTAAGTCTCAGGCATTAATTTCCATACAATATAGCATCCAACAGAAAGACTCATTTTACTGCAAAGACTATATGAGATTGGACCCATAATAGTGGAACCACTGGTCATATTATAAACTTCACTATCCAGAAACAGTTGATCTCTACAAATATTAAGATGACTTAAATAAGACAGCTAAGTGCCAGCTAAGTTGCAATATTTTGTAAGGATGTTTCGTTGTCCTTCAGATACTTTCACTAAATCAGAGACCTTTATAAGTAATGCTTTATTTGCAACAAGAACACATTGGTTTGATAACTGAAGGATGATGGCAAGAGTGTCTCTTACTGTGCTTTTCAAACACTGAATTGGGAAATCATATTTTCTATGCCCATAACACTGGTTTCTACAAAGTTGGAGGACATGATCTCCAGAAGGGATATACTACAGGCACACAGCATGGGAAATAACGAACAATAAACTTCAGTTACCATCATGGTTTTTGAATTCCATCTAAATAAAGGTAGCAGATGAATCATCATCATATTTGTGTGGGTTAATTGTTCCTGGTCATAAGATGTGGAGTTGCTCTTACACATAATGGCAGCAGTGAGGCTCAGGCAGTCATAACAAAAAACCATAGGCTGGGTAGTCTAAAAACTAGAAATTAATTTGCCGTTTATTTACTTTCTCACAGTTCTTTAAAGTAGAAGCCTGAGACCAGTGAGTCCACAGGCTCTGGCTTTGGCCACACATTCTCCCTGGCTTTACAAAGAGCCACCTTCTTGCTGTGTAAGTTTTCATTGTGTTGGTGACAAGAGAGATCTCCAAGAAGGTTTGGACTCAGCGCAGGGCTGTCATCTGTTCTGCTTCTTAGGAATTAGGTCTCTATTATTTCTCAAGTTTTTCCTTTTTACCCCAGGTCTAGATAAAAATCTCATACTTCTATATTGAAAACAGTACAGGGCCAGGGGTTTAGCTCAGTGGCTTAAGTGTCTGTTTGGCAAACATGAGGTCGTGAATTTGATCCCTGGTACAAAAAAAAAAAAAAATTGAAAACAGTTCAGGTGGATTTAAAAGAATGAAAAAACCAAATTATCACACTGCAAATAACCTTTGCCATTTGTCCTTATACTGAATTCCTCAAAGCCAGTACCTCTACAGGCCCCTCAGGTGTCACACAGTACACACATACAACTAAAAATAGGCTCCAATCCACAATGCATAGGAAATTAGAAAATGATATGCTGGAAATATATCACCATCAACCAAATTGTATCTCAAAGCCAAAAACAAAATTAATGCAATTATGGATCTCCTCACAGATCTTCAGCACTTATCTTCAGCACAAAGATATTTTCTGCTCACAGGAATTTTGACAGCATTGATTTTTTTCTTCTAAAATGTTTATTGATTTAGACATTTTGCACAGCATAAAGTCTTAGTGTGTGAGTTGACTATATTTTGCTCTAAAATACTCAAATTCATAAAAGCCACAGTGTTAAAAATATAGGTACTAAAAATATGTATAGGTACTGCAAATATTATATATTTGTCATACAACGAGGTAATAGATGAAACTCAGGATATTTGAAGTATAACAAATAAGTTATAGAAGTTCAATTTCCTTTAGATGAATAAATAGCTATTATAGTCTAAGCCAAATATAAAAGATTGGACTTTATTCAAATTGTAGTAAAATTCAGAAATCTATTGATGAAAACTACCAATTTTTAAATACATATTATTACTCTTTGTGAATGCTAAGCAAATAATCACAAATTCTGATCACATGGAGAGGAAAAGTGTTATAAAACAAATGAGAAATATCCACAAGTTAAGGTTTTCAAAGCAGTTCTTTCTTTTCTTTCTTTTTTTTTTTTTTTTTAACAACTTTTTATCAGTACCGGGAACCAAACTCACGACCACCTGCTTGCAAGGCAGGTGCTTATGCCGCTGAGCTAAATACCTAGCCCCCAGTTCTTTATTTTCTTTTAATCTAAATTCAGCAGTGGCTAATGAATACTCTTCATTTAGGCTTCTTATTAGGAAATTAAAGGACAACTATTTTTTATATGTTCTTTATCTGGAAAGTCATGCAAAATAGTATGATTCTCATACAGCACTTTGGCTTTCTGCTTATGCTGGTCATTGTAAGGGTTGTCATTTATTCTGGACACAAGGGTCTCTGGAAGTACCAAGAATCCATATTCCTGTTCAAAGTGAAACATGCAGGTAAACCATAGATGTTCTTTGCCTCTGTTCTTTTTTTTTCCTGTGTCTAGATAAAAAATTCATGCCTCTCTATTTGTAAGTTTCAGGTGAACTGAAAAACAAGAAGAAAATAAAATCATCATAGTACAAATCACCTTTACTGTTTGTCCTTACACTGAATTCCTCACAGCCGATGACTCTGCATGTACCTTCTGTGTCAGAGAGCACACATGTACAACTGAAAATGGGCTCTGCAAGTCCAGATAGAAAGGAGGGAGAGAAGAATCTGTATTCTTCCAGATGGTAAAGATGATGCTAGAGACATTGCATTGTGATACTCTTAAAATTTCAAAAGAACTTAAACCTGTCTACCTTACTGTATTCATCTTAACAATTGACATAATTATCCCCATTCATATTTTTGGTGCAAGATTTCCTTACTACAAATGATATTCTGGCCCTTTTCTTGACTACAAAAATGTAAGCACCTGGCATTCTGCTGTGGCTGATTAGCAATTAACACAACACTTATATGAATTTGGCTTCTTTTCTATCTTTAGAATATCCAGCATGAATGTTTAACTGCTAATAATAAACCAAACATTATGTATGCATCTAGGCAGAGGTGATAATCCATAAGAATGAATCTAAGTGAGTGAACCTCACACCCTACTGACATTTCCCATCTTCTTTCCAGGATTTTCTAAATCAAGTCTTAAAGGTAGCATTTACTGTTTTTCATTTTTTATTTATCTTTGAATTTGTTCTTATGTGTTCAGCCTATAATAGTAAAGTTTTCCTATTAGCATGGAACCAGATAAATTTTTATGTTAACAAACCGAAACCTTGGAAAAATTATTGACCTTTCTAATTCTGTTTTTGGATTTGTAACCTAAATAAACAGGAATCATTGTGGGGGTACACATGATGACAGGCCGGTGCTAGGCAATATCATCTTAAGATATCTTTCCCCCTCTTTGTTTCTCTCTCTTTCATAAGATACTTTAAGTTTTGGAACAAATTCTAAGAAGAATCTTCAAATTGTATGTCCCTTCTATATTGGCAATATGTGTAATGATTGATATTGTATTTCATTTTCTTAGCATTGAGGATTGACAACTAATGCCATGATTATCACCACTCTCTGCCACATTGCCAATGTCAGTGTTAAAGTCAACACTGCTATTGTTACAAATAGGGGAGCTGAAGAATCCCAGAGTAATTTTAAATACTTGATGTGTGCCACATGTTTTCATGTTTATTTGAAGTCTTTAAACTGATATTTGGTTCGTATCCCTTGCTGAAAACTCCACTTTCAGAGTAGAAAAATCTGCTGTGGTGGTGTAGTAGTGGTGTCATAGGCAGCTGAGATAGTTAGAAATACTATAGGCAGTGAGACAGGGCTATGCCCTTGAGGAAGGTGGCACAGAGGATCAGAGGTTTTGTGACCTTGGACAGGACACATACCTCTTGCTATGGGGCAGATCTCAGACAGAAGGCAAAACAAATGCAACCCCACCCTAAATATAAACATTAGGGATTAGGTATGAATTACCTTGAGAAGCCAGGTATCATCGTCCTAATCCCCTACAGGAAGAGTCACTGATCTGTAAGAATGTTCTTTTGCTATATGACTCTGCTTCTCCATTTTCCCTAATTTGGTGAATTCTACCTGAACAATTAATCTGATTGGTTGATCATAGTTCTGTCCCACCTCATGCACATCTGTCTGGCAAGCTTCCAGTTTTCCCCACCTTAAGCCCACCTCCCTGGTGGTTTTACTCTGTAAAAATCCCTAGAAAAGACAGAATCTTTGGCAACTCACTCATGACCTCTGTCTCGCTCTCAAACAGAAGCTTTCTCTCAATAAAGATTTCTGCTCTTAACCTCATTGTTCATAAAATTGATTGTTTGATTTTAGAAAACATGAACTCATATCAGACATCTAGGAGGTTGGGAATCTCATTCCCCGGGTATCAGTGGGGCAATTGAGGTCATAAACTCCTGTTTCTCTGCACTTGTGCTGACACACAGATGCTGAAATGAACTTCAGTCTTCTAGGAGCTCCCTTTTTTCAGATAGTACTGTAACATGGCTTCATTAAGATTTAATGTATTTATACTGATTATTGCCTTACCAATGGAAGAAACTGTAACACTTATGGGAGACTTTCCACAATCACAAACATAGTAACCCTCAACTTACTCTCAAGTATTAAGAATAACATCCTCATCACACTCTATTTATTTCTCATCTACTCAATTGACTCTAGTTTTTATCTCATTACAACACCATTAGCATTTTCCCCAATTCACCCACTTTTAACTTTAATGTTTTGATTCAAAGGTCACCTCCTCGAAAAGCCTTTTCTGGAATCCTTTGTAAAGTGACTTCACTCATGTTTTCTTCCTTTAATCTCCCTGCTTGTTTTCTATGTAAAGCTTATCACAGTCTCTACTAATCTGTTTATTTTTGAATGTTTGTTTGTCTATTGCATTGATGGTGGGTTTTGCCCTACTTTGAGATGTATATGCCTCATCAGGACAGGGAAAAAGTGATCAAAGTTTCAACTGAAAAATTAGAATCTAAGATAAAAATGCAGAGATAAATGGTATAGGTAAGAGATGATTCTATGAAACCGTAATGAAGATGTGGAAAAATTTAGACAGGTAAGAGAAAAAAGGTTAGTAAAGATGCTCTTGTTTGGCACGTTGAGGCTCAATTTCTTCTGGGAAATTTCTGGAAAACAATGCAAAAAGTATAATGAGTTCTGCCATAACATATATGTGTTTCTAGAATATCACTGCTGTCCAAACATATGTGTTAAGAACCATAGAGCTTATTTTAAAACAAATGAATTAGGAGCAAAACACTAAAAATTGTATTAGTTGAAAATAAAGTTGATACAATTAAGAGCCTCACAGCTTCACAGATGATAAATGATCAAGGAATATATAAGCTTTACAATGACGGCACTGTATCTAGAAAACAAAAGCCCAACATTTACTAAAGCATACTGGCAAGAATGTACTGAAGCATTACAGGAAGAGCCTGATGAAAGCCTGACTGACACGTCTGACACCAAGTTTGACGGGAGTGGCTGAGAACCTGTAGTGCCTCATGATCACTGGCACATGTCTGAGGTATGAGTTTGTTGAAATTTTTATATTTTCATAGGACTTTATTTGACTATATGCTATATCCTGAATTCACCTACATCAGAAATTCTCACACATTTTTATACAGGATCATACAGTGACTATTTTGTACATGTGGAACATATGGCTTGGTCACAGTCTTTGAGAAGAAGATTAATGAAAATGGGCATGTCTGAGCTCTAATAAAACCATGTTAAAGGTACTGAGCAAAAGTTTTCTAACTCCAGATTTAATAGTTCTCATAAGAAATAATGTGCAATAATATAAAATTTATGTTATGTGCAAAATTTTTCTTAATGTGTCTATTAAGTTAGAACTAATTCACTTTTTAAAAACAATTGTGGTATTTTAAAAACATGATATATAACAGAATTTTCTCATTCACAGTATTTGTGTTGAGAATGCTAAATTTCTACTTTAGGTTTCCAATGTGCGTGGTGAACAATTTTCTTAGTGCTAGAGAAGGCCTAAATTTTAATTCTAGAAGAAAAATACTTGAATAGAAAGCTACTGTCCTACATAAAAAATTTCCTCTACTGTCAGAGAGTGGGGTGATATAGGATGCAGCAGAGATTACATCTACATTCCTTTCTAGTTTTGATTGCTCAGTGACTTGAGTGCATTAGGCAAACAAAATAAATGATTTGCCTTGGTAAAGAAAGAGATTCACTAACTGAGGTAACGAGGAATACAGTCAACCTGATCCATTTTTAATTGAGACCTTCACTCCACATGATCAGACTTAAAAATACTCCCCTGAATGCGTCGTGGTTACAATAATAAAAAATATGTAATTTTCTTCCTACTCGCTTGTGTTTTGCTATTTCTTAGTGAGACTTCTTAGTCATTTATTTATTCTACCAGTTTAGTGTATTATACATCTAACAACTCAAGGTACATTTTCAAACAAAATAATTATGTGGATATATTTCTAATTCACTAAAAAGATCTAAACTATATAAATCTTATTTAGCCTAATAAATGTCTCTGTTTGTAAAAATTTCCTATTTAATAAATACCAGTGGTCCATTACTCTGTTGAAGGTGTTAATGTGCCTTTGCAATAAAAGCAACTGAAAATCTGAAAAGAATAGTTATTATTAGAATTTTGCTTAAAAGATGTTAACTTGGATAAAATGATATCCTCCCAAACTGAACTTTGAAGACTTAACCTTTAACACGATTTTATGGAGTAAGGGCTTTTAAGGAGGTCATTAAAGTTAAATAACATCAAAACAGTGGAGCCCTAATCTGACTGGACTGATGTCCTTACAAGAAGTTAGATTTTGTCTGTCTGTCTGTCTGTCTGTCTCTCTCTCTCCAGCATAGTAAAAAGGCTATTTAAGGACATAGAGGAAAGATATTTATCTACAAGCTAGATAAAAAGAACAATCACCAGAAACCAACACTCTTAGCACCTTGATTTTTGTAATTCTAACCTCCTAAACCTGAAAAAGATAAGTATTTCTTCTTTAGATACTTATTCTTCATGGTATGAGAATTCTATTAGGAAAATATAGCCTTGAGATAATGCTGCTGTAACAAGTATCTAAAAGTGTGGAAGTGACTTTGAAGCTAGACAGGGGTAATGAATAGAGTATCAAAGAGTTTTAAAATGTGTCAGGTGTGGTGGTACATGCCTGAAATCCCAGCACTTGGGGAAGTTGAGGCAAGAGAATCAACCTCAAAGTTTGGGGCCAATTTTACATAGTGAGTTAAAGGCCAGCCAAGACTAGATAATGAGACAAAAAAAAAAAAAAAAAAAAAGAAAAGAAAAGAAAGAAAGAAAGCGGACAGAAAGAAGAAACAAAGAAACAAAAAGGAAGAAAAAAGATGATGCATGCTGGAAAAATCCTGGACTACATCTAAGGAATTGCTAATAAAATAATTTATGTGAATGGATATTCTGGTGAAGGTTCTAAAAAAAAAAGGGTAGAGCTACAGAGAAAACTTGTATTATCAAAGAAAATGCATACACCTTTTCAAATAAAATGTTGGTAGAAATATGAATCTTAAAAGTTTTTTTTTCTTATTTTGGGGGGGGGAGATGATGTCTTTGATGGAAGTGAAAAATATATCGCTGGAAACTGGAGGAGAAATGACTATCCTTATAGCATCATTAAGAACTACTTAGCAAAATAGTGTTCTACTATTTTTAAGTAGAACTTGTCTTTGACAATCTTAGCTGTCAAGAGTTCCAAGCAAAGTGCTGATGTTGTAATCTGGTTTTTTCACATTGTTTATAGAAAAAAGCAATAGAACAGAGGTAAATTGAAGGCATTGTTAAGAAAAAGGAATCAGAACTTGAAGATTTAGAACATACTCATGCTGTTGTCATACCACACAAAATGAAAAAAGGAGAGAATACCAAGGACATGTCTGGACAGTCACTCCATGCAGAGATTATTTATACATTTTAATCAATCATCTCAGCTAAAACTAGTAATAGAAATGGGATTATACCAACAGAAACCCTGACTCTTGGGAGGAAAAGGGACCAAGAAAATGAAACAGAATTAAGGATTATTACTGGACTTCTAGGATTCTATAAAACAATTGAGCTATCTAGCATTATTCTCTAAGAAAACAGAATAAACCTAAAGTATATTCAAAGATTCTCAGATGTGCAGCTTCCATTACAGGGTAGGAAATAAAGCTGGGTTGTTTGTTTTCTATTTTGGGCAGTCAAAATATTGCCACTCAGTACCTGAGAAGCAAGCCCAACCCATTGGTCTAAAGGATTAACAGACTGAATAACAAAAGGACTTAGCTTATTCCTAGGACTATAGAAGAGATGCTATCGCCTGAGTGTCCCTAAAAAAGCAGAACGCCTAATCAAAGAGACATATACTCAGTCCTTAAGGTCAAATAGAATTTGCTTTCCTGTGTTTTGCTCTTGCTTAAAATTTATCATTCCTTCCTTATTTCTTATTTATGTTTGCACTGGGAATGTCTATCTTATGTCTGCCCACCAATAAATATGTTAATAGCACATATTCTGTCTGGTTTTATAGGCTCATAGATGGAGAATTTTGCTGCATGATGACTAATGATTAACTTACTTACACCTGATTTGCTTGATATTTAAATGAGATTGTAGACTTAGAATTAATAGATTAAAACTTTTGAGGGTATTAGGACAGGGAGAATGTATTTTTCATGTAAGGACATATATTTTGGGGATCAGAAGTCAGAAAGTTTTAGGATGAAATATATTCCTTGAAAATCCTTTTGCTAGTACCTAAATGTTCCAATTTTACTGTCTGGTAAAGGAGCCTCTAGAACTGTCTGCAGAGGTCATGATTATACACTAAAACTCTGGGAGGGTGAGGAAAGTGGATCACAAGTTCAAACCAGGATGGGAAACAATGAATTAAAAAAAACAGTGTGATCTGGAGTTATAAAGGCCCTGGGTTCAACATCCAGAAATGCAGAAAAACTAGAGGCAAAATAATTAAATCAAATCACAGGAGCAGGTTCTCAAACAAAGAGAACTATGAGAGGATGTAATGATACTAGAATGTTCTCTTTTTTCCTTTCTTTCTCCCTCCTTTCTTTATCCCATGTGGGTATCTCCATGTATGTTCTTCTGTGAGTACACAGAAAGAAAGACCGTATGAAGAAACAGAAAGAAGTCAACTTTCCTTTAGGTCCTCTATTTCAACAGAAAGTAACCCTGCTTTTAATTGATTTTTGAACTCTGCCCTTAAGAACTAGATGAAAATAAATCTTTGTTGAAGTCAAATAGTTTGAGTAAAGTAATACAAAGTTATTTAGCAACAAAGAGAAAAAATATATAAACAAAAATGTATATAAAAATATATATATAAACAAAAATATATATAAACAAAAAATATATATAAACAGGATATATTTCATAAGAGCTATGAGGACAACTGCAAACCCAAGCACAATAATTCAGTAAGCATTTGTTAAGCTCTTTTCAGGCAAATGTGGTTGACTGTTGAATCAATTATCATTGTCTTATTCCCATTCCATGCAAATTCTGCTTTATTTGTTGTATAAAAATCACCTATGTACGACGTATACAATAGGGAAAAGTTACATGAAAAATTTTGAATATTTTTGTGCTGGCTTCATCACAGAGATTTTAGTAAGGGACTATAAAACAGAGAAAAATTTTGTCAGAATATGACTGAGCTGAAAGGGAATAGAACACAACAGAGATTTTGCCAGGATGATAGTAAATACCTATTATCCTATAACTGTGCAAGGTATGACATGAGAGTTGTAAGTTCTAGCCCGGTCTGGGAAATGTAGTTACTTACTGAGACACCATCTCAAAATAAAATAAAATAGGCTGAAGATGTGGCTTAGTGCAAAAGCCTAAGGATCTATTCCTAGTAGCACCATAAAGAAGAAAATGTAACCTTGAGAAGGATAATTTATATCTGTCATAGGTCTTTCAAATGACAAAATTCATTCATACAGACATTTCTCTGAATTTATAAAACTGAATTTTCTACCCTTAAACTGAAACTAATGACATTACAAAAAATAGAAAATAAATGACTGTAAAAAATTGTAATTTTTTTTGCGGAGTCCCTTAAACTAAATGTCAGGAGTTAGAAAACACGTTCAGTATAGTCAAGCTCTTGCTCATAAATATTAATCTAACCAATACACATTATGTTTTATATGTAGAATATATGTAGAAATGTGTTTATTGGACCATGGGGATACTATCCTGATTGGTAGATTAATCCTCTGATGTATTTATGGCTGAATATACTAAGGGGTGGGATCTGGTTCAGTGTGAGTTACTAGAGATGTGACCTGGAATGGCATATAACCATCCCAGATATCTCCCTTTTCTCTATATTCCTGTCCACTTTGACACAAGCTGCCTTCTATTGGACACTTTCACTATGTACCTCATACCTCTGAGTTAGCCAGCAATGCAGTGAATCTTCTAAAATCATGCACCAAAATAAATTTCTACTCCTATAAATTGTGAATGTCAAGTATTGAGTCTCAGCAATCAGAGGAAAAGAATGCAGACATATTTTGGTATTGGGATGGGGTCATTGCCACCACTGTTCCTGTCCATGTGGTTTAAAATTCTTTGGGAATAGTTCGTCAGAGGAGTTTAGAAAGGTTTAGAGATCCTATAACACTGTAAACAGTGTTTTACAGGTTAAAACTCAGAAAACCAGAATGCTGATAGAAACACAATTAAATCTATGTTCAAGAGGTTTCAGTTAAGAGTAAGAACTGTGTTGTCAGTTGGTCCCAAGTCCATGTGTTTTGTGCTCTAACAGAAATTTTGTGTATATTAAGCCCATGTGCTGACACTTTGCAGGAGGCTGAGATTACAGGTACTTATTAATCTAGAGAGGGAATTAAAAGACCATCCAGCATTGATTCTGTAGCATTTGTACTACTGGTGGCTTTTAGCCAGGCCTATATAAAAATTAGGAGCAAATAGGCAAATATGAGCATCAAAAGATACAAAAAGCATATAGTTTTATCAAAAAGGAAGTATGCAGAATTGAGGCTTTGGAGAGCATGGTTGCTGAAAAGATTAACTTAAATAAAGCCAAAAGCTTTTCATCAGAACAAAAGGAAAGATGCTTTGAAGGCCTCTTAGGAATCAGAAAGATCTTGCCATTCACTGGTACAAATGAATAAAATGGTAAATGTGAAATCTGTGGAGAAATACAACCTTGAGAAAACAGCCCCAGGATGTTGTGTAGGAAAAGGGCCTCTTAGGAAATTAAATTGGATTTCTGACATTTGATTCATAGTGCTCATTGTCTAGGAATACAAAGGCTTCTGCAGCCGCGATCTAAAGGGGCCTTGCAAGTGGTAAATTTTGGTATTCATGTTATATTGATTATACCAGCATGCAAGATGGGGAAAGGAAGACTTCCACTCAGATTTCAAGGGACTCCCTTGAATGCCAGGCAACTACCTTTAAAAGGGAAGTGTATAAATCTATAAGAGCAAAGTGAAAGTTCAGTAGAAGCCCAAACTATTTTTAAATGCCCAAAGAGCATAACATCACATTAAAGCCACAGGCAGTGAAAACTCTAACACAAGAGAGAGGTTATAATGTTTGAAAACAGCAATGCATTAGGAATAGGGCCACCCAAGCCCTATGGAGATAACATGTGAGTACAAAATGCACTAGTTTCTGGGCCTATCGCTACAGGTTTAATGTATTCCTACTGGGGTTTGATATGAGTGATTTCTAGCCACTTTTCTTCCCCTCTAGAATGGAAATGTTTACTTTGCACCTTTGTATACTGGAAATACTTCACTTTCCTTTAGATTCACAGCTAAAAATTTGCCTTGAGACTCAGAGGAGGCTCTGAACTTGGCAATGTTAGAATTGTTAAAACTTTAGTGACAGGGGCTGGGGATTTAGCTCAGTGGCATAAGTGCCTGCCTTGCAAGCAGGCAGTTGTGAGTTCAGTCCCCGGTACCGATAAAAAGGAAAAGGAAAAAGACAAAACAAAACAAAACAAAACAAAAAAAAAAAAAAAAAAACTTTAGTGACTCTTAGAAATGGAGTAAATGCATAAAAAGATGGTCGTGAGTCTTTTGGGGCCAGAGAGAGAAGGTTAGATTTTAGATAGGTATAATGTCTCTAAAAATTTTCATGTGTACAGAGATGGAACATTTTTAAGATGACTGGATTATCGGGACATTATACACGTTAGTGGATTAATCCATCCTTGCATTCATAGATGAATGTGCTGGTAGGAAATGAAGCCTGGGCAGGATAGGTGGGTCACTGAGGCTGTGACCTGAAAGGATACATCTCCTTCTCTGGGTCACCCTTCTTTCTCTGACATGAGCAGTTTTCCTCTGCCAGTCCCTTCCACTATTCTATTTCTACCTTAAAACCAGCTGACTGTGGATTGAATCCTTTTAAACCCATGAGCCAAAATTAACTTTTTTAAATTGTGGGAGTCAAATGTTGTGTCAGAGGTGAGGAAATTAACAAGTATTATAAAAGACTACCATGTTTTTGAGGGTCATGTATGGAAGAGAACTTAATTATTTGGTAACTATGCATTTTTAATCTTTTTAAAACATTTTTTAATTTTAAAAAATAAAATTAAAAAATGATAAAGATGATACAGAATTTCAAAAACATACATAGGAAATTAATACTAGTTAACATAGCGCTATATTGTTATCTTAGAAGTAGTTGTAAGCATCTTAGAAGTAAATTGAAGACTCACATCAGATTTTCAATCTTAAAGCCACCAGTTTAACATTAGAAGAAAGTGTTCTATACCAGCAGTGCTCATGTAGGAAGGGCCCATCTACATTGTAGCAATGGAACTCAGTGCAGAAGGAAGCTATTTGTAAGAATAAAATCATTATCTTCAAAATCAGTAAATTAAAGAAGCCTACCCTATAGCCAAACAGCTACTCTTAATCATTTCTTTTAAGTAAGAAATACATGCTATGTTTGCTATACATGCTTCATTTTGAAGCAGGCATCTTTCTTATAGGTAATGTATTTCTGTTCCTTCATTTGTATCATTTGTTTTGGAGGCAGATAACTCCACACCACAATTACACAACACAAGTACAAGCCATTTTACTGTGAACCAGTGTTCTGGTCTCTTGCCCATCATTAAGGATGTTCGTTGAGAAAGTAATTACTGTATGTGGTTGCATGTATACACATGTACATGTGTGTGTGTATCTGTGTGTCCATGTGTACACAAGTAGTTGAATGTGGGCACTCATTTATTATTGTTTTTGCAAAATGTACTTTGTATAAATATATACACACACACAAATGAAACTTGTGAAGATTACTACATTCTTGTATTCAATGCAACATTATAGTGCAGGCAGAGATTTGGAAACAACTTAAGTGACCATTAATGTTCAAGTGGATAAAGAAACTATGATACATAAGTACATATATACAAAAAAAGGTGTGCAGTCCTAGAAAAGAAATACAATCTGTTTACCAGTACGTGGATGATCCTTCATAACAGTTTGCCAAGTGATATGAGCCAGACATAGAAAAAATTATTATATAATCTACCTTTTTTGCAGGATCTTTTTAAAAATTTGAATAAAGAGAGACAGACCAGATAGTGGTAAGAGTGTAAAGGAGAAAATGGGGAGACATAGGCCGGAAGATTCAGAGTAATAGCCCTGTAGGATGATCAAGTCTAGAAACCTTATATACATCATGAGCACTAGAGGTAATAAAACTCTATTATACATGGGATTCACGTTAAATGACATTTTAGTGCTCTTGAGATAAAAACAAAATATCATGGGTAATTATGTGAAATGATAAGTATGTTAATTTGTTTCACTATAGTAACTTTTAGTATACTATATATACATAATAATAACAAGTTGTATACAGTAAATATATAAAATAAAAATGAAATAATTTAATTATTAAATTGTGTTCTTGGGCAAGGTTCCTAATTCCTGTGAACCTCAGATCTTCATTCATAAATTTAAGATTTTATTATATACCCCATAGAAGTATAAATCTTAACTGAGGTGTTGACATATATATGTATATATGAATATATGTATCTGAACTTCATATATTCTAATCAATGCGTTTTATTGTCAGGAAATTGTTATTTCCTTTTTTAAAAAAAACCATTTAGTTTGATCTTTTGAATCTGTGTGTTTTGATTTCTTCTTGCTAAAAATGTGAACATAGGGCTATTTGCTCTAAATTTCCATGATATAAATATCCTTTTGCAAATAACTAAAAATTTTTAAATGTGGGATTGATGTTAAATTATGAAAAAGGAATTTATAATTAATAAAGCCTTCGGGGTGCTGTTGTGTCACAATGACAGAGCCAGGCATTAATTGAGGCATTTTCAATGCTTGATCCTGAGCAAGAGGAAAAAATTAACAAATTGGACCACTAAGAAAATGGATGAACTATGGTAAAAACAACATCAGGTAATATTTCTTAAGACTTTTTGATGTCCTTGAGCAAAAGTAGTGTTTTGCAAAAATGAGTGCTTTGCTGCTTCCACGAAGTGTAGAAAGAAGCACTTCCTTTCCTTTTCTTCTCATTGAGCGTGTTTTTGAAGCTTGTTTTTGATTCACTATTCAGGGTTTCCATCAAGACCAATGCTATCTTTCAGGGTGCTCTTCACATCTCTTTTTCATTGGGAAACAGAGAGTGATTCATTTGGTGGGCAAATTCAAGATAGTTAGCCAGGCATGCGTAGAGCACCTCGGCTTCCTTCCCCAGAGATCAAGGTGTCTGCTCTGCAATGAATCTCTCATTCTATTGCTCCAGGAGTATCAGCTGTGTGGGAGTGACCTGGGCCCGTCTGCAGGGCGAAGAAATCAGATATGCTAGTCTGCCCCATTGATTAAACCTAATAATATACAGTTAATTATTAGTAACAAAGATAATATTCTAGTTCTCAAGTTATTATTCTTTCTTTTTATTTTTGAAATTGTTCACTGGATAGGAAATAATGATACTACTTGTGAAGGGCACTTTGGAAAACTGAACAAGAAAAGTTCTGAAATATCCAAAGAAGGATGAACACTCCAAAAGTGGTGGGTGATAGCAAGTGATAAGGAGAGAGATGAAGCACTTTGTAATCTACTCCTCCATCATCACAGTTTAGCAATACTGAGTCACATCCTTTTCACATCTATCAAGCCAACATCATTCAGAAGTATGTCCTTCAGAAAGCTAACCTTTAACATTCTTTATCTAAAACTCTGGTTAAACATTCATGTTAAGTCTTTGGCTTACATAGTAAGAATCTTCAGTTTGATTAAAATTATTGGAATTTTTTTTATCTGGCTGCCTTTCTCTCTCTCCTGGCAAGGTGGTTTCACTATCCAGGAATAATTTATTTCAAGATGTAACTATAGTCATGTATTCTTAGTCTCATACTGTAAAAGAATTGAACAAACTGTGTAAAGCAATAGTGCTACATCAGTGTTGGAAAATGGACAGTAAAAATGCTTTCACTCTAAGTTCCAGAATATTAATTCATTACTCTATTCAGGAAGAAATGCTGACAGAGTTGATTCGGCATGTAATCAAAAGGTGAAGTCCAGTTGGAATCTAGAATGCACCACTTTGCCAAACATCTAGTGTAATATTTTTTTAATTGGCCCATTCTTGACATTACCTCTTAGACTGAGTTTCTTGAATGATCAACAAATTTAGAGGATTTAAATAAGAGAATGCGTTTGACTCTGGCTCTGGCAGGCAGCACTTTGGCACATAGAAAAAGGCCTGTGCCTGTTTGTGCACTGTAAATGTGAGTTGAATAAACTTCACTTCCGTAAATTTAGGGAGATTACAGCTTAAAATGTTCACATTACATGTTGCACTTGCATGAAAATATTAAATGGCTATAAAAGTGCAATTTAAAATTGTACAATTAGTATGAGACACATAGATGACCTGACTTTTTTAAAAAAGAGATTAAGACAAAACAGTACATAACAAAGCAGATCATAATAGAACAACCTAAGCAACACAGAATTTCATTAGAAGACAACCCATAATTAACAGTAACTACCACAATGTCTCTTTCTTTAAAATAGTTGAGTATAACTTCATGTACAATAGCATCAAACATAACAAAATAATATAAAAACATTCAAGAGAATAAGAGTATTACAGGGCATTCAGAACCAAATAACAGAAAACAAATAATGGTTACTATATTATCTCATTTTCCATAGAAAATTTGTTTATACTTTCACACATAATACAATCCAATAAGGTAAAACATGATAGAGCCAATGGAAATAGAAGGGCAAAAGCACAGTAGGACTTTAGAGTAAGATGACATTATACCAGTACTGGCTATTATAATGACTTGTTTCCCTCAAATTAGCTGTTCACATCATCACCGTTAATAAAATCAAACAAACAAGGACAAACCCATTACAACTAACCAATACGATCATTATAACTTTCAAAACAATGTAATGGGGAATCATGATTATCATAAACTCTTATGTACTCTTACTATTTCATATACTAGGGAGACTATACGGTATTTACACACAAGAGTTTGATTTATTTCGCTTATGAGTATGGTCTTAAGTTGAGCCCATTTATTAGTAAATATCTCAGTGCAATCATTCTTTATAGCTGAGTAATACTCCATTGTATTAAAATACCACAACATTTTTATCCAATCCTCAGTTGATGGACACTTAGGTTGTTTCCAAGATCTGGCTATTACAAATTGTGCTGCTATAAACATGGGTGCACATAGATCACTGTGGTGTGATACTTCTGGGAATAGGCCCAGAAGTGGAATAGCTGGTTCAAATGGGACCTCCAGTTCCTGCTTTATGAAGAATCTCCAGACTGACCTCCACAGTGGTTGCACCAGTCTACACTGCCACCAACAGTACATGAGAGTTTCTTTTTCCCCACAGCCTCTCCAGCATTTGTTGGTATTTTTCTTGATCCTGGCCATTCTTTCAGGAGTGAGATGAAATCTCAGTGTTGTTTTAATTTGCATTTCTGTAATGACTAACGATGATGAACATTTTTTCATGTATTTATTTGCCATTTGTATTTCTTCATCTGAGAAGTGTGTATTCATCTCAGATGCCCACTTTTGGATTGGGTCTTTGAATTTTGGAGATCTGATTTTTAAAAATTCTTTATATATGTTTTAGACAGAAGACCTTTGTCTGAGGGACAGTTCACTAAGATATTTTCCCAGTTTGTGGGTTTTCTTTTCACTATGCTGGAGATTTCTTTTGACATGCAGAAACTTTTTAATAACATGTGATCTCAGTAATAGATTCTGGGAAGTAGTTCCTGTACGGTTTCATTCCTGTTCATGAATTCTCTACTTACCCCAACATCTTCAGGATGTTTACCTACTTTGTCTTCCAACAGATTTAGTGTTTTGGTTTTAATATTCAGATCTTTGATCCATTTAGATTTTAGTTTAGTATATGGTGATAGACATGGTTCTAGTTTTAGTTTTTGGAATATGGAGAGCCAGTTTTTCCAGCACCATTTATTAGAGACTGTCATTTTTCCAGTGAACATGTTTGGCCCCTTTATCAAAGATAAAGTGCTTGAGTGTGTTAGTAGCTGTGGTTGTATCTTCTAGTCTATTTCATTGATCTTCAGATCTGTTTTTATTCCAGTACCATGTTGATTTTGTTATGGTAGCTTTGTAGTATAATTTCAAGTCAGAGATTGTGATGCCTCCTGCCTTGCCTTCGTTGCCCAGAGTTGCCTTTGCTATTCTAGGTCTCTTCTAGTTCCAGATGAATTTTAGGAGTAATTTCTCTAGGTCTGTGAGGTATGTTGATGGATTGCAATGAATATGTATAACAGTTTTGGGAGAATGGCCATTTTCACAATATTTATTCTCCCTCTCCATGTACAAGGCATGACTCTCCATTTTCTGATATTATCTTCAATTTATTTTTTCAAGGTATTATAGTTTTCCCTGTAAAGATTTTTACTTCTTTGGTGACATTAGTTCCTAAGTATTTCATTTTTTCGATGCTAGTGTGAAGGTGTGGCTTCTCTTAATCCTCTCCCCGTAATTTTGTTGTTAGTGTATAGAAATGCTATTGATTTTTGAGCACTGATTTTTATATCCAGCTACATTGCTGAATTTATTTATTATATCTAGGACTCTTTCAATGGAGTTTTTGGGGTCTTCTATGTAGAGTAACATGTCATCTGCAAATAATGATAATTTAACTTCCTCTTTTCCTATTTTCACCACTTTTATTTCTCTCCTTTGTCTAATTGCTCTGGCTAGTATTTCCAGTACTATATTGAATAAGAGTGGTGATAAGGGACATCCTTGTCTTGTGCCTGATTTTAAGGTAAAGTTTTTCAGTTCCTGGCCATTTAATATGAGCTGGCTGTTGGTTTGTCATAGGTGACCTTTACCATATCGAGGAAAAGACCATCTATTCCAATTTTCTGTAAAGTTCTTCTCATGAATGAGTGTTGACTTTATCAAAAGCTTTTTCTGCATCTATAGAAATGATCAGGTGATTCTAACTTTTGGCTCTATTGATATGATGGATTACATTTATTGGTTTACATATGTTGAACCATCCTTGCATGCCTGGGATGAATCCCACTTGGTCGTGGTGCATAATCTTCTTAATGATTTGCTGCATCCTGTTTGCCAATATTTTATTGAGGATTTTTGCATCTGTGTTCATCAGGGAGATTGGTCTGTAGTTCTTTTTTTTTTTTTTTTTTTTTTTTTAGTTGGGTCTTTCTCAGGTTTTGGTACTAGAATTATATTTGCTTTCAGAATGACTTAGGAAGAATTACTTTCCTTTGATTTCATTGAAAAGTTTGAGGAGTGTTGGCATTAAGTCTTCTTTGTATTTCTTGTAAAATTCTACAGTGAATTCATCTGGACCTGGGCTCTTCTTTGTAGGTAAGGACTTAATTACATTTTCAATTTCATTAATAGAAATTGGGTTATTCAGCAGTTTTGCATATTCTTGACCTGGCTTTGGTGCTTCATATGTTTCTAAGAATCTGTCCATTTCTTCTGTGTTATCAAATCTGTCAGAGTAGAGGTTTTTGAAATAGGTGTTCATGATCTTCTCTATTTCCAGAGAGTCTATAGTAATTTCTCCTTTTTCATTCCTTATTTCATGAATTTGAGCTTTTTTGTCCACTTTTTAAAATTAGGTTGGCTAGGGGCTTATCAATTTTTTTTATTCTTTCAAAGAACCAACTCTTTGATTCATTGATTCTTTGGATTGTTTTCTTACTCTCTATTGCATTAATTTCTGCTCTGATTTTTATAATTTCCTCCCTTCTTTTGGCTTGACTTGCTGTTATTTTTCTAGATGTTTGAGGTGTAGCATCAAGTTGTTTATTTGTATTTGTTCTATTTTCCTGATGTGGTAACTCAGTGCAATAAATTTTCCTCTGAGGACTGCTTTCATTGCATCCCACAAATTCTGGTAAGTTGTATTTGTATTTTCATTTTATTGTAGATACTGTTTAATTTCTTCTTTAATTTCCCCTATGGCCCACTGATTGCTCAAGAGTGCATTATTCAATTTCCATTTGTTTGTGGGTTTTTTCCAGTTAGTTTTATCATTAATTTCTAGTTTCATGGCGCTATGATCTGATAACATGCATGGGATAACTTCAACTCTTTTGAATTTATTTAAATATGTTCTGTGGGTTACTATGTGGTCTATTTTAGAGACTGTCCCATGTATCACTGAGAAGAATCTATGTTCTGATGTTGTTGAATGGTACACTCTGTGTATGTCTATCAAGTCCATTTGTTCACAAGTGTGATTCAGTTCTGTTATTTCTTTGCTGATATTCTGTCTGGTTGATCTGTCCCTTGGTATCAATGGTGTATTAAGGTCTCCTGTTATAATTGTGTTTCTACTAATTTGGTTTTTTTATTTCTGTTAATACTTGTTTTATATAACTGGGTGCTCTGAAACTTGGTGCATATATATTTAAGATTGTTATCTCTTCCTTTTGAAGTTTTCCCCTAACCAGAATGTCATGACCTTCTTTATCTCTTCTTATCATTATTGGTTTGAAGTACAGATTGTCTGTAAACAGAATAGCTACTCTGCTTTTTTGGGGGGCATTCATGTTGCATGTAGTATTGTTTTCCATCCTTTGACTTTCAGTCTGTGAGTTTCCTTTGGGGTTAGATGGGTTTCTTGTAGACAGCATATGGTTGGATATTGTTTCTTGATCCATTCTGCCAGTCTGTTTCTTTTAACTGGTGCATTGAAACCATTTACATTAATGGTTATAACTTTATATATTGGTTTATTGTTGACATGTTATTTTTTGCTATTGCATCTTTATCTCTCCATACTGTTTATTTTTCTGCCTTGTTTAGTGGTTTTTTTCCCCCTATGTGTATCTGTACTGTCTTTCAGTATTCTTTGCCCCATTGGCTTGATGATCATGAAGTTCTTTAGTTGTTCTTTGTCATGGAAGTATCTTATTTCTTCATCCATTTTGAAGAACAGTTTTTCAGGGTACATCAGTGTTGGAAATAATTTTCCTTTAGGATCTGAAATACTTCAATCCGTGCTCTTTTTGAATTCATTGTTTGTGTTGAGAAGTTTGCTAGGTTTTCCTTTATAGGTGATCTGTCTCTTCTCTCTAACAGCTTTTAATATTCTATTTTTATGTTGGATTTCTGGGATGGTGATTTTTATATGTCTGGGTGTAGATTTGTTTTGGTTATGGCTATTTGGAGTTCTATATCTTCATTAATCCTAATGTCAGTTTCCATTCTCATGTTTGGGAAATTTTCAGCTATTACTTGTGTGAATAGACTCTTGATATCATTTGTGTTGTCCTCTTCTTTTTCATTTATCCCTATCAATCTTATGTTGTTTTTCTTTGAGTCCTCTTGCAACTGTTGAATTGTTATTTCCTGATTCCTTGTTATTTTTAAAACATCTTTCCTTTCCTGTTCACTAACTGCCATCTTGTCTTCAAGATCTGAAATTCTGTCTTCACTTTTGTTGAGGCAGTTTTGACAACTTTCAATGAAATTTTTGATTTTCTGTATATCTCTTTGAATCTGCTTTATTTTTTCTGTTTGTTTCTTATATTGTTTATCCAGGGACTCTATCGTTTTGTTTTGTTCCCCTAATTTTTTAACTGTGTCTTCTTTAGATGTGTTCAGTATCTCTTTCATTATTTTTATCATTGCTTCCTTTACCTGGGAGATTATTTCTAGTTTGAATTCCTTTAAACCTTCCCGGAGTTGCTTCTATATTTCAGTTGCTATTATTTCAGGTATTTAAGGTGTATGGCATATATTTTCTTCTATGTACATGGCTCCTAGGCTTTCTTGGGATGGGCTGGATGTTTGAGATTGCATTTTAGTCTTTTGTTTTGTCATTGCCCTATATTTCCGTGTTTTAAGTGGTGTTCCAAAGCTTCCCCTGGGTGTGTTGGAAATTATCTCCTATGTCCTGGGCTCCTGGGACTCCTCTGGTAGTGTAGCTCCCTCCTTGGGCAGTGAGGCTCCCAGATTAAAAGAAGTTTATGAGGGGAGGCTCAGGTAGGCCTAAAGCATCTTCAAGCTATTCAGCTCCCCCCTCTGGCTACAAAGCTCCCTTGATGGAAAGAATGCCACCAGACAAGGTCCAGGCAGGCCCAACTTCCACCAAGCCCAATCTAGTGTTGCAGCAAGCTGGGCGTGTCCCCAACTACCCAGAGCTAGGATCTCAAACTCTCCCAGGGATCAGATGTTGTGCAGGCATCCACCTTCTGGGTGGCAAGCTTCCCGGGCTGAAAGAAGGTCACCTGCATCACCTAGACAGGCTCCAAACCTCCACCATGCAGCTCCCTCCTCCAGACAGCAGCAGCTATGAGGGCACTCCCCAGACGGAGAGATGGTTGTAGGCAAGGCCTCAGCAGGCATCACCAGGGCACCTCCCTCCTCTGGATGCTGGCTGGGGCAGTGGCATCCCCGGATGAGAGGTGGTTGCCAGCAAGGCCTGAGCAGGCCTCTGCTGGGTAGCTCCCTCTTCCTGACACTCCTAACATATTTTCTAAGCTTTGTTGTTGCTGCTGTATTAATGCATTTGTTACTACTTAATCAATATGACTACTTTTAGTTTTCTTAGATGATACATAATATGCATATTAAACAGCTCCAAAATGCAAAATAAAATTAAATTATCAGTCATTTACATACATAGCACAATATAAAAGCCATAACATGACTACAATACTGTGTCTAATATACTGTATTAGCATGTTGAAAATTATAGATATATCTTAGCAGAAAAAAAAAAAAGAATATGAGGAAATATGAGGAGATGCCTTCCCAGTTCCTCCAAAAGAGTCCATATAGTTTCTTTACCCAATAGGTGCCTTCTCTGTTTCTCGCGCTACTTTTGCACAGAAGAGTAGCAAGTCAAATGAACTTCACCTGATCGACAGGAGGCAAATATTTGACAGTAAGTAAGTTTTGAAAAGACTTGTGCCTAGCAACAGAAATAAAATGCTGAGCCCCTATTCAAAGAATGTGTGGATTAGAATGAACGTGACAGCAAAAAAAAAAAAAAAAAAAAAAAAAAAGCTATGAAATTAAAATAATGAGAGAGATTGGGGGTGGCAGAGAGAAAGATAGAGAAAAAGAAAAGAGAAAATGAGGATGAGCCCCATGATAAAAAGAGAAATACATATATGTATGTCATATGGGAAGTAAGTACTAATAAATATTTATCAAAAATAGAATATGCACATGAATTTACTCAATATAACACAGTAGCTTAAGAGATTACCATTGTACACTTAATATTTAATCTTTACCTTTAAAAGAAATGCTTAATATGCAAATGTATTTTCCCAGAAAATTATTTTTTAATCCTTCCTGACCTAGCCTTACCATGGATTTGCAACCATGCAAAAAACAGGCTTAAGAACAAAGCATCAAGCTTAAGAAACATAAAAGATAGCTACGTCATGAACATTATTTGGAAATTCAATAGTTAGACTGAGGTGCCTATTATTTTACTCTGAACATAACTGTCTTTCTTTTTAATTCATTTTGTATAAATAAATTTCATGTCTGTACAAAGGATTTATTTTTTTTTTCTGTAATTATGTATGGAAGAAAAAGAAAAATGTCCTAAAATCATGAAAGCACACATTTAGTTTTATAAAATCAAGTATTTTTAATCAAGACAAACTGACTACTTACCCTGACAGATAGGACTACTTGTAAGATTCTTGTAAAGTTTAAGAATTTTAAAGAGAAAATGACATCTTTGGGTACCAATAGGTCACAATGAATAGTCCCAAACACATTGTTATAGTTTATATTCTGCAATTTCTCTAAACCCTTATAGGGTCCTGAGAGAGGTATTGAGGAAGTGACTGAATCATAGGAATGTAACACTCATTAGTGGATAAGTCCATTATTCAGTCTATGGTGAAATGTGATTTTCGGAGGTGAAGCCTGATTAGAGGAAATAGGTCTTCAGTGCATTGCCTAGAAAGGTCTATCTCTCTCTCCTCCCTTTCTCTGACTCTTCTCCCCTCTGCTATGCTGTAAGCTGGTTCTCCCCTACCATGCCCCTCTGCCATACCGCCCTGCCTTAGAGACATTAAACAGTGCACTGAAGCTTCTACAGGGAGACAAAATAAGTCTTCCTCCTTACAGTTGTGAATACCAGCCATTGTGTCTCAGCAACAAGGTAGTAACTGAGACATACATTCTAGTATAATTTGTAAGCACAGCTGCATACAGTAATCACAACCTGACAATTTATTACTGATAGAATAATTTTATCAGTTAAAAGAAAAAATTACTTTTCACAGAATCTCACATAACTTTTTTTTTTAATTTTATTTAAGAGGAAAAAGAGAAAAACACAAAACAAAACAAAGTGGTGTAAGGTTACACATAATACAGAACTACAAAAAAAAAAAAAAACATAACAGTAAGAAATCACCTGTTAATAGATTACATATTATCATCTTGGAAATAGTTGCTCAAATCACAGTATCAAAGAATACAAAGTGGACATTCAAACAGAGAGACTGCAAACAACTGTGTTCAATGATCCAAAAACATTAATATAGTCAGCTATTTAACACCCCTAAACACACTTGCTGTTGTATCCGTTAGAGCTCTTTTTTTTTCCTCCCTCTCTTTTTTACAACAAAATTTACACATTTTGGATTTTATTACTCCTTAGTTCTTATTACTTTTGGGGGGGGGGAGAGAATAAAGTCAAATATGGCAAAACAGAGCTGTCAAAACCAAGGATAGACATAGCACATGATGTAGAACAGAGTACAAGGTTATCAACAATGGTTATCAACGTTGTCTCTTGTTTCCTTAAAAAGAATTGTCTATCTCATTAGATATTATAAAGTTGAACAAAACAGTAGAGAACAAGACCAATAAAACTGAGGCATTGTAAACATTACAGGACTTCCAAAGGAGACAATAGTCAAACCAGAATGGGCATCTTAGTGAATCTTATTGCCTTCAAAGTAGTTGCCTATACCCTCAAACTTGATACTATCATACAGAATGGAACAGAGTCTAATCAGTCAAAACAAGATCGTGGGAGTATTACAGGACTTCAAAACAAGTTAATAGGAAACCAAAAAGAGTTACTATTATATATCCTAATTTTTTAAATTTTTCCCCTTAATTAAAATAAACATAAGAAATAACTAAATAATTTTTTTAAAGAATAAGGGAGAGATTGAGTTAAAACAGGACGTAACAATATAACAATAGAGGTCAAAGCATGACTGTTTCAGCAACCTAGTGCTTCACCACCAAATAACCCGATTTAATAGTAGTTACCATAGTGTCTGTCTTTTTCCTCGAAATATTTGGATAAAACTTCATACACTATAGCTTCAAATATTTCCATATCAAGAAGCCCAGAATAAAGCCTTTCTAATTAATAAGTGAAAATTTTATAAGGCTTCAAGGCCACATAATGGGGAATCATGATTACCACATATTTTTATATATTTGAATCATTACTTACATTAGGGAAACTATTTGGTATTCATACATGTGAGATTAATTTATTTCACTTATGAGTATGGTCTCAAGCTGCACCCTTATTGATAAATATCTCAATGTGATCCTTCTTTATAGCTGAATAATACTCCATTGTATAGAAATACCACAACTTTTTTATCCATTCCTCAGTTGATGGACACTTGGGTTGTTTCCAAGATCTGGCGATTACAAATTGTGCTGCTATAAACATAGGTGCACATATATCACTGTGGTATGATGCTTTCAGTTCTTCTGGGAATATGCCTAGAAGTGGAATAGCTGGAATAAATGGGATTTCCAATCCCAACTTTTTGAGAAATCTCCAGACAGACCTCCACAAAGGCTGTACCAGTCTACACTCCCACCAACAGTGCAGGAGAGTTCCTTTTTCCCCACAGCCTCTCCAGCATTTGTTGTTGGTTTTCTTGATCCTGGCCATTCTTTCAGGAGTGAGATGGTATCTCAGTGTGGTTTTAATTTGCATTTCTCTAATGACCAATGATGATGAGCATTTTTTCATGTATTTATTTGCCATTTGCATTTCTTCATCTAAGAATTGTGTATTCATCTCAGATGCCCATTTTTGGATTGGATCTTTGAATTTTGGAGGTCTGAGTTTTAATTCTTTATATGTTTTAGAAAAGAGTCCCTTGTCTGAGAGAGAGTTCACTAAAATCTTTTCCCAGTTTGTGGGTTTTCTTTTCACTATGCTGGAGATTTCTTTTGACATGCAGAAACTTTTTAATAAGAAGTGGTCCCAGTTATTGATTCTGGGAAGTATTTCCTGTGCGGTTTGAGTCCTGTTCATGAATTCTCTACCTACTCCTATGTCTCCAAGGTTTCTACCCAATTTGTCTTCCAATAGATTTAGTGTTTCTGTTTTAATATTCAGATCTTTGACCCATTTAGATTTTAATTTAGTACATGGTGATAGACATGGGTCTAGGTTTAGTTTTCAGCAAATGGAGAGCCAGTTTTCCCAGCACCATTTATTAAAGAGACTGTCGTTCTTCCAGTGAACCTGCTTGGATCCTTTATCAAAAATAAGGTGGTTGAGTGTGTTTGTAGTTGTGGTTGTATCTTCTAATCTATTCCATTGATCTTCAGCATGTTGATTTTACTACTGTTGCTTTGTAGTATAATTTCAAGTCAGGGATTGTGATGCCTCCTGCTTTGTCTTTGCTGCTTAGAATTGCCTTTGCGATTCTAGGTCTCTTCTGGTTCCAGATGAAATTTAGGAGTGATTTCTCTAGATCTATAAGGTATGTTGATGGTATTTCTATTGGGATTGCATTGAATCTGTATAACAGTTTTTGGAGAATGGCCATCTTCACAATGTTTGTTCTTCCTATCCATGAGCAAGGGATATCTTTCCATTTTCTGAGATCATCTTCAATTTCCTTTTTCAGTGTATTATAGTTTTCACTGTATAAGTCTTTCACTTCTTTTGTAAGAGTAATTCCTAAATATTTCATTTTTTTGCTTGCTAATGTGAATAGTCCAGTTTCTCTTATTTCCCTCTCTGTGATTTTGTTGTTTGTGTATAGGAATGCTATTGATTTCTGAGTATTGATTTTGTATCCAGTCACATTACTGAATTTATTTATTGTATCTAAGAGTCTTTCAATGGAGTTTAGGGGGTCTTCTATGTAGAGTATCATGTCTTCTGCAAACAATGATAACTTAACTTCTTCTTTTCCTATCTTTACCCCTTTTGTTTCTCTTTCTTGCCTAATTGCTCTGGCTAGTACTTCCAGTACTATATTAAATAGGAGTGGTGATAAAGGACATCCTTGTCTTGTGCCTGATTTTAAAGTAATGGCTTTCAATTATTGGCCATTTAGTATGACGCTGGCTGTTGGTTTGTCATAAATGGCCTTTGTTATATTGAGGTAAAGACCATCTATTCCAATTTTCTGTAAAGTTTTTATCATGAATAAATGTTGGACCTTATCGAAGGCTTTTTCTGCATCTATAGAAATGATCATGTGATTCTTATTTTTGGCTTTATTGATATGGTGGATTACATTTATTGATTTGCATATGTTGAACCATCCTTGCATTCCTGGGATGAATCCCACTTGGTCATGGTGTATAATCTTCTTGATGATTTGCTGGATCCTATTTGCCAATATTTTATTGAGGATTTTTACATCTGTGTTCATTAGGGAGATCGGTCTATACTTCTCTTTTTTAGTTGGGTCTGTGTCAGGTTTTGGTACTAGAGTAATATTTGCTTCCAGGAATGACTTAGGAAGGATTGCTTCCCTTTCAATTTCATTGAATAGTTTGAGGAGTGTCGGCATTAGGTCTTCTTTGTATTTCTTGTAGAATTCTGCAGTGAATCCATCTGGGCCTGGGCTCTTCTTGGTGGGTAAGGACTTAATTACATTTTCAATTTCAGTAACAGAGATAGGGTTATTCAACAGTTTTACATCCTCTTGATCTAGCTTTGGCACTTCATATGCTTCTAAGAATCTGTCTATTTCTTCTGTGTTATCAAACTTTTGAGAGTAGAGGTTTTCGAAATAGGTGTTGATGAACTTCTGTATTTCTATTGGGTCTGTAGTAATTTCTCCTTTTTCATTTCTTATTGCATGAATTTGAGCTTTTTCTTCCCTTTTTTTTAATAAGGTTGTTTAGGGGCTTATCGATTTTATTTATTCTTTCAAAGAACCAACTCTTTGATTCGTTGATTCTTTGGATTGTTTTCTTAGTCTCTATTGCATTGATTTCTGCTCTGATTTTTATAATTTCCTCTCTTCTTTTGGCTTTGGGCTTGACTTGCTCTTCTTTTTCTAGCTGTTTGAGGCATAGCATCAAGTTATTTATTTGTATTCGTTCTGTTTTCCTGATGTGGGAACTCAGTGCAATAAATTTTCCTCTCAGGACGGCTTTCATTGCATCCCACAGATTCCGGTAAGTTGTATCTGCATTTTCATTTTCTTTTAGGTATTGTTTAATTTCTTCTTTAATTTCTTCTGTGACCCACTGATTACTCAAGAGTGTGTTATTCAGTTTCCATGTGTTTGTGGGATTTTTGCAGTATCTTTTATCATTAATTTCTAATTTCAGAGCGCTATGATCCGATAACATGCAAGGGATGATTTCAGCTCTTTTGCACTTGTTTAAATATGTTCTGTGAGCTAATATATGGTCTATTTTAGAAAATGATCCATGTATTGCTGAGAAGAATGTGTATTCTGATGTTGTTGGGTGGAACATTCTGTATATGTCTATCAAATCCATTTGTTCACAGGTATGATTCAGTTCTGTTATTTCTTTGCTCATTTTCTGTCTGGTTGATCTGTCCCTTGGTGTCAATGGCGTATTAAGGTCTCCTGTTACAATTGTGTTACTGATAATTTGAGTTTTCATTTCTGTTAATAATTGTTTTATATAACTGGGTGCTCTGGAGTTTGGTGCATATATATTTAAGATAGTTATCTCTTCCTCTTGGAGTTTTCCCCTTACGAGTATGTAGTGACCTTCTTTATCCTTTATGGTCATTGTTGGTTTAAAGTTCACATTGTCTGCAAACAGAATGGCTACTCCTGCCTTTTTTTGGATTCCTGCTGCATGAAGAATTGTTTTCCATCCTTTGACTTTCAGTCTGTGAGTATCCTTCTGGGTTAGATGGGTTTCCTGTAAACAGCATATGGTTGGATTTTGTTTCTTGATCCATTCTGCTAGTCTGTTTCTTTTGATTGGTGCATTGAGACCATTTACATTAATGGTTATTACTGTTAAATGCTGGTTAGTTGTAGGAATGTTATCTCTCTGCTGTTGCATCTTTATCTTTCTGTTCTGTTTAATTATTTGCTTTGCTTAGTGGTTTTTTTCCTTTGTGTATCTAAACTGTCTTTCAATATTTTTTGCAGGGTTGGTTTTGTGTTCATGAAGTTCTTCAGCTGTTCTTTGTCATGGAAGTATCGTATTTCACCATCTATTTTGAATGATAGTTTTGCAGGATATATCAGTCTAGGTTGGAAATCATTTTGCTTTAGGACCTGGAATACTTCACTCCATGCTCTTCTTGACTTTATTGTTTGTGCTGAGAAGTCTGCTGTGATTCTGATAGGTTTTCCTTTATAAGTGATCTGTCTTTTCTCTCTGACAGCTTTTAATAATCTATTCTTGTGTTGGATTTCTGGGATGGTGATTATTATATGTCTGGGTGTAGTTTTATTTTGGTTATGACTATTTGGAGTTCTATATGCTTCACTGATCCTGATGTCAGTTTCTGATCTCATGCTTGGGAAATTTTCAGCTATTACTTCTCTAAATATCCTCTTGATATCCTTTATGTTGTCTCCTTCTTTTTCATTAATCCCTATCATTCTTATGTTATTCTTCTTTGCATCGTCTTGCAGTTGTTGAATTGTTGTTTCCTGATTCCTTGTTATTTTTAAAAGATCTTTCCTTTCCTGTTCACTAGCTGCAATCCTGTCTTCAAGGTCTGAAATTCTATCTTCACTTTCATTAAGGCGGTTTTTACAACTTTCAGTGGAGTTTTTTATTTCCTGTATATCTCTGTGCATCTGCATTATGTATTCTGTTTGTTTCTTATATTGCTCGTCTAGGGATTCTATCTTTTTGTTTAGTTCCTCCAATTTTTTATCTGTGTTTTCTTTAGATATATTTAGAATCTCTTTCATTTCTTTTATCATTTCTTCTTTTATCTGGGAGATTATTTCGAGTTTGAATTTCTTTAAAGCTTCCTGGAGTTGCTTGTCAATTTCAGTAGCTATTGTGTCTGATATATGAGGTGGATGGGATATATTTTCTTCTAAATACATTCCTCCTAGGGTTTCCTGAGATGGACTGGAGGTTTGAGGTTGTAAATTGGTCTTTCGTTTTGTCATTTTCCTATATTTCTGTGTTTCAAGTGTTATTTGAAAGCTTCCTCAGGATCTGTTGAAAATCCGCTTCTATGTTTGCAGCTACTGAGACTCTGGCACCACGCTACCCCAAGCCATTGGGCCTGCAGAACCAATGGCCCTCCTCTGCTTGTTCAGAACTCCGCAGTTCCAGACAAGCTGGGCCTCAGGGACACTGTGCACCCACCTGCCCCTTGGAAGCTCCACAGCTCTACAATCGCAGCCGGGTTAGGGTACTCACCACAGGCCGCGGTGCCTTAGGAGCCTGTGATCCCTCCCTGCTTGCAGAGATATCCACAGTCCTCCAGACAAAGGAAGGTGCGGCAGCAAAACAGGCTGGGCTCGGGGGATAGTGTGGGCCCGCCCACCTGTCGGAAGCTCAGCAGACCTCCAAGTGCAGCCAGGATGGGGAGACAGATGTAGTGGTCTCTAACCCGCTGCTCCACTTCACTGCACCCGGAAGCCTGGGGGGTCCGGAACAGTCTGAGATTTGGGCAGAGTGTGCTGAGCACTCACCACAGGCCGAGGTGCCTCAGGAACCTGCGATCCCTCCCTGCTTGCAGAGATATTCAGTCCTCCAGACAAAGGAAGGGGCTTCTGCAGGCACTCCAGATACGCCCAGCTCCTCGAATCTCACATAACTTTTAAAAGTTCTTCATTTTTACTCTTCTTTAGAAGTCTGAGATAAAGTAACTGAAATGGTTCCACATAGAAAAATTGAAACAAAGCTTAAAAAATTCAAATTTAACCATGATTCTATACAGCCAAATTCAATTTTTGACATCTTTTCCAATTTTATAAATTCACTTTATTTTTTAAACTACCTAATAATCACAAATATTTATTCAAATAAAAAAATAGATTTCAAAAACTTAAAAAACTACTAGAAGGAACTCACACATCCTCTAAGCAATTAGCAAACTTCTGTCATATTGTCACTCTCTTATTGATAATTTTTCCTTGGTTACAAATTTAACTTGAGAAGTTTAATTTAAATATTTTAGAGTAGTTTTTATCAGCATGATATAACCCTCCTCCAGGTAACAGTGATAATTTCTGAAGAAAATATTTTTGCAACTATTTGAAATCATGGAATACCAAGTAAATGGGGATACAAAATAAAGGGGAATTCAGTCTTAAGAGTAGCATTACTTCTGTTGAAGCACACCCCAGCCCACAAAAAATAGTCTGACTTCAAATCAAGCAGAAATCTACTGTCTCCCAGCGTTGAGGTCTCTGGGACAGAGTTCATTGTTTCTAAATTACTGAAAATTAAGACTGAAAATCTTGGAAAGGAAAAAAGAACACAAAGGACATCCCTTGTCTCTGTGTATAATTATTTTCATATTTTTGGAGACTGTAAACTGTGCCAACAGGGTTAAGACTGTAATGATAATACTAGGAAATCTCAGGTAGGAATTCGGGTTCTCAGTGAAATACCAGAAGACAAAATGTAGATGATATACCAAGATTAAGCATTTATCCTGAACAAGAAACAAAACCAAAGCAGATTGCTCCTAAATAAATTATAAAAGCAAATCTCCAGAACCCAAGCGTCTAAATTTAATTGTCTAGGAAACAAAAATTAGTACTATTCAAAAGATATTGATGGATACAGGATTTCTATAAAGTATTATTCCCATCCAACACACAATAAAATGTCTACACATGTGAAGAAAAGTAGGATGAACTAGCACATGTTTATGAGGGGAAAAATCAGACAGTAAAAAAAAAGCTCCCAGCATAGCACATATTTTGTGATTTCCAGGAAATAACATTATAACCAATGTTTAAAAACATATTCAATTATCAAAATGAAAATATTGTAGAAACAATGATAACAGAGGGTCTTAGGAAAGAAATGGGAAATACAAAAATAAACCACATGGAAATTCAAGAGTTTGGAAGTATGATGTTTGCAATGAAAAATCTCTGAAATCAATCAAAATATATGTTGAGATATTCAAAGAAAGAAACAGTGTGTGTGGAGAGTGAAGAGAAATTGCCTACCTGAAAACATGATCTTAAAAGAAAAAAGAACACAAAATATCTTCAGTGATCTGTGACACAAAATCCAGTAGTCTATGTGTCTAATTGGAATTCCAAAAAGACAGAAAGAGAAAACAGGGCTAAAAGTATAAGAAGTTATAATAGCTGAAATAGATCAAGATTTTGGTGAAAAAGAAAAACTGCAAAAAGTTCAGTAAGTACAAGGCAAGACGATACAAGTGATACTATGTCAAGATAAAAATATTCCAAATGCCACAATCCAGAAATAAAGAGAAAGCATATGCAGCCAAACTGCTGAAAATCAAATATAAGGAGATCAGAGAATTAGAAAACTATATATTATAAGGAGATATATATATATCATATTATAAATTATATGATAATGTATATATTATCATAAATTTATAAAAGATGACTGGCATTTCCCTATATACAATATAAGGGAAAATTAAATAATACCTTTAAAATAATGATATGAAAACAATAAAAACAAGTATTTGCACTTCTAGGGAGATGGAATAAAGGTACCTTTTCTATTTGTGCCCTAAGTACAATTACATATTTGGAAACTTTATATACAAAGATATAGCTCTAGATATCAATAGATAATATGATGTGAGAAATTCTATCTCCTCAAAAGTTAACATGGTACACCCTAATTCACAGTGCCTGCAACTGAAGATAAGTCATATAATTTGCTAAGTAAGTTAATATAGTAACAATGAAGAGGACCTTTATCTAATATGTAGTGGTTGATTGATTGTTACAACTTGAGAAATTTAGTTAAGAGAAGATTAAGAGAAGTTAATAAGCTGAACACTTGTGTACCCTAAGGTATAGAAGACTCAAGGTAGAGTGACTTGTAACCTAGATGGTACGTCAGAGAAATGAGGAAGGACAGACTGCTTCTGTTTCTTTGGAGGAGCTCCAGTCTTCACCTTTACCTTGGACATCATCTCTTGGCTTCCAGCGCAGGCTTCAACATCCAGAGAAGATCATTTGATCTTCTAGTGTAGATTATTCAGTCTTCCATTGCAGACCCAAAGGCCTTCTGTACGGACTTGGCTCAGGACATGGCAGTTTCTTACTGAAACTTTGAGTCTCCAGTGTAGCCATTCTCTCTATCTTCCTCGTCTGATTCTGTGGGTGACCATCATAAGCCAATCTCATAATTCCTTACACATTTGTGTTATACTATGTAATATTCATTTCTCTAGTAAAATACTGATACACAATCTTACAAGGGTCAGAAAGTTAATAATAGAATTATATACATAATTTCCACCTTATAGATATATTTCATGTAAGTAAAACAAAGTATACAAAAACAAAGTATTTAGTAATCAATGGAATAATTTGAAACACTAATGATACAAAGGAACTGAAGTAAACTTTCATGAGCTGGAGTGATTAAAATTTATGAAACTTCATAAACAATAGCATTTGCACTGTATTTTCAAGTGCTTATGCTATATTTTCCACCATATATCACACCATGAATCATTAAAAATATTTAGCACAATGTTTAATCTGACCTAAAAGGAATGTTTCAGTTTAAAACAAAAATGTCTATCCAAAATCTCATGTGTCCAGAAGTAAGTATTTTAAAAAAGTGATTGAAAGATAGAACACAATACTCATCAGTGCATTGCCCATTCAGGGGACTGGGCAGTGGATATGTACAGTTCATAGATGACCTAGTAGTTCAAAAACCCGGGGAACTAGTTTTTAGGAGCCTGACAAGATTTGGACATGCAAGCTGGAGAAGTTTTTGAATGCCATAGCAGAATTTAATGGATAACTTTTGTTAGAGCTCCAGAAATGAGATTGCTGTTAAGAACAGGGAACACAGAGCCAGGATCTGGAGATGGGAAGGAAAACTATTGGAAACTGAACTAGAAAATAATTTTTCTAAATGTTTTTCATGCCACAAGATTGCATGAAAACTTAAATTAGAGGTAAAGGACTAATGAATCTAGCAAAGAAAATTTCAGACTGGCCCCATATTTGCAGCATGAGTATCTCTGATCTAGCTTTTAGCTAGAGCTACAGTGAGAATAAGGAGCAAAAAGATGTAAAAATCAGTACCTTCATTGGGACAGCCAAAAAAAGAAAAAAAACTGGGCTGGAAATATCTCAGAAATTAGCAAAACCTCATTTATTGCAGGCTTAACAGGTTAATAGGTTAAACTCCTTTGAAGACTGCTTTGGGAGAGACCTCGGGATTATGTGTTAAGTCCAAGCCTCCTAAGAAAGAAATACCTAATTCTATTATCCAGGTATTTAGAGCCTGCTGCAGCAATGATCCAAGGGGTCCTGCTGCCATGAAAGCTGGCATCTGAGTTGGCATCAATTACATGGCGCTAGTGTTTCAGGCTTGGAGAATCATAGATCATTGAGCTTTCTCTTCAGATCTCAGAAGCTCTAGGAGGCTAGATAGTGTAATATAACAGGCTTAAAATCCATTCCTGAAGCCCCTAAGCAGGCAATGTGTGAAGCTGTATTAGTAAAGCTGCAGATTTAGTACAGACCCTAAGAAGTTACAGATGCCTAAAACATGCCACTTTGGCTGAGACAAACTACAGGCAGAGCAAAAGTAGCTCAAAGAACAGACCATATGGGCTGTAATAAATAAGGTCATAAGGACAAGACTGCCCAAATCCCTTGTACTCTCTTCTCTCAAGGACATGCCCCAGGTACTGCACACAGAGCTATGGAATTTAAAGGTTGCACTATTAGTTTTGGTCTTGCTGTGGTTAGATTTCATTCTACTTTATATTAATCCTCTTTTTTAATGAAAATGTTTATTCTATCTTTTTGAATGTTGGAGGTGTTTAATTTTCTTTTTAAACATACTAGATCTTAAAGCTGAGAGTCTGAGGAGACTTTGAGTCCTTGAATCTCAGAGTAGATATTGGAGTTGGACTTTTAAACAATGCTAGAACTGGTTAAGAATGTGGTGTTTCCTGGAGAGAGTCTAAATGCATTTTGCAAAATGAGATGGATAACTATGATGGATGGAGTATTATGATTTGTATCTAAAATGGCCTCATAGAGACTCATGTGTTCAGAAGTGGGACTTTTGGAAGGAGACTGGGTCATAAGGGAAGTGTACTTATCAGTGACAAGTTCGTTAATGAACACATTAATTAGTTCATATCTAAATGTATACATAAGAAGCTGGTTTCTTGTTGGAGATCGGTTACTGTGGGTGTGACCAGGAAGGGTGTACTCTCTCTCTGGACCTCCCTTCTGTGCTTTTTTTGCTACTATGAGATGATAAACTTTCCTCCATTATTCCCTTCTAATATATTATTTCTTCCTTGAAGCCAATCAGTAACAGATGTAGTGAACATTCTGAAACTGTGAGCAAAAATGAAACTTGTCCTTTAATTTGCTGGGTCTCAAAACTAGAAATCAATAGTGGAAAAATAGTATAAAAGACTATTTATATGTGTTAACTAAATGACAAAGTACTAAATAATTCTTAGGCTTAAAATGGGATCTTAGGAGAAAATAGCATTTTTACTAAAATACAAGTAAAAATACAACATTTGATGATTTAGGTGGAGTGTGTGTAAACTTGGTTAGCTTTGAGATTTATCTAGGAGATTGGAGGAGCACACTTACAGGTGGGTTGGCAAGGGTCACAGATAGGTAGCAGTAGTGGGAGAATCCATGGGTAGTTCTTTACTCTGTGTCTGGAAATGTTCCCCTATTCTGTTTCGCTGTTGCCATGAACTAAGGGTCTTTGTTTCACCATGCCCTTCTGGCATGATGCTTTTTCCTTGTAGCCTACCAACCATGGACTGAACTCCCTGAAACCATGAGCAAAATTAAACCTGGCTTCCTTCCTTTAAATCTTAGGTATCATTGACTATTCATAAACTATTCTACACAATTTGTGGAACATAAGTAAAGCAGTAGATCAGCGTAAACTAATGGGATTAAAAATTGCATTAGAAGGAAGAATTTCAATTTTTAACCTTAAAGACTAAGACATTTTAAAACAGAAGTAAATCTAAAATGTTATCAGTCAGTCAGAGGAATTTCAGATAAAAGAAATATGACACTAGAAGGATATGGATAAATGCAAAGAAATAGAGAATCAGAAATAGAAAGTATACATAGGTTAAAATATATTTTTAAAAATTTCAATTAAAGGATTGTGGGCTTGGTTCAGTGGTAGAACATTTGTCTACCACGCACAAAGTCCTGGATTCACTTCCCAGCACCACAAAAGAAAACAAAAGAGTTAATTTATAAATAAAGAATAATAGTTTAAAACAACAACAACCACAAAAATTAGCAAATGTATTTTGGCTGCCAGGTGTGATGATAATCTCAGCACTGTGGAGGCTGAGGCAGGAGAATTGCTGTGAGTGTGAGGCCAGGATGTGTTACACAACTAGTTCAAAGCCATCCTAAACTATATAGTGAGATCCTGTCTCAAAACAACAACAACAACAAAAAAAAAACCAAAAAAAAAAAAAATTGTAACATATTTACAAATTAAATATGTGGTGATATTACCATATCAATCAGACAGAAGAACAGAGGTTCTAGCCTATTAGTCAACATAAACTGGTATAACAAAATACCATAACCTGGGTGACTTAAATATCAAAAGTCTCTCATAGTTCTGGAGACTAGGACCCCAAAATTAAGGTAGTGGTGGTCATCCATTAATTCACTGCTATGGACTCTGTGACAATCTCATTTGCTGCTCACATAGCAGAGAAAGGGATAAAGGTCCCTGTGTTTCTTCTTATAAAAGCAATGACTTCTTGATAGGGCCCCTATTATGATTTCCTCTCAATCTAATCACCACCCAAAGACTCCAAGCCCAAATATCATCACATTAGTAATTAGAGATTAAAGATATGCATTTGTGGAGGGGCTACAATTAAGACTGCAGAAGAATTATTGTTATATTAATGGAAATAATCAAATATATTCTCTAAAACCCACCTCTTGTTACTTAAACATGCATGCTTCAAGCCCTGGAGCCACCACTAAAACAAATCAAAATAAAAAAAAAAAAGCACAAATAATTTGTAATGGCTAAAGTTTGCATGTGAACTTGCAAGAATAGTTCTTTAATCAAACACCACTATAGACTGTAGCATACACACCAGCATTAACACACATAATTAATTAACATTTTAGTGAAGGAGATTATGTTTGATAATCTGCTGAGCCTGAGATTTACGTGAGAAAAAATTCTGCCTTCCGACTAAAGGACAAATTGCTCTTTGATTTTTTTCCCCCCAGGATTGAACTCAGGACTGCACACTTGCAAGGCAGGCACTAATGCAACTGAGCTAAATTCCCAGCCCTGTTTTTTGACTTTCAACCTATCTAGCTCCACATACTTGAAACTCAAGACCACAACATGAGCTCTTGTTTGAGTTTCAAGAAGTCAGTGTTGACATTTATAATCTATGGTGCAATTTCTTAAAATAAATGTCTTAATACCTACTACTTTGTCTCTAAATAATCCTGGCTAATAAGGAAGGAATATTTAGCTAGAAAAGGATGGTGATATAATAGAGTCACAGAATGTACTAAAAATATATATAGGCCAGGAATGAGAAGAAACAAAAGCAAGAAAGACCATATACATAACCAACAGGCTATACCTGCAGAATCAAGCGTGGCTCTCACTGGGCAGAAGTTTCCCCCGGTCTAACCCATAACAGGCATGGCTGTAGGGACCTCAGTCTAAGTCCCATGTCCTGATGTGTGTTACTGATGAAAGCCTGGTAGTTCTTAGCCTATTATCTTTTAAATTGTGGACAAAGCATCGTGTTCTATACAACCCTACATGCCCGTCAGTTGTTCAAAAATTTTCACTGTAACCTAGCTGCTATATCTATCATGTCTTGGAGGATGGGTTTGAATATGGATGTTTTCCAGATTGGCTCTTGTTATTCCCATCCCACCTTGACCCGGGAGCTGTTCTGATATGTGAAACATGCTGTGCTACTGATAATATGTGGCATGTCTACTACAACAGAAAGTGTAGCCATGGGAGCAGCACCAATCTTCTTGTCATCACCTATCTGTTAATGAAAAGACTTACACACTGGTCTCAATTAATTGAGTTTTAATTGACTCCCCTCCTTCCTTTATATCAGTATAAAGGGCTTATTCAATCCATCTGTTTGACAGCCTCTCTAATTTTCTAAAATTAATTGGACACTGATATATAATACAATTGATACCACTACAGCAATCAGAGGTTGATGCTCTGATTGATGTTCACACCAAAGCAGTGTACCTCAGTAAATACACAAAGTGGTGCCTCAGTGGCTTCCATATGCAGATGCTGAGAGGGCTGAGTCTGGTGGGAATGAACAATGACCTGACTACTCCTTGCTACATTGCTTTAGCCCTATAGGACACCCACTAGCAGGCCAGATGCACAATCCACAGTAACAGGCCTGAGAAATTTAGCATAAATTTACCACCAACCAAACAATATCACTACTAGTTATTTTAGGAGTTGTCTTGGATAATTGACACAAAGAAAAGATGGAAAAAACAAAGTATAGACCAGAGAGTGGAACATTAGCCAATGAAGTTTATCTACAAAATTTTAAAACAAATTTTTACAAAACTAAAATCTTGTTTCTGTATCTTTATGCTAGAATGAGCAATCTATTGCAACAGGTGAACTATTAGTTAAACTAACAACATTCTTCCTTGTGACAGAAACGAGGAGTTCATCAGGACTTAAAACTATTTGTGCTTGTTGTAATCCCCTTTAAATTTAAGGGAATTGAGTAAGCTTCAGCATGCTAGGGAAACTTTGATGTAGAACTGATCCTTAATATTAATATTCTTTGTTGTGATCTTTATTAACTTTCAAAATTGAACTTCAGGAATCCATTCTATTTTTGCTATTATTGTAGGATAAGTTAAAAGAGCAAGTAATTATTTTAAATAACTGTTTAAAAAAACACAAGATTATATACAAAACAGGGAGCAAGATTATGGATTTAAATATGTGTAGTGTATTGACAATTTTATCAAGTATAAACAACATTAGTGCTAAAACTGAAAAGCAGAGAAAAGACCCAACTATATGTTATAAGAAATTCATGGTTCAATATTAGGAAAAAGGTAGATTAACAGTAAAAGGACAAAGAGATTTTTGTTGTGTCATAGATAATTGGAATGCATATTGTTGTAATCAGGGTAGCAAAGAGAACAAGATAAAACATAATTTATAGTATTATTTATAAATAATTACTTACAATTAATAAATTATTTACAAATAATTTATAGTATTATTTATAATGGTCACCCATTATATAAAGAAATCAAATACAAAGGAAGTTCAGGAAATGTGTGCACACACTAAAGACCTAGGGAAACCAGCTGAGGACCTGGATGCTATGGCAATGTTCTGCATGAGTTCAGTTGAAGACTTGGTGCCCATGACAATGCCTCCCATGAGTCCAGCTGAAGATCTAGAGCCCACAAAATGACTTATGCAGGTCTATTTCATGGATCAATGCTGAGAAGGCCTCAAGGTCAGCACTGAAAGTTAGAAAGTCTGTGCCAGTGGGATGAAGGATCTATGCCAGTAGGCTGAGGGATCTGTCCTGGAGTCCAGAAGCAACACTCAAAGTAAGAATCAGATCTCCCCTGAAAACTACCATAGCCATTCTCAGCAACAATGAGGTCCTGAGTTACTCTGACAATGAAAATAGCTGAATTCACATCAGGAAGCCAGCATAAAAAGCTTCTCCTAGAGACTGAGCAGCACACATCTTCCTCTCCAGAGCCAGGAAGCAATCAATGATCAACATATGGATCAGAACTCACTCAAAGTGAATCACAGTCGGTGTCAGCAACAACCACACTCCAAGCTCCTCTAATGATGAGAGCAGCCAAGTTCATATCCGAAAAGAAGCTCGACAAGCTCCTGCAAGAGAACCCATGGCAACAAGAGAACCAACAACAACCACGAGAACTAACAATGCCACACTTCCTCTCCAGTTCTCCTTTTTATTTTGGCAACAATCCTCTACTGGATCGATGCTTCAAACCCATCCACAAAGCACCACGCTAATTCAGTTCAGCTGGTATTATAAGTTGACCACCAGTTATCAGTCCACCATAATTCACCCCAATCAACTGATAACCACACACATTTCTTTAAACCATAATCTGTGGCAGAGTTGTGAAAAGTTAACATGTCTTTAATCTATTCAGATTTACATTAATACAATAGTTACATATTTACAATTCTTACTGCACTCATTCCTGCACCTAAAGCAAAATATTCAAAATGTGAGCAAAATTCAGGGTTAAAACATATTACTTTGCTTAAGCTGATTATAAAATATAAAATGACACTAAAATCAAATTAAAAGAACTATTACAATCACAGTTCTTCCCATTACATTTTAACATGGCATAGCAATAGCAAAAAAAAAATGTATCTCTTGCAATTCAAATATATTGTTCCCTTTGTGAATGATTTCATTTTATTTTTCCACTGTGCTGTTTTTTTCAACTATGTTCTCTCTGTTTCATGCTTGCAATCCACAGCTCCGCTGGAGCTTTCCATCTGGCCAAATACTTCAAATCACACGATTGGTTCTTTGCTCTTAATTTCCAACATAGATCTGGCCAAATGCTCTCAGAAGTAATCATTCTACCATCCCAAAAGTAGACTACACTACAGATATTCTGTCACCCAGGTAATAGCTCTAAACACAAGCAAAATGCAGACCAGCCAAAACACAATATATTACCTTGGATCCAGCAGTCAGTGTAGTCCTTTTTAATAGAAACCTCCTGAGCTTCACCTAAACCGGCAGCATTTCCACAAGTATTCTGCTTTTCCAGCCTCCAACGAGTCTCTAATACAGTTGACAGCATGCAGGACTTGTCTCATTGGCCAGTCTCAAAATCATTCCAGATTTATCCCAAAGGCTCTAAAGCCACATGGCCAGCAACATCACAAAAATCACTCCACTTTTTGGTACCAATTTTTTTGTAGTCATTGTTTGCAAGGAGAGCAAAACAATAGAGGACACAATTTATATTATTCTAAGAATCACCCAAAGAGTCAAACATAGGAAGTCCAGAAAACCTTTCCACACACCAAGACCCAAGAAATCCAGCTGTGGCCCTGTATCCCACAACAATGTTCTATATGAGTCAGCTAAAGACCTAGAGCTCAAACAATGACTCATGAAGCCCTGTGGCCATGGATCAGTCCTGAGAAGGGCCCCAAGGTCAGCACTGCAAGTTAGAAAGTCTGTGCTAGTGGGATGAAGGATCTGTGCCAGTAGGCTGAGGGATCTGCACTGGAGCCAGAAAGCAACACTTGAAGTAAGGACCAGAGCTCCCCTCAGCAACAGTGAGGTCCCTAGCTCCTCCAATAATGAGAACAGCTGAATTCACATTAGTAAGCCAGCGTAAAAAGCTTCTCCTGGTAACTGGGAAGTACACATCTTCCCCTCCAGAGCCAGAAAGCAATCAGTGATCAGTGTAAGGACCAGAACTCACCCAATGAAAACTACAGCCATTCTCAGCAACGAAAAGTTCCCAAGCACCTCTGATGATGAGGACAGCCAAGTTCATATCAGAAAAGAACTTGACAGCCTCCTGCAGGAGAACCCACAGCAAGACCAGAACCAACAGCACCAAACAACAGCTTCTCCAGTTTTTTTCTTTCTGTGGCAACAGTCCTCAGATAGGACATCCACATACCACCACACTAATTTGGTTCAGCTGGTAGTACAAGTTGACCACCAGTTATCAATCCACCATACCTAAGAAACAATTAAAGATCATCTCAAAGAAAGAAAAACTATAAAAAATTAAATACAACTTTTCTAATATTAAAGATGTCTATTTTTTATCTAATTTTTGTAAGTACATATTTGCAGTACATAAGATTATATGCAACATGGGGAATTTATAAACACATATAACATATCTGAATACTTTCTCTTCTTCCCCTAACTTCCTGTCTTGTATCTTTCTTCTACCTTTTGATGCCTTTCCATATGCAAAACATGTATTTGCCTGTTCATCAAGAAGAAATAAAATTCTAAACTTTTAAACACTTATTAAAAACTCTCAAAATACATAAAGCCAAAACTGAGACCAACAATGGCCAGCACCTTTTATGGAAATGGATAGTCCTATAAGTCTTTATTTTGTAATGCTAATTCAAATAAATAGCAATGGATGAAGAAGGTATTAGCAATGCGATTTTTAGCTTTCATTTTACAAGTTATATTGACTACATACTGGGACACCCAAAGGACATTATATGCTTGAGGTTTATCTATCCCTGTTTTCTATTCTATATTAGAACTGGAGATTGATTATTATATATGAATTAAGGAATTATAGTGATTAAATACCTTCTGATTCTTGCCTATTGAGTCATAGCATTATATGCCAATATCTTTGAAGCAAAGATAGATGAACATGTGAGTTATTAAAGTTGAAAATGTATGTGGATAATGTACTGGGATCATATGCTAGAAAATATACCCTGAGCTGGAGATACCGTCTATGGTGGCTTAGTACTAAATTATCTCCCAGATGTCTCATGTGTTCAGAGATGGACTTTTGGAAAAAGTTTGGATCATGAAGGCACTAGATTCAGTAGAGCAACCCATTTCCCAATTCAAGGCTGAATATGCTGTTAGGAGGTGGGTCTGGTTGGAAGAGGTAGGTCACTAGGAATGTCACTTGCAAGGGTGAATTTTCCTCCTGGCTCTATCCTTTTCTCTCTGTCTTCTGGATGCCATGAAGCATCTTCCACCATGCCATTTCTGCCTTGGAGCCAACAGACCATGGACTGAAACTTTCCTCATTAAGGTTTCAGGTGTTAAGTTTTCTTTTTTTCCAAATACAGAAAAGGTGACTAATGCACTACCCATGAAGATACTCTGACAACCACAAAGGCATATGTCAGGACCCTTATATTCCTCATTACTTTATCTTAGGTAATGTAGTACTTTTAGTGTTATGATTCTCAATTGCTCATAGGAAACTAGCACACTGTGTAACAACTTACATGCTGAGTAAAACATATGCTACCAGATCAAAGAGAGTTTTAAGGGAAACAAGAGTAGGCTATGAATATTCAGATTAATAGAATGTTTTAATTAAGAAGTTCTAAGAGAAAAAAGATGTTCTTTCCAGAAAAGGTAGCCAGGCAATTATTCAAATCTATGGAAAGGATATAAAATTTCTAGCTGGTTTAGTCTGATAATGCAGTTTTAACTAAATAAGTTTTACAAGTGGAACAAAGTTAAAAAAATGTGTCTGAATACAATAGTAGGCAAAATTTTGAACTATAACACAAACAGAAGTTTTAGATACACTACTTCAAGTGAAAGAAAAATAACAATCTTACTAACCTGGCATAGTATTGAGATGCAAATAGTTGATTAATAAAAGGTATATGTACCTTGTTACTAATATAATTTTCCTAATGAATATATCTCATATCAATTTTCTTACCAACTCTGACAAAACTAATAGATAAGACAGACAGGCAAACTGAACAATTTGTGAACATAGTAACATACTTATTTTACATGAATCCCTTAAGAAGAGGTCAATAGCTTCTTCTTCAATTTGAAACTCAGTTTAATTTCATTCTGTCTGACAAAGGATGTTATCTTCTCATATAACAGCTGGAATTTAATATCTCACCACAATATAGCTTTTGACTAACAATATTAAGCACATAATATTGGTACATGAGAAGCAATGAATTCTGTAGTAAATTAATAATTTATATGACATTGGTAATTTATGATTGTTTTAAATTTTAACAACTATAATAATATTTCATTTTGAAACAATATTGAAAACATAGGTAAAGTCAGTTTGAGAGAGCTTATGAAAAGACGTATGATCAAACTTAAGATAATAAAGGCAGAATTGTACCAGAAACTGGACTATAATTTCCTCAACAGATAATCTTTATGAAAGATTATGGGTTTCTGAAGAAAACAGAGACTTAACTGATGACTTAACTGTTATAAATTTAAGCTCATATAAATCCTCAATGACTATACTAAAAGACTGCAAGAGATAAATTGAAAAACTTGAAAAAAATTCACAAGAGATATAACTTAGCTTAGCTGTATTTTTAAGTCAATATCTATACCTCATTGCTAATTAGAATGCTTGGTATAAACATTTGTATAACATCACTTTACTAACTTAGACTACAACACTATTTTAACAAATGTAATGGTAATGATCCAAATAAGGAATGATTCATTGTTAAAGAGTTTTGATCAAGGTTCATGAAGATGGGTAACACAGTAAAAGGCTCTTGCCCTAGTATAAATTACTGTACACTTATGGCAGTGTTCTAACGTGGTGGAGGATCAAAGTGGAAATGCTAACCACTTCCTGCTTCTTCTTCAGCCCTAACTGCAACTTCCCTTCCTGTTTGTATGCACACACATGCACACACATGGTTCCTCACATGTCATCAATATCTGCCCCATGCACCACTTCAATCAGAGGACATATAATTCTCTGCCTCTCTGTATCTGGTTGAAGGAGACAGCCCAGCCGCTCTGGGTTGTGTGCTCCTTCCGAGCTGCCATTGTGATGAAAGTATAAATAAATATCTGGGTTTTGGGTTTTTGTAGCCTTCTGGAGGCCAAGAGCACCAAGGTTATGAACCAGGCACCTCGGAGGTGTGTTTTTCAAGGGACAAGGAATGGTCTCATTGGCTGACTTATAAATGATCTGAGAGAACAACTTCGTTTTGGAACGTAAGAGCTTTAGCTCTTTCCCAAGGAAAAGTCCTACCTACACTTTTAACTTTTACCCTTTCAGATGAGAAAATAACTGCCTCTCATAACTTTACTCCTCATAAGTGCACACTTATTTTTCAGGTTCTACCTCACCATGGCCCTGATGGAACAACATATTTAGATCAAGGGCACCTTTCCTTCTACCTCTCTTGGGTTCTTAAATATGATAGTGGTATGCCTCCTCATAGCCCCTTGTCTCTTTGTTTCTTCAATCTAGGACATGAGCATTCACCAGTGATAAAGTTGTCCTGGCTTAAACACCTGGTACCAGCTTCTACATGGCATCAACCATCATCCTGTCAGCCTTTCTGAACGCCAATATGGTGCCTCTTTTTAGCAGAAAGTAGTAAGGGAAAGACTTCACCCCTTTCCTAACAATAGAAAGACAGGAATGAAAGGTTCTTGTCCTAGTATAAATTACTGTACAGTTATAGCAGTGGTCTAATGTGGTGGAAGGCCAAAGAGGAAACGCTCACCACTTCATGCTTCTTCATTAGCCCTAATTGCAACTCCTTTTCCTGTTTGCATGCACAGAGAATTCCAATTGGTTCCTCACATGTAATCAATATCTGCCCCATGTGCCACTTCAATCGAGGTCATATAACTCTCTGCCTCTCTGCAACTGGTTGAAGGAGACAGCCTAGCTGCCATGGGTTGTATGCTCTTTCCCACATCCTCAACTCAATAAACTTGCTCATGTTGTACTTTTACTTCTTTATTGCACCAGGATACTCTAACATATAGGGTCTGTATTGATCTTATGTTAATCTACAGAGTTGCTGAAGTTGGTCAGTGCTATGGAATCTATTAAAACTAAATGATCATCTATAACTATGGATCTCTGAACTTTTTCATAATATGATTTTATAGTGTGAAAACACTATTTTAGAAATGATAATTATATTTATGTTTTCAACTTGTTCCAGTTAATAGTTCTAATAGTGGTTCGAATAGTTAAAATGAGTTCCATAGCTAATAATGTCAAGTAGACAAGTGCATTCTGAAAAACCTTATTATGAGTAAACTTTAAGCTTTCTGTGTTGGTTTCCTTTAAGGGAGGCTAAGGATAGTGTGAGTCCTTCAATAATTAATCTATCATGTAAGTACAAAGTGTCTGACACCTGTGAGTAACCAAGTCAATTAATGTGTAATTAACACAGCTGGAGATTTCAGTACAGTTTTCTCAGTTGCTGAGAGAGCAAGTGCAAAGATTGAAAGGAGCTAAGCAACAATATCAACTAACAAACTGCTATTTAAAGAATATTCTATTGCAGCAAAAGGTATTCTTTTAAAGCATACACAGAATATTTGTCAAACTAGTCATAAGGCAAATGGCCAAAATATTCTAACATAAAAATATCCAAGAAAAAGTTAAAATGTATTCAATGCATGCAAAGTATGCTACTTAAACTTTTGTCAATTTAAGTTAACTGAAAGGTAATTTAAAAATTATCAAACAATTAGAAATTTTAACAAAATATTGTGAAAAAAATTTCATAGTCAAAAAAATCAAAAGGAAAAAACTATAAAATAGTTTGAACTGAATGAAAAATAAAATAATCACAAATCAAAATTGAGGCATAGATTTGAAGCCTGGCTTGCAGAAAATTTTATTACATTAAATTACATGATCATTTCAGACAAGAAGAAAATTTGAGGTGCGCACTTTGTATTTGGAATGTCTCCAAAATGCCAGTATATACCATACTTGGTCTTTATCTTGGTGCTACCAGAAGGTGACAGAAATTTTAAGAGGCAAATCTCTTAAAATAAGTGGAATCTTTCATAAAGATTATCTCTTGAGTAAATTATAGTTAAGTTCCTGGTACATTTGAACAACTCTGCCTTTATTACCTTAAGTTTGATCATAAATCTGTTTATAAGTGGAAGATTGAGGCTATTGGGAAGTATTAGGCAAAGGAAGTTGTGGAACACTGACCTTTATCTCTTGTTCTTTTCATTCTAAAGCCTCATGTGAGTCGGCTGCTCTATCATACATTCTTACCACGATGTTTGACCACAAGCACAAAACACAAGTCCAATTGCTCATGGCCGGAGAATTGTTATGAGCTAAAATCATCCCTTCCTTTTTACAACTGATTCACTTGGGCAACTGGTACTGTAAGATGCAAAGAGACTACAAAAGAAGCGACTCAAACTTTGAACTTTGGAGAGTAGGAAAAAATTAAATTAAATGTAAAGTAAACAGATGGAGGGAAAAGTGTGTAGAAATTAATAAAATATAAACAGAATATAAATAAAAACAATATTGAAACAATTTTGTGTATATATATGAAATCAATGAAATGTAAATAAGTTAAAACAAGGTAGAATAATTAAAAGATTTTTTAAAATGATCAAAATTGATAACTGGTTAAATAATAATGACACTCTATAAAAATTTTCATACTAACAAATTTGACTACTTAGATGGTATGCATGAATACTTCAAAAAGTATAATTTGAACAAACTAAATTTTAAAAATTGCAATCCTAAATAATCTTGGGTTTTCAATTTTCAGTGCTGAGAACTGAACCCAGAGCCTCATATGTGGTAGACAATCCCTCTGCCACTGCAATACGCTCCTAATCTTAACCTTTTATCTTTGGTAGAAACTGACAGAAATTTTGAATTCATAATTAAAAACTGCCTAAGAGAGAAAACTTTAGTTGTAGAAAGTAAATTTTATTAAACATTTAAGGAACAAATAACAATGGTTTACAGTAATAATTTCAGAAAGTATAGCAAAGTAAAATTATGATTTTAAAAACTGAACAAACAGAAGAAAACTGCAATCCACTTTGCCTCATGGCATAAATTCAAAAAATCTTTGCAAAATGTTGGATAATTGAATGCATCAATATATAAAAATGATAATACACCATGACATAATTAACTTACAAAATTTATAAAATTTAAGATTCTGGTGTGTACTCCATATATTTCATTATATTACAAGGGTGTTAGTGTTTACATTTTAACTTTCCATCATTTATACAAATATATAGAGAAATAATTTCATTTTATGGGTTGATTTTATATCTTACAATTATGATAAATCCACTTGTTAAAACACTACTTGCTAGATGAATTAATTCCCTAGTTGTCATTTCTAGAGTATATGATGCAAAATAAATTTTAAGCATGAAAGACAATGAAGATATTTCATCATAGCAAAATAATAATACAAATAAAAGGTTTTTAAAACTTTAACATGTACTTGTGGTAAAAATTGTCAGCAACTAAAGAATAGATAGAAATGTGAACTAATAAAATAATTTTAAGAAGATGGCTCTAACATTATACTTTATAATAAAATTTCTTCATTGAGGGTAGGCAAAAGTACCCCCTTTCAACATTCTTATTCAACATACAATTAGAAAGTCCAGCCAGAGAAATACGTGAGACATATAATAAAATTGATTCAGATTAGGAAGAAAAAAATCAAAATTTATTTACAATTCCTCAAAATATTGTATCTTATCCTTTAGAAATACAAATTTCAATTAAAAATTAAAAATAAGCCTCAGTACAAGAAGTAGAGAACAATATTTCTGAATGTCAATATACTGCAAGAAAATTAAATTAGATTATTAGGATAAAAAATCTGAACCAGAAAAACGATAAATTTGGTTTCACCAAACATATTTTACTCTTGCAGTAAGATATATTAATAAGAAAATAAAACAACCATCTGAAGATATTGAAAATGTATCTCATATATCACTTCTGTTGACAAATTAAAGAAGACAAACTTCAGAATAATAAATGAGCAAATTTTCAACAAATACTTTGCTAAGTGAGATATTACAAAGTGCAGTCAAATGGAAAGATATTCAAAACCATGTCACTGGGGAAATGTAAATTCAGAATATGAGATGATACGTCATAGTAATAAGAACAGCTAAGCAAACAAGCAAACAAAACAAACAAAAAGCTAGACAGACAGACATATACTCATAGTGACAATGTAGAGTCCCTGAAACCTTCATGTATTATAGGTGCCAGTGAAAAATGGTACAGTTATTTCTCTATGGTGTTAAGTATACACTGAAACTTTGCAGTATAATTTCTGATTAACTGTGTAAGTAGGAAAATGAAATTTGACACAGAAGAGTACACACTCTATATTCACATTTAAATAATTCATAAGGGAAAGCAAATCGTCTGTGGGCATAAAAAGTCAGGTAAGTGTTATCTGCCTATGGAGATTAATTGGTGGGAAACTTTTAATATAGTTTATTCTAGGGTGATAGATATTGTTTCACATGTATTGATATGGTCATTACTATGGTTTATGGGAATATCACAGGTCATCAAAGTAGACACTTTGGATTTTAAAAATAAATTGCATTGTTTGCAAATTTTACCTCAATAAGAAAAAATAAGACAATGTTTTTCCTATTAGGACTCATACTAAAAATATTGCTTGACACTTCTTATGGTTTTATACCACATTATTTATTTTAGGAGTTATTAAATCATTCATTTCTGTAGTTTGCACTTTCCAAATGTCACAAACAAAAAGTCACCTAGACAAACATGCTAGACCAAAAATCTACAACTTTCAAATTTTCTATTTAATGCTTTAAAGTGAAATTAAACTCTAAGGGTACCCAATGTTATTTCTTTATAAAGTTCCCTCAACCTAGCTTAGCCTCTTTTAAGGACAATGTACATTTTATTTAAAATAAAACATAAATCTACAGAAACATTTTAGCATGTGTACTTTTTATTAAGGGGCTGAACTCAGTGTATATCTTATAAGGGAAGGCTATGTTTTCTGCCATGTAAAATGCAAATAAATTGTATATATCCTCTTGAAGATTTCAGTACCTATATAAACTATTTCTATTTAAAACATTGTGTACTATAAATTGCTATAATCTCTTTATATTATATGTGCATTTTAAGTATCTTAATTCTTATTTTAAAATTAAATTTTGTTTTTATAAATATGTAAGCTTAGCAACTATGTAAATCTATTTTGTCAGTTATATAAGAAACAGAAATCTCCATACCAACACAACCAAAGATAAAAATCACACGATCATCTCAATAGATGCAGAAAAAGCATCAGACAAAATTTGACACTCATTCATGATGAACACTCTACAGAAAATTGGAATAGATGGTCCTAATTTAAATATGCTAACAGCCATCTATGACAAACCAACATCCACCATCATACTAAATGGTCAAAAACTGAAAGCTTTCACTCTAAAATCAGGAACAAGACAAAGATGTCCATTATCACACTCCTGTTGAAACATAATTCTAAAGATTAGCCAGAGAAATTACACAGAGAAAGAAATCAAGGGAATAAATGTAGGAAAGAAAGAAGTTAAATTGCAGATGATATCATGGTTAGATACAAAGTCAACACTCAAACATCAGTAGCATTCCTATATACAAACAACAAACTCATTGAGAAAGAATGTAGAGAAACTGTGCCTTTCATAATGGCATAGAAAAAATGAAATATATAGGAATTGATTGCAAAAGAGGTAAAAGATCTCTATACTGAAAACAACAATACTCTGAAAAAGATGGATGAAGAAGAATAGGAAAAACCAACTTTTAAGCATAGTGAAAATGGTCATACTATCAAAATTGTTATACAGATTTAATGTTATACTGATCAAAATGGCAGAGTTAGAGAAAATAACTCTAAAATATATTTAGAACCAGAAGAGACTTAAAATATCAAAAACAATTCTGGATAACAGAAGCACGTTATGAAGCATCACAATTTCTGACTCTAAATTATATTACAAAGTTACTATGATAAAACAGCATGGTACTGGCAAAAAACAAAAGAAAGAAAAAGAAAAAAACGGAGTTAAGGATCAGTGGATCAGAAAATGCAGAAACAACTCTAAACACATGCAACCATCTAATCTCTGACAAATAGGCCAAACACCCTCATTGGAAGAAAGATAGCCTCCTTAATAAATGATACTGAAAAACCTGGCTTTCAAAGTCCTGATAATAAAAGCAATCATTATGTATATTTGAAAAGTACCAATAAATTTAACTAATAAAAAAAGAAATTGTCATTGATATAGCTTAGGTAAATCTCTGAAACAATTATTGTGTACAGTGAGAAAAACTTTATCTTTGCTCAACTGGGTATTCTTATGTTCATTCCTGGGACTATGGTATATTTAGTATGCCCTAACAACATGAATGCTGAGTTTCATAGCTGTGAGTTTGAATCAATAGCCTTGTAGGAAAAATTTGAGATTTTCAAATTGGTTAGTCAATTGGTAGATATAGCAAACAAACAGAACACTGACAAAATCTATCCTCTGCAGTAATTGAACCAGATGCTTACATGAATCCTTTGCACAGAGTTGTTATTTAAGAAATGTTGCATTAAATGACAGGGTATTAATGCTAATTTTTTTCTGTGTAAAATCATCTGATTTAAATAGAAATGTTTTCTCCAAAAATGCCTACTCTTTCCTAAATTCTAGAGTTTTTTGATAGAGTTCTATCTAAAGAAGAACTGTGAAAAGTCCTTTCCTAATTTGTTTCCTGCTGTATTTTTCTTCTAATTCTACATTTTTTGTTGTATGTCAACTAATTAGTACAAATACTATTTGTAAATGGCTAACTTTTGTATCACAGCAAAGCTTTGGTGGGCAGGGCTGGAATAAAGCCACAGAAGAGAACCCCTGTCCTCAAATGATGAGTGATTAAACACTTAGGGTATAACATGGACTGCAGATTATCTCACACAGTAAAGGAAAACTAGATTATGGTGTATAGCACACCCTGTCTCTTCTGGTCCTCTGCATTTTCAAAAGAAACATTTTATCAGAATTTTGACCAAAACTAACAAAACAGCAAAACCCAGTTCTTTCCTCCATAAGAAAGAATCTATTAACTGAGTTTGGTACTCAGTTAATTAGCTTCATTTTCCCGAAAACCCAGATGGTCAAGGAAATATATTTAAAACCAGTAGTAAAGAATATGGGGACTTGAAATCAAAATTCTGACAAGCAAAACACTCTTTATCACTGGGTGTTTAATACTTTATCTACAAGTATGATTCTTCTTTAATTTATTCATTTTTCTTTTCTTTTAAAGAGGAAAAAACAGTAAAAATAGAGATACAGTATTTCATAGCAATATAATAGGGAATTAGCAATGGTTACTATATTGTGCATTGCTATCTTCAAAGTAGTTGCTCAGAATATAAGACACGGGGATTCAAACTGATCAAACAGTATAAGATCAAATAGTTCTCTTCATTGAACTAAAAGAAATTAGTATAATTCTCTTAGCTATTATCTTACTATATGCTCCAAATTTCATCCAGTTGTTGAGAAACAAAACACCAAAGTTGTTTCTTTTTCCTGCTGCATGAGAAAAAAATGAGGATTCAGTCAACAGTGATAAGTTAGATAAAGGTATAGAGAAGAAAATATCAGGTCTTTATTTGAGCATTTAGATCAATCTTCATTTGAAGTGATAGTAGTCATCTGAGAGTTTTCTTACAAGGGTAGCTTTATAAGCATTTCTACTTAGACTTTATCTTAGTTACAAGTACAGGAGCCAGTCAATTTCTTTATAGCTTAAGCCATATTAAGATTTTCTGTGACTTGCAACTACAAAATCTTCCAATGAATTCAAGATTCCTATTAATAAAAACAATTTTTACTAATAATTTTTTAAGAAAAAGAGATCAAAGCACAATTAAATATGAAACAGTGAACAAAGGTTAGGAAACAGGTTTTACAAGTAATAAATTGTAGTTTGTTTCTAAGCTTTTAACCTCTTTATCTGTAACATCGGACTCAAATTCTGTCCCGCACTTTGTTGAGGTTGAAATGACAAAATATCTACAAAAGGTTTCATAGTAACTAAAGGGTTATCAAAATTCAATTTCATGTATTATACAGCAAGACAAGTGCCGACACAAACATTCTAAGCACACTCTAAGTATTTGGACTTGTCTGTCTGCTAATCATACTTGGGATAGGTGTAGTGAGGGCAAATTTAGGCCAAGTCTCCACTGAGAAGGCAAGAAAAACCAGGTCAGTTCCCCAGATAGTTCAGATGGCAGATTCCCCTGCTCAGAAAGACAACCTGCCTACTTACCTCCAGTGGTTGCTTTGCACTAGGATTAGGAATCCTGTGATTCACCATGTCTTCTCTGATAAGGAAACGAGGAGAAAATTCTGCCTAGGTTTCTACAGTCATGTCAGTCCATTTGCAGCCCCACACACCACACTCATAAGTAAATAGAAGATGAAAGAATGCATGAAAATCAACTAAGGTTAAAAAAGAAAATCTGGTATTGAATCTCAGAATGTTCTAAGAGTTGGCATATATGCCATAAGACTAGAAGTGTGCCTCAATTCACTGACATAAAATCCATCGAATGTGATCAAATTTCTCGAGTGCACCTCATATCCACAGATTGCATTTCAGTAGATCTAAGATCTCATAAAACTGAAATTTTAATAAGATTCACAGGTGATTTATAGACACACAAAAGTTTGAGAAACATTAACATAAGTAAGGCTTATGTTTTTCTAACCCTTTTAGCTAATTATTTGATCTTTATAGCTAACACTAAAGCTGATTATATCATAGGCTTTTTCTTGTCAAAATTGCCTTATGAGTAATTTAAGTAATTTCTCATCACAAATGAACTTTCAGATTGGCAATAGGAACTCTACTGCCATGACCATGCTAAAAACAGATCAGCTTTTCACGATATATGTTACACTGACATTTTCTAAAGGGAATCTTGCATAACACATTTGTATGCAGAGGATGTTGAGCAATTGAGCGTATTTAATGATAATATACCCTTTGCTATTTGAAAACAACAAACATAATCACATTAGTTCTGTTTTTTAAAATAGCAGATCCCAGTTTCTTTGCCTGGGTATTCACTCATCTAAAAAGTTTGTGGACATTTTTAGCACAGACATATCATACATGCAAGGCACCAGGTCATTTTGGCACAATTTCATCAGTTTAAAGATCCACCGGCACATCCCATAAGTCTAGATAAAATAACTCCCAATATTTGCAAAGGTCAATGACAGAGCTCCAAGACGCTTACAGTTTGTGCAGCATCAATGTCTTATATAACAGTCTACCTACAGCTCGGTTTTGGGCAAAGTACTGCAAATATGGAAAAATGTATCTAAATACTCTAAACAGGCTGCATAGTGGTTACAGAAAAACATGAGAAAAATAAAACAAAATCAGGAATATAATCACGTAAATAGCAAAACTATTCATATGTATGTATTCTAGGAAAAGGTGAAAAGAACATAAATAGGAAAGAAAGTAAACAAATATGATTCAAGTTTAAACTTACATCATTATTTTCCAGTCTATAAAGAAGTGTATGAGATTAGTTTAATTATATCTATAGAAACAGTCTTTCATTTGGACTGGCAAATAGTTCTAGAATACAGTTGCACTGTACTTTGCCTGTATCAAAGAGTGCTAGGATCTGTTTCTAAACTGTTGAATATTATACAAACTTTTTGAATGCTGTATAGGAAGTCTCATCTCTAGATGAGTGAGAATTAATCTCATAGTAAAGAGCAATGATTTCACACTGTTTCCTCAGAGCTCGCAGAACTACAGATTATTAAGCCTCCTTTTGCAGATTGTATTAATACATTTCTGACTCCTTGCAATCATTTTTCTCTCTAGTGTAGGTCCAGCTTAGGGGCCTTGGAATTGGAGGAGAAGATGGCCTGAGGAGTACAAAAAGCTTTTCCTTTGGAGTCAAGTTATTATTTAACATGTAGTTGATTCCGCAGGCTCACTCTATTTGAGCACCCACTTCACTCATGTCAAAACCTATAGTGGGAAGACAATTGAGTGAGGCACTGATCCTCTCATTAAAAAAAAAAAAAAAAGACTACAATCTAGGGATGAAATTTTCTTTGCTGTGCTGTACCTCAGCATGCCTTGATTCTCATCCTTTTATTGCTGATATTTAAACAGCTTCCTTTTCTGAGAAATGTCCTATTTTCCAAGACTTTTCCTCATAGTAAGAACTTCCTTCCTCCTATCTTCCCTTTACATAACATATATTTGAAAAGAAATCTCTCATTCCTTGATATCTCCTTGTTTGATTTTTGCTCCCACTACTTTCTGAAGTTTTTTTTACAGTGTCTCACTTCCTCTGTGAAAGATGATTTGGCTTAGTGTTTATTTAAATAAAACTCTGCAGTGTGTTTTATGTCACTGTTGATTCAGGCATCTATAAGGTATGGACACTAAGCTGGTAAAAGGTTTGATAAAGACAACGCAGGCAGGCACCCTGCTCCCACAGTGCTGACATGTAGGGGAACCATGGAGTTTGCCCATTTGTAAATTCCTTAGCACTTGTGAAACCATAAGATCAGTCTTCCTGTCTGTGTGACCCTCCTTACTCAGCTGGCTCTTTAAGCTTTTTACTCTGTTCTTTAATCGTTTTTTGAAGGGTTTGTTTTCAAACTATTTTTATGCCTTTGTGTTTTATTGTGATTTCATCAACTCTACTACCATTTATCTTCACTGGATTTCTATATCCAGCCTAAAATTTCCTTCAGCTTCAGACTTTAAAATCTCTGTGAATTACCTAACTCTACCTCCATCCCTTAATGAATTTCCAAATCAACACACACAAAGTTCAACTCATCAGATTACTCCAATACCTTCTGCTGTGTTCTATATCTTAACTAGCGATAGTATTAATCATTGTAACCTAAGCAAAAAACCCTCAAGGATCACTCTCAACTATTTTATTTTCAATAGTTGTCTGCATCCCTGACAATAAAATAAATACAGAAGGAAATAATTCTGTTATTTAATTTTTTTTTGAGATTTTTCTTTATGTGAACTTAATCCTCTCTCACACAGTGTAAAGAAAGACTAGGCATTTTCATCCATGTCATGATTTCACCTTCTAATAGAGAGCATTAGCTTAAATTCAACTCCCATATGGCATCCAGATAAGTATTTCTGTTAAAAACTCTTGAATTCCAGTTATCAGCAAAAGCTCAAACAAACAAGTCTTGACACAGAGTAAATGTATGGTAAATTTTTGTTAAACTGAACCTTTCTGTTCTAGAGAAGCTTAATTTCCCCTGGAGCCTGGATATCTTTGTATTAATAAAACAATACATATGAAGACATAGAGTAAAACAAGAATAGGCCTAAATATTATTACTAAAAATCCAATGGCTGTGCAAAATGAATTATATTAAGAATAAAGAAAAATAATGAGAACAGACTGTTCAGCTGGAGTCTCAAAGTATGCATATTTGTCTCAGGAATTAATATATTCATTCGACAAAACAAGCCAAGTTTATGATGCTTTGCTACTACAGGTAAATTATCAGAGAAGGGGCTGGGGATTTAGTTCAGCGGCATAAGCGCCTACTTTGCAAGCAAGCAGTCGTGAGTTTGATCCCTGGTACCCATAAAAAGGAAAAAGACAAAAAAAAAAAAAAAAGAAAGAAAAATCAGAGAAAGAGAGTGAGATCCAAAAGCTTGTTTTAAAGCGGTATATGACTCTAAAAAGACAATATATTTTGTTTCTTAAGAAAATTTCGACTCATTTCTGCACATGAAATTTTATCAAATAAAAAGTATCTACTGAAAACGTTCGTTAGCATAAAAGGTGATTGTTAAAGTAATGCAAGCATGTAAACTGCCCTACTGCTTAATACCAAAAGCTTGTCCAACTTATGAATATTCGCAATAACATAATTATGGAACTCATGGAATATTCCAAATCACAGCCTGTGAGCTCATCTGAGTTAGCTTTTTTCAGAGACAACTCAATTGATTTCATTTTTTATACTGAAGATTGAGGTAGAAGTTTTTAGAAATTATACCTTAATTTGTTCCTTTTTCATGGCACTATTTTTTTTTAGATATGGATGAAAGGCTACTTGTCTTTGTGGTAATTTTTGAATAATTACTTGGGATGTTTTTATGAAGCACTCATGCAATGACATTATATTAATATTTTTGTCATTATGTTAATGCTGTAAATAATTAATGTATACAATTTGAAAGTATAAAAGACTCACCGTTAGAAAAACCAGTGATGTTATTCATAATATTATTCAGCAAGTTTGTCAGAGCTTAAGGTTAGTTTACTAAATTCTAACTGTTGTTCAACAAAATGTATTCCTTGCATTCAGAATAATAGTATAAACTTCAGAAATAAAAAATATCCTATTCTTTCATGACCCAAATTATTCCTGTCACAATGTACAAAGCATCAGAGTCTGATCAATTAGGCATCTTTGATAATATCTCTTTTTTGGCATATACACAGCACATATAATTCTGGATCCTTAGTGAGGTCAGGTCTTCTTCTAATATCACATTAAAATACTGAAGAAAACCCTTAATGGGAATGTTATGAATATTTGTTTTATTAATCTCATATATATACATAATCTGTGTATATATTTGTGCATATTTTGAGCATATATGCTTCATATATCTATACCAAGTGTATATACCCATGTATTTCAGGTACATGAGTTTTTTAATGTAGCAGGAAACATAGACAACAGTCTCTGAGATACTTTTATAGCATCTGAACTATGCTTAACAATTTTGTAATATAATTTACCTGTTAAAAAAAAGTCACATTCTACAAGTAGCAAGTGTTTATTGTACAACTTAGTAACTTCATATTCAAAAGGCAGTTGAATGCCTTGACTTCTTAGCAAAGTTCAAAAAACTCAATTTCTTCTGCCCTCCTAGAATTTGGAGAGTATGTAAAGTTCAATCTCCCTTATCCACAGTTTAACTTTGCTCAGATTTGGCTACTCATATTCAACTGTGGTTCATAAATGTTAAATGGACAAAACCAGAAATGAATAATTCATACGTTTTAAATCATTTATTTTCTGATTAAAATAATAAAATTATTCTATATCCCACCTAAGTTTTTTATCCACACTAAATGTGCTACTTGTATGGTAGTCAATATGTAGAATGTTAGTTATCAAGTCAATTGCTACAATATCACAATGATGGTATTCAAGTAATCCTTGTTTTACTTAGTAATAGCCTGAATGCCCAAGAGTAGTAATGCTAGCAATTTGGATCAAAAAGAAACTTTAGAGTGCTTCCTTTCAGTGAAATGGAAAAGTGCTCAGCTTGACAAGAAACAAAATCATGTACCGAGGCTCTAAGATCTATGGTAAATCATCATTGCTAAATGCTTACCATGTAAGCATGTATACCACGTGCGTGTGTGTGTGTGTGAGTATATATATATATATACATATATATATATATATATATATATATACTTTATCATAGGTATATATGTGTAGGAATATAAATATATAAATATATATATATATATATATATATATACACACACACATGTACAAGAGAGAGAAGGAGAGGCGTGTCATCTGGTACTCTCCATTACTTAGGTCACCTATTGAGATTCTGCAGCAGATTTTCCCCAATAAGTGCTAGCAGAACTATTATATTTTGTTAAATATATTACCTAAAATATAATGTGGTCTAAAAATTATATCAGTTAACATGTATCTGCCAATGATTACACTTTTTACTTGGGAACTCTATGCAAGACCTGAAGCAGATGCACTCTAATGATTGTCCTATTTAGTCACATCCCTAGCAGAAGAATCGCTTTAGTGACGTAAAATCTGCTCCTAACACAAAAACGTTAAAGCCTGAGCCTAAATATGACTCAGGTGCTCTTACGCTGTGCTGCTAATAGCCAAAGGCTGTTGTGTTTGTTCTCTTCAGTTCCAAACACCATCATTTTCTAAATGTTCCCTTCAGAAAAGCCTGGGGTGGTGGGGCTGTTGTGCGAAAGGCTGCATCTGTTTGATACTGCCAGCACCTCCTCTCGTTAGTTCATTTGACAGGCTTGCTTGAATATTTACCTGTGACTAATAGAGACCTCTTTTCTCAACTCCAATTGACTCATTGAATTTTGAAAAGGCAGTGTGATATTGACATCCCGGTTACCACCTCTGGGACTGCTTCACATGCTGCAAATAAAAGTGTCTGCTGCTCGGTTAGTGTTGGATGCACCTGTGTGGAAAGATCCATCAAATAAACAAAGGCCTACTTTTGCTAGTATTTTCAGGCTAGTGTAACATTTCAATTTTATTTCTTACTACTCTCTTGAGAAAGCAAAACAGAACCACTTCTTTTTGACTATATACACTATGTGCTTTGATGCTTCCAAACTCTGCTGAGATTTTGATGTTGAATGTCCTTGTCCCCAAATCTTCCTAATTTACTGATCCTTTAAAACCTAGAAAAATTTCATTCCATCCACAATGACTGCCTGAGCTCTACACTACACCAACATACATTCTTTCTTTTGTGGACAACCCCAGAAGTTTGTCATCTAATTGATTTAGGACACTACTTTTTCTATCTCATTCAATCTATTGTTTTTATCATAATACAAACATTTCCTATTTGTTTCTCAATATTTTGTGCCCATATATTATTTATTGTTCAAAAGTATAAGTTGTATCATATCACAACTGCTAGCCTTTAATTTGGTCTGGAACCAGAATATAGTACTAAATACTTAATACGCATTATCCCATTTTATGCTTATAGCTGCTCTGTAAGTATCATTCTCATTCTAAAAACAGAAGGAAATTGATACGTTAAACATTTTATCTTTCAAAAAAAGTCTCAGTTATCCAGTGGTACAGTCAGACTCCCGGAAAGCTGGGAACCTACTACATCATAATGGTCTACCTTGTGCAAAGTAGGAATTAAACATAACTCTTACATTATTTGTTAAATTATATTGAAGATAAATATCTGTGAATATATTTATATATCTAGATAAGTGTCCTGGATTTTTGTTTCATGTAATTAGTGGAAATTTTTTCCCTGTAGCTAACAAAATACACTGATTTTCAAGGGTCAACTGCATTAGAATCAAGGGGCACTAGTTAAAGATTTCTGAGCAGCTCCTTGAATTCAGAGAATTAATTGCCATGACAATTGGATTTATAAATTCTCTGGATAAAGCTTGCACATGTTTTATGAAGCTCTGGCTGTAACCAAATGCATGGGGTTTGTTCTGTCTATTATGATGACGTCTATGAGGCAGTTGACTTCTGGTTGCAGGGTCAGCATTGATGGTTAGGCATTGTGTTTAGCAATGAAGCTGCTGGTCTGATAAAAGAATCACACCTGACCTCTCATGTAATTCATTTACACAGTGACTGCAAAAGAAAGCATTGTTACAAGCACTGTGGCCCTGGGTTAAGTGCTCTGACCTATATAGTAGTAGGTCTAACAAAATCAGAAACTTCTACGTGTTGTTTCCATGAAGAAAACAGCAGAGACTTCACATGTTCATCATCTTCTATCCCATTCTGGAGAGAAAAAGCAGTCCCCTTTATCTAGTAATTTATTTGTGTTAAGATACACATTTTAAATCAAGAGCTACTTAAATATCACTTCTATTCATTCAACAAACATTTATTAAACAGCTGTTTATAAAAAATAAAAGATTCATAAGTGAATAAAACATGATTGCAGCCTAAGAAAATCTTCCAAGCTGAAAAGTGCATGCCAAATAGAAGAAATAGGCATGGAAAAGAATGTGACAGAGAGTGCTCACCTTAGGGAATCTGTACGTAGGGATCGGGACCATTTTTCCAAAAGCCATTTAGACACTTTCTTCATTTTCTGATAAATGAAATAGAAAATACATAATTACTCTTCTCTCTGATGGGTCATATAATCTTTTGTATTCCTTACTTTCTGACTTCCTTTTGATATCTCTCTTTGCAAATACATCTCCAGTTCTTTTTCTCTCAATCTCTTTGTCTCAATTTCAGTTCTAATATACTGTGTAACCTGTTTCATAAAGTTAACAGAATGTTGGAGCAATTACATGTGTAAATCATAACCGCTTGCTATAGATTAATAGACCTAGATTATATTTATGATTTACTTTCACTTGAAGCACATTTAAAGCAAAATGAAAGCATGTTTGAATGTGCAAATAAAAATCTGGTGTCACATATAGAAATTCAAGTGATGGAAATAGTTTCTGAGACTGTGATTAACTCTTTAACCTCATAGATATTCCTTCTATTTTAGAATGCACATAGGATTTAAGGCAATAGAATCAACTATAATAGTCAGTGCTAACCATAAACATGGGAAATATATAGAACATTAGATTCATATAACTATAAATTTTTAAAATCCATTTTACACTATTTTTATCAAAACCTTTGAGAAGCAAAACTGACAAATTTTTATTTCATTTTTCTTTCTTCCTCTTACCAATATAGAATGGGCATATTAATAAGAAGTGAAATGCCATGAAGATGATGCAGAGATGCATAGTTAAAGCAAATTAAATAGATTCTCTACATACTGAGTATTGATAGCAAATAATCAGTTAATTCCTTTCATGCTCATCAGTAAATCTAAAAAATGTTAAGACATTGGTTCATTTTATTGAAGTACATCAAATTCACCAGAGGCAGGACCTACTCAGTCCATCTCACATCAAAATGTTTATCACCTAGAACATTGTTATCATCAAGAAGACACACATTCATACACAGAGAAAAGAAAAATACTGGGAAGGAAGAATGTAAAGGAAAAGGAACCTTTACACAATGTTGATGGGAATGCAAATTAGTAAAACCACTGTGGAAATCAATCTGGAGGTTCCTCAGAAAATTGAAAATTCAACTACCATATGTTGCAGGTATACTACTCCGGCTATATATCCGAAATCGGTATGCCACAGTGACATTTGCATACCCGTGTTCATACCAGCACAATCCATCAAAACCAAAAGTGAAACAAATTTAAGGGTCCTTCAGAAGATTAATGAATAAAGAAAATGTGGTATATATACCCAGCAGAATAATATTCCACCATAAGGAAGAAGAACTTGTTGTTTCGTAGAAATGGAAATCATCATGTAAAGCAAAATAAGTCAGACTCAGGCAAATGTCACATTCTTTTCCCTCATAAAGTGAAATCAAGAGAAAGAGAAAAAAGATGACATAACCATAGAAGGGAAACTAGGAAAAGAGGACTGGGAGTGAGTTGGAGAGGTTAAAAGAGGGTAACAGAGGGAGAAATATTAAAGTATTATATGCATGTATGAAAATGTCACAATGAAACATTAACCTGTGAAGAATAGTTAATATATAGCATTAAGTAGAATCTATATATGGCACTTAATTTTCACTATTCCCCGGGCATAACCACACAGTAAGTTGGGGTGAAGCTTATGCATCTATGATTTTGCTAATATCTGTGGGTGACTATGACATGACTCAAAATTTAAGAACCATTCTGGTAGACAAGAATGATGACAGACAAAAGCAGAGTTCATATAATTTAGCCAGTAAACTCATCCACATGATCAGGTAAAGACAGCATTTCAATCATCTGATTTTTTCAGAATCTGTAGCCTACCTAAATTAATAAATTTTCTTGGTCTTGTTTTATTTTAACAAAGCCTCCCTATTTGTTTAGCTGTATCACAATATTTAAATTTCTAACAGTGTTCCATAAAGATCTAGTATGATTTTGAAAATTTTTATAATATAGGAAATGTACTCTCTTTCTTTCTTGTGTTCTTTCTTTCCAGATTTTTGGTGCATATTTTCTGATTAAGCCTTTCCTCATACAAGAAATCAAATGGAGGAGGTGCCACATTTTCAGATGTTTTCTGTGCTATAAAGAGAAAACACAGTGCTAAGCCTTCCTCAGGGATTTTTATTGAGTTTTCAGATGACACCCACTCATTGATCGGCTGTCTCAAAGATTTCAGCAGGGAGAAAATCTTGAGTAAAAAGAATCATCTGTATTGATAAGTCCCTTCTGTTCAGCATCAGGAGAATGGTGCTTTTCAGTCTGTTTATTCCCATGATGTGTATAGAGATCTGAGCATCAAAGTAAGTCAAATCGCACACATTCGGCATGCTTGCCACCAGACATGTGGTACACAATGGAAAAAGTTTAAAATGGAATCCCAGAAGGAACCAAGTAAACAACTTTCTGTCAGTCTCCTTAAAAGCGACAAAACGTGCATCCCATGGCAGTATGGCTGGGCTTGGTTTCCAAGGTAATTTTATAATAAGCAGTCATAATTACAGAGTGGTTAATGACATTTTTACCATTATGAACATCTGGTATTTTTGAGGATAAAATAATATCTTTTTAAAAAGAAATAACTGATGAATAAAGATTATTAAAATATTGAGATGCAGCATGCAGACCAATGGCAGAGTGCATGCGTACTATGCAGGAGGCCATGGGTTCAATCCCCAGCACTACAAAGTGTAAAATAAATAAAATGAAAATAGTATTAGAATATTAAGTTGAATAGGTGTGGCTACGCTTTGCCTTTCTATATAAATTTCAGAATGTCAATATTGCCAAGATATCTTGAGAAATCAGATTATTACTGCATTTACTATACAAATTAAGTTGGAAATAACTAGTATTTTTTATATATTGGATCTTCTGTTACATGCACTGTGTCTCTCTATTTTATTTTAGTTTGTGTCAATAGAAGTTTTTCAATTTTCCTATATTCTGTACACATTTTGATAGATTTGTGTCCATGATTTTGATTATGAAAGGTATTATAAACGTTATTTTAAAATTTTAAATTCCAGTTTTTCATTAGTGGTTCAAGGGAAAGCAACTGGCTTTATGTACATTCTTGTATCCTGCTGCTCCGTATTTGTTTATTAGCTCCTAAAACTTTTAAAAGATACTTTGGTAATTTATACATAATTAATCATTATATCTGCAAATAAAAGTAATTTTATTTTCTCTTATGCATTTTGTACAAAAATTTTTTCCTCTTGTCTCTCGGCCCTTATTAGAATTCTCAGAACAGGAATGATGAGAGGAGACATCATGACTATACATTTTTGTTGGCTGCTCATTTAGTTTCAATCCTGACATATTTTGTTATCATCAATATATCTGTTGCATTCTATTTATAATAAAGAAATTTTATTGTTTCATTGGCTTTAGGAATCTATTTTGTTCTAGTATCTAACTTTATACCTGATAGTACTTTAATTTGTTTTCTTAAGTCACCCTTAACATGGAGACTGTCCATTATAAAAAGTACACATTGGCTCTGAAATATATGGCTAGGAACTTTTTCATAGTTTCCCATCTTTCTCTCTTCTACTTCTATTTGTTTTATTATTTTAGTTCATTAATACGTGTGTAGTACCTAATGTTCGCATTCCTTGCATGGAGTCAGTTCGTGTACACAACACATCTCATTCCTCTTTTCAGCCCCTTTCCTCCGGCTCCATCATCACTGGCCATTAGAGAAATGCGAAACGAAACATTGAGATTGCACAAAGAATGGCCATCAGCAAGACATCAAATAATAACAAATTTTGGAGATGCTGAGGAGATAGGAGAAGGAACCCTTCCATACTATTGGTGGGAGCATAAACTAGGGCAACAGTACGGAAGTCAGTATGGAGATTCCTCGAAGTACTAAAACTAGAAATTCCATTTCAACCAGATTATATCCTTACTTTCACTTTTAACTGAATCATTTCTATGCCATCAGAGAATACAATTATACATACATTGTATTGTAATAACAGATAAATAGAAAGATTCACCTGCTTCATTACTCTGGTTTTCAACTTTAAATTTACAGTTAAACACTTTAAATAAATAGCAATAACCCACTCATGAAGGAGTTTTCAATATGGCTTTATTGCTGCTTTAACTCATTTTCTTCTAAATTCCTCAGGAATAACTCATATATTCAATCTTACTCAAGTTTTGCACAGCATATATTATTATTTTATAATCATGATGACTTAAGGGTCATTTTGCTGAATTTTAAAACTTGGCTAGACCAGGGATATATGTCAGCAGCACAAGCAATTACCTGACAAGTGCAAGGTTGCAAATTCGATTCTCAGTACAAAAATAAACAACTTTGGCTAACTTTTTACACGTTAAATATTTAAATGCAACTTCACTGTTGCTTGGTTTCATGTGTTGCTCCTGAGAAAGCTGAAGCAAGACTAATATTCTTGCCATTATAGCTAACTTGATTATTTTGTTTAGAGGAACTGAATATTTTTTTTCCTTAAAATAAAGCAATATTATTAGAACATTTCAAAGTCATTTATTTTGGGTCATTTTCCCTGCTCACATTAGACCTTCTGAGAATATAAGGTTATCTTTTTTAGCTTACTAATTTATATATTACTTCTGTTTTTCTTTTGTATAAACTCTGATAATTCAACAACCAGATTTTTTGGCTGTCTTCCATTTCACTCACTTTCTCCTTAAACATTTTTTCTTTTTTAAAATGATATTTTGATTGTTGCTCTGCTTTTGTTCGATGTTCCTCATTACATTCCTTATTACCTCTATATTCTAGTTTCTTTTTCATTATGATTTGGTCCTTTGATTCAGCATGTTTTCTGAAGTGGATTGACTCACTGCATTTTTTGTATTCTTTCCTGTTATATTTACATTTCTGATTCTTTACATATTTAAAAATTATTGAATTTGGTTGAGAATATTTGCTTTGAATTTTGTTGAGAATATTTGCAATGGTATTATGCTACTTTATTGACTTTGGGGGGGCATAACAGAAGAAATATTTATTATGCTATTACAGACAGGTAAGTTACATAGAATTAATATGCAGTCCATGGAATCTGGGCCATCCAGGAAGTCGGCACAAAAAAATACAGAGACAAGATAACTGTGACTGACAGAGCAAGATAGAGGTGCAATGGCCAGGCTTGCTGAGATAGTAACCTGACATTATACTAAAATTAGCACCACCTGATCTAGTAAGTCCACATAGGCCTCAGCTGCCTAGATGGATGATCAGAGCATGTGAAACCAACCCTTCTTGAAAGAACCTTCTTTCTTTCCATGTACCCTTGCTATGTGACTCCTTTCTCTGTTGGATCCATATTAGCTAAGTGACTATACTTATGTTTCTATAGGTTAATGGTGATTTGACCCACATTGTTATAGTTTACACTGTGGCTTTGCCTTATAAATTACCTTGGACAAAGGGCCTTAATAGCCAACGCATTTGGGATCCTGCCTGGAAATTCGGAAACTATTCTTTTCTCCTTATTTTCAATAAAAATTTCTAACTTCTCTGTTTCATTCATTACTTCATTCCTGCATGCAATGAGTACATGAACTGAGCGCATTTGACATCTAACAGATTGAAAGCTATTATTTCTCCTGTATCATTTTGAAGACCTCACTGAGATGATTGCAAAGTTTTTCATGGCACCTCTAAGCCTTTTGACTGAAGTTTAGATTTGATTCATTTAGGTAATAAAAAATTGCCATCCACTGTTGATTGGATATGCCTTTTATTTGTTGCTTGCACCATGTTAAAAGTTTAGAGCATGAAAAACTGTGATGTGGGTTTCTGTGATATAACATTTTATTTTTGCAAGCATGGATTTGTATTTTTGACGAGTTTGGTGGTTATAGCATGGGTGTACTCTGGACAGCTTTCAGACTTGAGTCTATTCTGACAGCTTGAGAAGTTGTGCCTGAGGATACAGCTGGAGGCTATGGGACAGGCTTTGGAAGTTCACCTATGTCAGGAATGTGATAAGGAAAGAGCAGTATGCTTCTCTGCAATTCTGAAAATCTTTTTTTTTTTTTTTTTTCCTTTCAAGTTGGAAGTTCCTAAACCCCTAGAAAATGAATGAAGTCAATGCACCGTTGGAAGACTTCTGGTCTTTCTTGTTCTTCTACCCAAAAGAATTCAGTTCTCATGCCCTGCATAGTCACTCTACCATCCCTTCTCCATTGCCTTGTCCCAGAGAAACAATACAACTTACGACAGTGCTTTGACTAGATAATTCTCTTTTCTGAGGCTGCTAGATTTTAGCACCATCCCAGAGTGGTGAGTTTCCCTGCCCCTGTAACCCTAGCAGGGTAAAGATGAATTTCAATTATCTCTGGGTCATAGTCTTAAAAAGTAGTCCAGATTTAACCTGCCTCTCAAGCTCTCAAAGAATAAATGTAAAAATGTTAGTGCGAGTTTATCAGCCTTTCAGCCATTTGGCAGAACTGGAAATTAACTCTTTTTACTTTTCCCTCCCTTCAAAGATAGTGCTCCGTAGGCAGCCTGGCATGAGCTTTTCTACATGAATATCAGAGATGCCTAGACTAGTGACAGAAAATAGGGCAGAGCTACCACCTTGGGAATTTGGACCTAGTTTGAGCAAGTGCACATGTGACCTAACCCAATTTTCTTTCATTTCTTTCCAAATGTATCTATTCTGCTCCCACTGCAGTATTACTGTAGCTAATCTTGTGGATGTTCAACAACTGAAGGTTTGGATACCAGAGCTGAAAAAGTGTTGGGCTAAGAGACAAGCCAATATTTTGCCCTTCTAAGTTCAATAAGGACACAGACTATGAGGGAAACTTTTCAATAAGATCCTATAATTTTTGTGAGTCATGCATCATCCTGGGTAAGGAGATTGTTGGACTCCAGAGGACAGGAGTCAACCAGCATACAGTGTGCCAAAAAGGAACATCACCAAAAACAACAACAACAAAATAAAAACAAAAACAAACAAAAAAATAGCTCTCATACTTTCATGGGAAGCCACAAGGTAAAGCAAGGGCAATACACATCCTGGTGGCTGAACTGACAGAGGAGCTAAGAAACTCTATAAATGATTCCAAAAGTAAGACTCTTAAAGAGCCTTGATGGATAAAAAATGTTAATTTTTATGAACACAAGTATCACTTTAACTTGATCTTAACCACAAAAAAGTATAACCACAAGATGAATAAACAATAATACTATAATAATAAAGGCTACATATAAAAAGAGGGCTTCATTTACTCCTGCTGGCAATCGCCAGCTATACTTGTAGCTGATCACTGTTATGTTTCAAAGGAAACTGGACCTATAAAATCTCCCCAAAAGTCTTTCAATGCTTTAGCTAAAATTGTTCTTCCAAACCACCAAAATTCCATCTTATCACAGTTAAAACTGGAGGAATTTGAGCACTACTAAATAAAACTAGTTGTCATTAGATTTATAATTTGTATCAGATGAAATCTTTTTAAAATGTCAGACTGATAGGGAACGTCCCTCAGTAGACAGGTTAAGAGCCTGCTGCTTACAATCACTAATCTAGTACTTTAAGAACGAGATATGAATGTGGTTCTTTTCCTCAATCTGCCTTTCCATTTTAGTACTCCTTCTTTGATCATAATGTAATATAATCTCTTGGAAAACTTTGTTTATTCTTGCCTAGAGGCTGAAAAACTCTAAGTAATCATACTGCAAAATCCAAGGTAAATGTGTAACATTCCTTTCATCAGGTTTCACTCAACTGACCTGAGGAGAGTTCATAATAACTAAAGCCCAACATGACTTCTATCCAAGGCCCCTTGGATTAGTCTTCTAGTGAAAGCCCCTGACTAAAATCTTTCTTTACACTGACTGTCATTTCAAAGCAGCTAAGTTGAAATATCATCCATTTTCCTTTATCAGGAGTTAGGCATAGCTCTCTAGAGGGGATATTTTATAGGCAGCTAAATTAGTTAGAAGCATATAAAATCTTCGAGGGACTGGGGTTTAAGAAAATCAGCAGAGAAAATTCAGACATCAGAAATGTGGATTGGAATGTGTCTTTAAAGAAGGTCAAGCCTCAAGATAAGGATGCAATGAACAGACCTAAATGCTCCCTAAAGGATAGTAATCTGAGATTATGCCGTAATTAGCATCCAGCTGGTCCAGTAGGCATCAGTTGCTCTTGTGGGTGACCAAAGCATCTGCACCCATCCCTTCTAAAAATGTTTTTGCTCTTTCTGTGTACCCTAACTGTGTGACTGTTTTCCCTATCGATTCCATATTAGCTAAGTGTTTATACTGCCACTCTTTCAGGTTAATGGTCAATTGGCCCACACTGTACTCACAGTGTGACTTTCTTACACAAATTACCCTTGGCAAAAGGCCTCAGTGCTCACCCTACTTGGGACCTTGCTTGGAAACGTAGAGACTCTTCTTAGCTACTTATTTCCAATAAAACTTTCCTCTTTCCTTTTGTTTATAACTTCATTCCTCTATGTTGTGCAGCCATAAACTTGGCTTACATGGCATCTAACAGGTTGGGAGATATATTTCTCCTATACAGCTATACTCAAGCCCATACATTGAGTGTAGGTTGACCTATGTTATACCTACGGTGTGACTTTGCCATATAAATTACCCTGAAAAATATCCTTGTGGCCACTCATTCAGAACTCCTTCTGGTAATCCAGGAGTTATTCTTCTTTCCCTTAATTCCAGTAAAAGCTTCCTAACTTCTTTCCTAACTCCTAACTTCTTTCAAAATTTATTCCTCAATGCTATGAGACCAAAAGCTTAGTGCAGTTAACAGGTCAAAATTTATATTTTTCCTAAATCAAGGATATATTTTTATTTCAATTTTTCAATTTAATGTTTACAGTATTTTCTTGATAAATTTGTGTGAAGTAATTCTTATCCTTTTGTTGATAATTTTGATTATTCAAAAGCACTATACACTCTCACAAGCATAATAGCAAGATGTGCAAAAGCTGATTCTGTTGATGATGATAGTGATGGTGATAGCAAGAAAGCTGGTATGCTGGGTTTGTGTTTTGTTTCTGTGAGATCCTTGACATATTAAGGGTGGGGGCCTGGAGTTTGCATGAAAAGATTTGAACATGCTAAGTGCTCTACCACTGACCTGCTTCTCCAGTTCTCATCCTTAACTTTTAACTCCTTTTTGTTCTTTCTTTTCTTTGCCACCCTTGTCTATTTATCAGATTTTCCCCCAAAAGTAATGATTCCCTAACGCTAATGCCCCAATGTTTACTTACTTTTAAGCACAATCCCAGTAGCTGATCCTGGGAACTACTAATTTCTTCTATTTAGTATTTTCATACTTACCCTTACAATTTCTCTTTCTACAGGTGATTGCCTGTCTTGTAACTAATCTTCTGTTCCAGTCTTTTTTCTTACAGAAACTTTTAAGATTCCTCCTTTCAATCTCCATAACAACACTTTTCAGGGAGGAGAGCTTTGCTGGAACTTTGGTTTTATTTCTCCACTGACAAGTATGTGGAAGTTTATAGTAGTCTTTATTGTTTATTAATGCATAAATCAAAGCCAATTATAATTTTGTGTTCTTATTTGCTAATTGTATTATTTAGAAAATTGTGTGAGCAGATTCAGGTGGCAGTCACTACTCATGATGGGGGGACTGCTCAGGAAAGTTTGTGTGCAAGAAAATGTAAGTTTCAGAAGGTAAGTGGAGGCTCAAAAGCAATATTAAAAGACACAGTTAGAGATGAAACAATAATTCTCTAGGTTAATTATAGTAAGAAATCAGCAATGGAGTTCAAAAAGTGAGGATGGGTTCAGGTGGCACCACAAGCCATCAGGACTATCAGTAAACTTCTTGAGGCATGTCTCTGCTTATAGAACTGCTACTTCTAAACTAAATTTTTTGTTCATCAACAGCAAAGTAATCAGGTCACATACTGAAATAATTTCCTACCAATGTGTGGAAAAAATTTATTCTCTAGCCTTCAAGGAGATTCTAAAGGAAGCCCTACTGAAAATGACTTATAAGGCTGTCAATATCAGTATATTTTGATACACTATGACAAATTTTGTCCTATTTTCATTTTAAAATGGATATCTTGGAATTTTAATTCTTTTAATTTAGTCAATTAAATTGATACTTTATTGTTTTCAAGTTAATCATTGTAGAATTTAAACACTAAGGGATGGTAAAATTTTTCTACCAAAGAAGTGAACTTGTTTGATTTGAACATGGATTTATATAAACTGCTATCAATATAGGTCACTTGGAGAACTGGGATGCCATATTTAAATTATTCTGAAGACTACAAAATTAATAGTCTTTGAATGTTTGGAAAAAATGTCTAATATATTGTAGCTACTAAGTATTAAGTATGTTTGAAAAATGAGCTGTCCTAGCTTTATTTTATTGCATGTCTATCTCTGCTTTTAGATCTAGTTTACAAAAAGAGAAAGAAAGAGTATTTTATAGGTCATTTCCATCTGACTGTGGTCAGTAACACCAAAAATATCTGAAGAAGCCTTTCCATTTTTAGAAGCTGAAGTTGAAAAGTGAAAGAAGTTTCCGGAAGCAATTATGATTTTTAAAAAGCAAGGGCTGTTGTTAGGAGCATGGATTATGGCAAAAGAAAATGTTTAGTACAAAGATGAACATGAAAATATTTCTAAATCTGATATCCTTTCATAATGTTTATTATGATTTTGTAATATATTTCTTAATTCAATAAATTAATTTGTGTTTGTCATGTTTTTCTTTTAGTATGATATAGCCATGAAGACAAAACGCTTTTTTCAGAGGAGTATTGGATTTAGTACTTAGTTTCATGATGATTTAGATGATTCCATCTTGGATCATTGCTATCGTACTCTGTCAGAACTTGGGTAAAAACTGTCTGTGTGAAATACACTTACCCACATCACAATTTTAGGGCATGGTGTGCAACAAATAATCTGAAGCTTAAACTAAAATGTTTCTTATTGGGATTATCTCAGTGATTCTGATACCATCATCAGAATGGTGTGGTAAAACAGGAAGCAGTTTGGACATTAGACTCTTTTTCCTTGCCCTCTCTCTACCTGTTTAGTCAAAAGAATAAATGACCCTACATATTGTCTAAAGGTATTACATAGAGTAAAAATTGACATAATCAAATAAGATAAACAAAAATTGACAGAATTGGAAACTTTCAAGTCTGAGATGCCCCAAAACTGTGTTAGGATACAAAGTCCTTTGATCTCAGTTTACTTTAATATCCTCCAATTGGAGAAATTCTCATCACTTTTCTAATTAGATCTTCTACTTAGAAAGATCTTGTTACTTTTTTTTGACGTTCTGAGAAAATGTAATAGAAATGGCAATAGATACCAAGGATAAACTGAAGAAAGATAAATGAGGGCGATAGTTCTATAAACTATACTACTGTGTAGAAAACAGGATACTGGTCACTGGAAGATACATTAATGCTCAGGGCTATATTTGTGAAGCCCTAAACACCAAGGATTAAAAAATGTTACCTTTAGCACCAAAGCATAGAATTGATGGCTCAAGGAAACTTACGTTTATTAGTGAAGAAGTAACACCACCTGCCACTTTGTAATTCTATGAAACACTAGGGAACACCTTCCTGAATGTTCAGACTTACTTGCTTTGCATCTTGGGAAAGTTAGAGAGCAGTATTTGGAAGAGGTCACACGGTGGACTCTGCATAGAGACCAATGTTTATTAGTTATGGAATTACCAAAGGGTTTCATGTTTGTAGATCCCTTCTAACATCTATGACAGTGCTATAAAACTTAATGATTGGTAAATAATTGTAATAAATAAATTTAAAAATGGAATTCATGAGTGATAGAATCTAATGGCTTTGGTACTCACTGTTTAGAGTGCTAAATATAGATGAGTTGAGATCATCACTCTGTGCTACATGCAAATAAAGAAAATCTTATAAGGGAAAGCAAAAATGAGTACATCATATTCTGGGCAAATGAACTATACTGTGGTTAAAATAAAATCAATCAAAGGCATTTACAATAAAACCTTGTTATAAATATTTCTTTAATATATTATTACTTGAATTTTATAAACTATTCTTAAATTTAATATAAAATATGTTTTATTTAAAACCTCATCTCTCAGTGAGATTTTACAATATGCAATCAGTGTTTTTCTAGCTAATGTAGCTCATATCAAAAGTTCAGCTTAAGCCCTGAGTTTGAAGGTAGAACACATAAGAACACTGAAAATGTCCTCAGTCATCACTTCCTTGCTCTACGGGAAAAGAAAACCAGAAGAGGAGGTGGGTGGGAACAGATGCTACTTAAGTAGAATTCCACTTGAGTTATTTTAAGATTTAAATCCTCTACAATCTGAATTTATGATTAATTTTCTATTCATGTGGTGTGATATTGTTGTAGTCGAAAAGCAGAAGTTTGGCCAACAAATGTTCAGAGGAAAATATAGATCATTTTATTATTTGACATTTATTAAAGGGACTCTGATAAATTCTCCAAGTTGGCTAACTCTCATTTCCCTTCACTGAAGATGGACGTATTTCTTCTTGTATTTCCCTGTATCATAGTATAAGAACTAAAATTGTATCTGCTATATAGTAATTTTGAACTTTTATTGAAACATTTTGATTATAGTCATGGCTATAAAAAGTGAAGTACAAAGATTAAAGTTATGACTTCCATAAAAGAAATCCCTGAGTTAGGATACATAATCGTGAGTTCAAAAAACTATTTATTTCTGTTAGTAGTATTATGAATCAGAGAACTAACTAAATTTTGATCACTAACACAAAATAGTAACTCCTAAAAAGATCATTGATATTCAAATATAAAAGAAAGAATTCTAATATATTCCAAGCAGAAATATTGTTCAGGACGGGTTAATTTCACACACAATAGAGAAAGGGAATGTCTTCAAGCCTTTCTGACAGAAAATAATCTTAAATCATATTTTTATACTTCAATAATAGCAAATGTCAAATATTCAATTAATTCTAATTTATGTTTCTAAAACCTTCTTTCAGAGCAGTATTAAGTTCACAACAACAAAAAAAAAAAAGTGGGGGGAGGAAAAAAAAATGAAGAGCTGCAAAGATTTCCCATATGGCCCCAGCTGTCACACATGCATAGTTTTCTCTGTTATGAGTGTCCTCCTCTGTGATGGTTAATGGTGATCATCAATTTGATTGGATAAAAAAAACGCCTAGCACATTAAAGCACCCTTTTAGGTATGTTTATAATGATGTTTCCTGAGATTATTGACTGTAGACAGGCAAACCGAGGAAAAATTTCTACCCTGATTGTGAGTGGCATTATCAAATAAGCTTACAGCCAAAATGGAATAAAAAGAGGAGGAAATCAGCTTGCTTTACAAAGCTCTAATCTGTTCGAGTGGGTGTGTCTTTTGCTGTTTTACCACCTGTGAACATGAAACTCCAACTCCTTCAGCTGCTCAACACAAAATCACTCCACCATCTATCTAGGGAGCTTTCAATCCTTTAGTCTCAGACTGATGGCACACACTTGACTCCTCTTATTCTGTGGCTTCTAGCTTCATAGATGGAGTGACTACTAGAGCCTCTGGATCCCTCACATGCAGACAACCATTGTGACCATAGTGGACTGCCCAGTCTCTTAGCACAAGCCTAGGTTATAAATCAACTTGCATAATTTTATGGATAGATGATAGATAGATAAATGACAGATAGACAGATGATAGATAGATTCTTTTCCTCTAGAAAATTCTAATCAATTCAAAGTCCAACGTGCTACATTTGTTACATTAAATTAACCTTCAGTGAACACTGAGCATGTGATTATCACAGTCAATTCTTTATATTATAGTTCACTCTTACATCCTATGGGTTTGGAAAGTTTTAATGATGTATTTATGTTTTTATAGTATCATAGAGAATAGTTTTCCTGATAAAAATTCTCTGTGCTGTTTTAACATCTGGCAAATACTGATACTTTTATTGTACAAAGAGCTTTGTTGTGTCAGAGATATTGCTCAGGGATACAGAGCCTGCCTGACAACTGTAAGGTTGTGAGTTCAATTCTTGGTACCAAAAATTTTAAAAAAAAAGTTTTCCTTCCTCCAGAATGTCATTAAGTTGAAATCATAAAGTATATAGCTATTTCTCACTGACATTTTTCATTTAGTAGTATGTATTGACTGCTCCTCCATGTCTTCTCACCAGTTTATTAGCTCTCAGCAATAGTTCCTTGATCAGCTCCACCACAGATATCTTACCTAACAGAGGAAATCCTGGTATCTTTCAAGTCTGCGAATTTAAGAATGAAGCTGCTATAAACATCCATGTACAGCTTTTTGTATATGGACATGAGTGTTAAGATTTTGGGGGTAAATAAAATATGGAATTTCTATATTTTCTGATAATGGCATGTTTAGCGTTATATGAAATTGCCAGGCTGTGTCCATAAATTTGCCTTCCCACAATCATAGAATGACATTAATTTTTGCTTCACTTTATCATCCTTGGGTGTGGTCAGTGCTGGATTTTGGCCCTTCTAACAGGTGTGTAGTGCACACTGTGTTTTAATTTGCATTGGCTGATGACATGTACGCAGAACTGCTTTTCATATGCTTATTTTCTATTTGTATATCTTTTGTGGTGAAGTCCCTATTAAGATTTTTTAATTCATCTTAATGGAGTTTTGTTTTTATTATTGAGATTTAAGAGTTTACTGTATACTAGCATTTTTAGATAATGGACTGTTATGGTTTATATCTAAACTGTCCCCCAATACTTTCATGTTCAGAGGTGTGCTATTAGAAGTTGACTGAGTCATGGGAGTGCTAGACTCATCAGAGAATGAGTCCATTGATGCATTCATAGCTCATGTGCAATGACTAATCCTCAGGCATTTATCAACTGTCTTTTGTAAGCATTTTTTCAGTCTGTGATTTGTCTTTCTGTTCCTTTGTCACTATCTTTTGCAGAGTAGAAATTTTTAATATTAATGCAATCTACTTTATCAACTTTTTCCTTCTTAATCTTGTGTTTAAAAAGGCATGGCCAAACCCCAAATCACCTGGATTTTTGCTTATAATTATATTCTTCTTCTTGGTATTGTATAGTTTTGGCTTTTAAAGTAAGTCTGAAATTCATTTTGAAAAATTTTTGCAAAGGGTTGAAGGTCTATGTGTAGATTCATTTTGGTATGTGGATATCTAACTATTCCAACACTATTTATTGAAAGGACTATCTTTACTCCGTTGTATTGCTTTTCCTACTTTGAAAAAGATCAGTTGACTTACTTTAAGTGGTCCAGTTTGAGAGCTTTCTTTACTGCTCCCGTGATGCATTTGTCTATTCTTTTGTCAATTATCACTCAGTCATTGTAGCTTTATAGTAAAGTTCTCTAACTGGTTCTTGTCTTTCAGTGGCCACTTTGAGTCTTTACTTCTCCATAGAAATTTTAAAATAAGTGTGTCGATAACCAGAAAATAACTTTCTAGGAATTTGTTTCAAAATGCTTTGAATCTACAGATCAACTAGAGATGAACTTACAATATTAAATCATCCTATTCATGAATATAAAATATTTTTCATTTATTTAATTTCCTTAGCTTCTTTTGTCAGCTATGTAATTTTGTTCATGAAGGTTCTTTGGTTAGACTTATACCTAAATATTTCATATTTTTGTTAGGAAAATTTTTAACTAAAATTGTACTGTAGGAAGTGCAAGAGATTGAAGAACTCACCATATTGCATCTAATTCCTATATCTTGCATAGATTTATTACTTATAAAATTCTTGAGAAATAACTGAAATTTGTCACAGAAAAATAGATATACCAAGTGAAAAGAGCCTACAAGCAAGAAAATAAGCTAAATACAATCATAACTGTGACTACAAGCTAATGGACTGATCTGCTCTTGGCTGACATCTAAGGAAATAGAGGCACACTTGAATTGTAAGATATTGCAGCTATGTCTCAATCAAGATATTAAATATACGATATGCTATAAATACAAGAATGAGCAAGGAGTCAGAAATGACAATCAATTTAGCGAGGGTAGGTAAAAGAAACCCATTTGATTTGAGACTTAGATTTTAAGTTCGGGACAAGAAAAAAATTAAATTCAATGTTCTTTTTAATGTCTAATAGATATTGGATTGGTAATATAAAATTTATAGAAAATACACAATCACCTGTTGGTGTTAACTCTTGCTGTTGTTTTTACTAAGTGGTTATCTTGTAAATACTTTGTACCAAGACAAATAGCAGTCTATGTGTATCATTTAAATATATTCTTTTCAATTATTTTCCCTTTCTTTAAGAGCTTCCTGTCTCATATGTCTCTCACAAAACACGATCAACATTTATGATTAGAGTGTGAATTTTAGTCTACAGATACATGTTGGCAAGAATTATATTTTATTTCTATAATTCACTTAATTCTGATTTTAACCCTCTAAGTCAACAATCTGTAAGGAAATTCAATTTCCATAGTCATTTTGAGCCCCACACCCATTTTATGCCAATTCTTGGAGTCAGTGCACAGTTCAAAAGCATAAAGACAAGCATGAGATTGAAAATCTCGTTACTGACAATACAAAAGCAACTTATTTTTGAATAATATGATAAAACTAAACTTTAAATGAATATTAAACAGGTTATAGTGAGACATCTATTTTTAATTCAAGAATGTTGGTTTTACAGCTGGTAACACAGAAGAAAGAAAGAAGAAGCTACTAAACTTAGCTACTCTGGCATATAAATAAAAATGAAGTCTACAGATCAAAATAGATCCAACCAGGGAGCTTTGTGAATATTTTTTCTTTTGCTGAAAATAAGTGCTGGTTCATACTTCATGTTATATTGTACAATATATATTTTGAAAATTTGAAATTCCCCTGTGGTTTAATCATTGTTTATATTTTCATGGTTTCTATTCTTTGAACTTAAACTGTCACATTAATTCATATATATATATATATATATATATATATATATATAAATTTATGTGATTGTGCAGAGTTTATATGTGTTTGATCCCAGGCATCTCTTTTTAAGGTGAATGAAATTCATGCAATATGCAAAGATGGGTTAACTCAGTAGGATTAAAGAAACTTGTAATTCACATTTAGTCAGTATTTATTTAGTTTACTCAAGATTTATGTAAGCTAAAACACTTTAAATTTTTGAGACTAGAAACCACATACTTTTTATCAGTTGCAATATTTATTTTCTTAAACTCAAATGTAAATTCTGCATATGTCTAATGGTATGAGAAATACTATTAATGCTTTATATTTGTTGGACAAATTTTCTATTGAAATCTGGGGGAAAAAACCCTTAATTTTATTTGAAATATCAGACCACAGGATTCTTCCTACATATTCATAAACATTGTGCAAATATAAACTATTTACTGAAGAGTCATATATTCTTCTAATAGATTCTAAAGTATATTCAGAATTAAATATTAAAAAGTCTGTATTTCAGAATATTTTATTGTAATTATCAGCATTTGAAAATGTATTTATCAAATCTCCACCTAATTAAGGCTCAATATTTACAAATGAGTATCAGAGTGAAGTTTTTTTTTTTTAAAGAAAATATAGCAGTCAACATATTTAAGAATAGTACATGGAAAATATTATGCAAAATGTTTTAGAAAGTAGTGACTCTTGTGTATTACCTGTTAGTAATATAATTAAAAGTTCAAGTGCAAGGTGAAAATATGCTAAGATCTGTAGATTACAGAGGAATGCATTTCAAAGAAGAACCATGGAAAATAGTAGCTGAAAATCCTCAAAAAAAAAAAAAGATTAATACTCTTCTTGAGTATATATACATGCACACACATCTATATATTCAGTTTTTCAAAATATTCTATGGTATAACTGTCCATTACTTTATCAGAAGTGACACAGATTTCTTTATTCTCCCTCTTTTGTTCTTTCTCCTTTGTTTTCACGCTTTCATTTGTCTTTTTTTTTTTCCACTATAAGAGATTGAACTCAGGACCTTTGCACTGCAGCAGAGCACATTTTATCTTCTGAGAGAGCATATTTTGAAATTTCTCATATTGGACTGGAATTTGAATCTTTCTGAATCAGATTATTATTACTGATTCTAGGCATGCATCAACACATATGCTTGAAAGTTTCTTATATAAAGAATATTGTTAACAATACTAAAACCAAAATTAATTCATAAAATAATAAAAAAGAGATATTACTTATGAACAAAAATACAAGGAGCCTAGATCAAATGTAAATGGAGTTCAACATACTACTCACAGTGTGTTCTAAACAAACTAAATTTTGTGTTGTGAGTGCAATGATAACTAAATTTTACAGAACTGTAAGTAATTAAAGTTCTTCAAGGAGAAAATTAGCACATGAAATTGAAAATAGTTATTAAAATAGTCAGAAATTAAAATAAATTTTCTTGAGAAAACGTCACTTTACAGACACTTGGAGGGACCCATAACCTTAATCATGGAAGCAAAATTGCTTACATATGAATATAGATACAACAAACAGGACAAATTGGTGTTACTTTTACAGGACAATCAAAAGGAATTTAATTCAAATAATTGAGATGCAACAAGTATAAGTAGTTATTCCACCCTAAAAAACATATTCCCTGCAGCAAAGAAAGTAGGCAGGACAGTAGGCACTGGTTAGATCTGCTGAGGAAAGACTTTATTCTTTTTCTTGTGCTGAGGCAAGGATGATCAACAGAAATCATTTGTAAGTTTAACAGTTTTGGAGTAGAAAAGGCCTACATCTCACCTCATGCCAAGAAATGAGAGGAGGCAAATGCTTTCAGTGTTTCCATGGAAGCATAGCACAGGAGAGCAAGGTGGAAATGCACATCTGGGAGTGCCAAGGCAAATGAAGGTATTACAAATCTCAGCGTCTGCATGAATCCAAAGGAAGATGCAAAAATAAACAAGCATGTTCCAAGAACAGGCTGATTATAAATAGCAATTAAAACCAACAGTCCTGAGTACGACCTGATAACTAATACCTCTGCAATTATTGCAGAGGGAAGTCATGATCAAGATCCTAGTCTTTCTGCTGAGAGCATCATCTTATGTAAGACATGACAATGAAAGGTATTACTGAATCAAGTGAGGCATGTGTGACATGACCACAATTTGCTGTGAACTAAAAGGTAATAAACATATTACTAGACATAATGGGGATATAATGGAGAGGTCAGGTATGAAACGTGAAAAAGATATTTATCTCCCCCAACAAATTGTATAACCCATTTTATATCTTCATACTTACTATTCATATATACATTTACATTTCAGTATCTAAATTTGCACTTGGATTTATCTGTCTATGTCTAAACTATATGTAAACATGTAGCGAAAGAGAATTACCTGAAAGAGTGTGTAACCAAGAAACTCTGAAGGTAGATAAGGAATATTTGCAGCAGGTGGCATACAGAGAACCCACAGTTTGGCTATATTTATTTTTATCACAGGGGATTTTATAATAATAATGAATATTTCCTCTAATTTAAAAAGAAATTAATTGAAAGCCTGGCCTCGTGGTGCACTCTTGTAATCTAAGTACTTGCGCTGATGCAGGAGAGTTGTTTGTAAGTTTGAGACCCCGCAAAGTGAGCCTGAGGACAGTCTCAACTGTATAACGAGACCCGTCTCAAAAAGGCAAATTCATATATAAATGCATACATAAATACATAAAAAATAATTTAAAACTGAGTATTTACAATTTATAATTATATAACTTAAATTATTCAGATATTTAAGTGGATTGTTTTAAAATAGTGCAGTTTTAACCACTTTCAGAAGCTGTAAATTTTCCAATTTCACTTAATAATCATAGATGTCTCTCAGTGTAATGTACGTAATATAATGTAGAGAAAGAACTCTGTGACCGGTAAAACAATTTCTTTTCCATACACCTAAATCAGTTTTCATAATATGTGTTGAATACTGTGCCGGATTTATTGGCTTTAGTGTTTCAGGATTTCACATGAAATTGCAGCTTCACAGTCAGTTATTTAAAATGTCTAAACCAAATTTATAGCAATCTTAGATCTTGGCTTAATTAAAAGCACCAAAGTTTGAGATAAAAACAACCTGATTTTCAGTTTCTCTCTGTTGGTTTACTTGCAATTTATTTGTGTGTGTATTTCGCTAAATCTTTTAAAAAGGCTTCTCAAGACTTGGTAGATTTTAAGAATTATTGATAAAGGAGAAGCCAACACATTGTATTCTTTTAAAAATATTTATTTTGTTAAGGAATAGATTTTTATTCCCTGCTACATTCTTCTGAATGTTTTCATAAGTTATGGTACAACAATATTTTTAATTTTATAAGAGAATTTACCAATAAGTGGACATATGTGAGTTGTGAAGAAAGAATATATATAGTTTTGTTGTGTTTTGTAAAAGTGTAGTAACAGATTAAGAAACACTAGTATTATGATTTTGGGGTCAGAATTGATATCCTATTAATAATTAGAACAAATTAAGCACTGGTAGCTCAGTCTGTGTGAAGAGTATCTGTTACATGAGACATGGAAAAATAAAAGCTTCAGTTGGTTTTCACTTTAATGAGTTTTGACTAGTGCACACCTGTTTCTCATTACCTATAGGAGAATTATAGCAACGCAGAAAGAAATGGAAAAAAAAAAAGAAAAGAAAAAGAAACACCAAAAGGAAGGCTGTAACAGTCTAAAAACTTTAGAAAATGTCTTCTGATTGTCACAGGGAAAGCATTTGTTTAATGTTTCCATTTATCAATATATTTATAAAATGAAATATGAAAAGCATTGTGCTTGAGAGCATTGCATTTATTTTTAAAATTGTGCCAAATGAATAAATATAAAAGGCTTTTCCAAAGCTTTCAGCACAAAAATGTACAATAGCCCAACATAAATTCTTCTAGTCATTTCAACAGGCTTACGGAGCCTTTTCACAAATGTATTCAATTAGTTAGGCAAACATCCTAAATTACACATTAGTCATTTTTCCTTAGCTATTGAATTTATCAAGCAAATATTACATTTGAAAAAGATAAACTATTTCAGCCAGAAGTGTTAGTGTATTGAAATACTTTTTCCCTTTGAAACTTATTTTAATTCTAGTGAGCACTATTTATTGAATTCCTATTAAATGCCATCCAGTTACAAGTACTTACCAGGTATTATCTAATTTATATGCACTGCAATATCATAAGGTAACTATAATTATTTCTATTTTATAAATTAAAAAATGCATCAAATCATTGAAAATTTCGGAGCTAGTAAGCAACAGAATGAAAGTAGCATGTTACTCAGATTTATTAATTCTAGGAATCATGATGTTAAGGACTGTAGCTGTATGAAACAGTATTTATTTAATTGCTGATTAGATATTTGAAGAATATACTGTGTACTCTGAAATGTTAGCATTTGTAGAGAATGTCTAGAATTATTCTTATGGCTACAGAAATTATTTATTTGCTTTTGGAGAAAAGTCTGTTTTATTTCCAGAGATTATTAAAAGAAACAATAATAAACAAGATTTGCAAACTCAAATATGCAAATGATATGCAAAACAGAGTAGGTGCAGGTACCAGGTACCGGGTACCGAAATATTATCTTCAAATCATTTCTGTTACTAAGGAATGTGTACTCTCCCCTTTCCAGGTCTTCTGATTGTTTAAATATTGCAGGAGTAGAACTTTTTAGTAAAACTGTTGCAGATTTTAAATGTTAGAAACTAACTTTTCAAAAACAGGCAAACTTGCTGAAAGAAATAATTCTACTCCTAGGATTTTATCATCATGCCCTTTTGGAAGGGAATCAAAGCTGTACTAATTACAAAAATGTCACCGTTGTTGAAGTTTGAAAAGTTAGGAGTGGAATTGTAGTCTGTTGCTCATAATCTCTAAATCAGATGTTTATGGTGCTGTCCTTACATTTCTTTTGACAGAAGTGTCACATTATCATTTAAAACTTATTAACACCTTTTTTTTTTTTTGCCATTTAAGGTAAATTTGAAGCACATTTCAAGGAGGCATGGTCAAAGCAGTTGTTTCCAGTTAATATTGTCAAAGGAATCCTACATTTCTGCTTCAAGCAGAAGCACCAGTTTTTAGGGCTAGTATTGATAACAGTGGGCTTCAGAGAACATCTCTCTGCTGCAACCTGATTACTGAAGTGGAGACTGAGCAAAGTTTTGCATGTTGAAGAAACAGGTGTTCAGGGATGCTTGGGCATTGTTATGGTAGAGAGTGAGACTTATTTTCCTAAGCTTCTAAAACAGAGTCAGAGCCTTTCTGGCAATTATGTAGACCAACTGTCTGTGCACGGTGGGATATTCTTGCTAAATTTAGGATGGCATAGGACCAAGCTCTCTCTAAACTCCAGAGTGTAAGACGACCTCTTTTACAACAGAATTAATACTGCGTGCTTGTGTTGAAATGACATTGAAAAGAAAGGGTCAAAAGGAAATGAAGTACTTGAAATCCATGTTTGATAGAAATAAAATTGTAAAGTAAATCCAGCTAGTACCAAATGATAAAAAAAAGAATATTGTCTACTTTTACTTTAGCGCTGATAGTCGTGTTTACATTTATTTAGTCTTTGTATGCATATTTTAGACTCAACTTTTCTTTTATGAATCATCATGAAAGATTGAGAGAAGATCCAGTGGAATTTTGATTAACATCTCTGTGTGGAATTTCCCAGTAGGTACTGGAAGAGGAGTCAAAAAGAAAACAGAAATACACTCTCTTACACTTCTGGTTACTTCTATTAATTTTCTAATTTCCACCTTGGAAGGTCTTCATGGATTTTATCATCATACTCTTTGGAAGGGAGTTTGATGCTACATTAATTAAAAAGATGTCACTGTTGTTGAAGTTTGAAAAATTAGGTCAGCATGCCAACATTTACTATGCTTAATGCTTATTTCTGAGGCCTTAATTGTTTGGCAAGGGTCATTTTTATTATAGGCTCAACCACCCAAAGAAGTAAAAATACCAGCAGAACTCCACTATCAAGATGTAAAACAATTTGAAATATGAAAAATTTTGAATATGGTGCATTAGTTAATAACTTTGTTTAATTTTTGGCAAATACATGACCTGAGTTATTAATTGGAAAACTATAATTTTCTTTAGAAGATGAATAAGACTTAAGATCCCCCAGAATGTATACAAGTAAATACTATTTTATGATTGGTCATATATGAATTACAAAATTAGTATGTTCACAATAAACTTTCTGACTTTTCAGTGTACCTCACACTGCCCCCCCAAAATGGAGCTTCCTGTTCAATCTTTCTGACCCAAACAAAGCAAAGGAATCTTGTCCTAATCCTTGTGGATGACTTTTCATGATTCTGTTTAAACTGAGAACCCATCATTTTCAGATTTTTACCTCTATTTTAGTTAAAAGACATCAGTTGCCTTAAAGATGACTGGTAAACTTTCAGACTGAGATATCTAATGTAGTAATAGATGATTGTTGATGATTTTAATCTCTAAATTAAAAGAAAACTCAAAAATCTTCACCAAGTAAAATTTCCATTCAAGGAATCTTGGGAAAATGGGTATGGACCATTTTAAATTCTGGGTTTTTTTAGTGTATCAGGTCTGTTTATAACTCAGATCTATAGTTTAACTCTTAGTATACAAACCAAAGGAGCATGAACCCTAGAATAGAGTCTCTAAGTTATTTCTAAGTCATACTGAAATATCAATTCTACATTTCTTTCCTTGTTTACTATATTTTCTTTTTGGACATAACTTATATTCTTTTGTATTTATTGCATAAATAAAATAAAATATAGTTTATAGAGACCTCCATTTTATTACATAATATATATAAAAATGAAACAGAATGAAATGATATTTCCCAAAGTACATTTCTAGGGCACTAGCTCTATCACGGCATACTATGAAAAACTCACATGCAAATTAAGGAGAATTCACGTTGTATAATCTCACATTAAAATCTCTGAAAATTCCTGCAATTAAACAGTCTTATTCTTTCCTTACTGATTATATCACAAGTTAAAGACTGCTTTTGTTTGTCAATGTCTGTTACTGCTACAAAGTAACTGAGGTAGTAAACTGAGAGGTTTATTTTAGTAACAATTTTGAGGTTTATGGCTTGTTGGTCTTATTGGTTCTAGGGCTGTGGCAAGGCAGTAAGACATGGCAGAAAAGGAAAAGAGAGAGAGGAGAAAGGAAGAAATGGGAGGGGAGGGATTCAAATTACATCATGCCTCCAGATATCCGAGGATTTCCACCCAGCCCAGTGTCTTAAAGTTCTTTAGCACATATCAATACTGTCAAGTTTGTACTTACGCTATTAAGATACATGCTTGGGGGGGCATTAAAGAGTCAAACTATGGCAGTGAATATATATATACACAATATAAATTAGAAAAACTGCTCCATATTTGAGAAGAAATTTAACAACAAATTATTTAAGGGAAAAGACAGAAAATATCATTTTCCTAGGTTTTTGAAATGGGAGAAATTCAAAATAAGTATTTATGATGCTTTGTGAAGAAAAGAAGTACTGCCTTTTTACACCCATGCATATATTTGTCTAAGAAATTAAAAATACATATTATCAAGAATGTTGAGGGCAAAGAAGTTTGTTTTTCTTTGCAAAGAATTGAAAACACTACAAAAAAGGGGAATGGGACCCTTGAGCAAGTAACGCTCCATAATAAACCTGTGTACATTTACAACACCTTCCAGGAGGTTAGAGTATAACAAGGGATTTTGTTAAAAGGCACTGACTCTTTGCACATCTGATATGACTAAACATGGGATTAAAGCTTAGCATCTCTGCCTCCTTTTTGTATCTTCTCCTTTGCTTTGAGTCATTCTCTCCTGCAGTCTTGTTTCATTCCAGGAGTCACAGCTCTGATGGATAAACAACTTATGACAACAGTCAAAACTATTCTACTTTGGAAACAGTAACTTTCTTTTCTAACTCCTAGAGTTTGGCCAAGTCTGATTAACTAGAGACACTTCTTGCTTCCCACTTTTGTTTTCTCCGTACTTAAAACTCTAAGTCTTCGCAGACAGGGTTTAGGATGCTTGAGTCCCCTTATTTTTCCAGTCTAATTAAGTTAAATGATTCTTTTCCTGATTTTCACCACTTGGTTTCTGAACAAATAGCCAATCTTGATCTGAAGAAGTTAGGCCAATCTCTGGTCTAAGACTCCAAAAACAGGAGAGGAAGCCTATTTAAAAATTTTAAAAAGAGACCATTTAATATTTTTCAATAAATACATTAATATTTTAACTAAGAATATGCATGAGCATCACATTTACTTGGGGGATGAGCAGGATAAATGTAAGAATGATGGAAGGTTATGTGATGGTAACAGTTTGGGAGAGACAGGTAGAAATGTTAAAGTTTAGAAAAATAAAGAAAATATGCATAGACAAAAAAGGAGTCAGACAAAATTAGGTGAAGAAACAGACTGACAAGTTTGTTTGATTCTAAAATGTACAGTGAAAGTACACTGATTTGGCTGTAATTACAGAGTGTAAAATAGTTGAACTTTGAATTTAGGAAAATTAAAAAAAAAAAACCTTCCATCAAATTTTTCCTTTAAAATGGTAATTAGGTAGTTGACCATTGTCTGCATGTCTGCAGCTCTTGGGTTACTCTTTGTCCTTAATGAGATCTTCAAAGGACGTCTTCAAATGAGACAGATTCTAAAAGCTCAGTAGCAGAAAACCTTTTTTTTTTTTTTTTTTTTTTGGTTTTCCCACAGTGGACAGAGAACTCAGAAACAAAGTTAAGAATGAGAATCTTATTTTAAGAAAATTTGAGAATGAAAAATAAAGTGCAAAGGAATAAAAATTAGAAGTCAGCATAAAAGACTGTGGAGCAGAAAAAATGAGGTGGGGCAGTATATTTCCAAAGTCCTGCTCTTTCTATCCAGATGTGCACACATTTCTTCCAGAGCAAGTCCTTGGCTCCTCTTTGGCAAAGTAGTAGGCTGTAGTACTATTTATTAGATGTGGTATCTTAGACAAATTCTCCAAGTTCTTTGTGTCTCCACTTGCTTCCCTGTTAAAACAGAACACTAATATGTATTACACGAATTGGTCTCCTCCGTCTGAATTATATTTGTTCATCTCCATTGTATTAACTATGGAAGCTTTTTCCTATCTGTCCTAGAATTTGATAGTTTGTCTCTGTCATCATAGTGGAACTTGCTTTCACTTTTTCCCAAACTACAAAAATTGTTTTCCTTTTCTTTACTTACATAGGTACTCACAGCCCAGCTCTGACTGGTCTTATGTCCTAATGATACAGACTTGTCTCCATGGTGTAAATCTCCTTTATCAACAGTCTGTAATGGCTTAAAATTCCACACAAGTGCTGCCTTTTAAGTCTGCAGTACTGGTGAGGGGTGAAAAACACTGCAAGAAGGTTTCTAAGTCTGTTTCCCATCAAGAGTGATTAAGAAAAATTATCAGCACTTTCTGCTTCTTTTTATTTACTAGGACTCAGTTAAAAAATAAATAGACACAACTGAAAAGATGTTAAAGAAAGAAGATTTGGTAGAATTCTAAGAAAGCTATTAACTTTTTTTTTTTTACTTCTTTCTGATAAACCTGAAGCATGGAAGTAAGACCTTCAATCATCCTTTACCTGATTGAAAAGAAACAGAGGAAAAACACTATCTGATATACCACTGGTAAGGGATTTGGTTTCACATTGTGTGTCTGCAGATAGGACTTCAAATACAGTAATTGCTTCAGTCCACCAGCATTTAAGAATTTCCAGGTTATCTTTTGTCTCTATTTTTAACCCAAGTAATTGGCACAGATAGTAAGCACTCTTTCTGATTTGCCTTCTCCCAATAAATAAATAATTAGTTAATAAACAAAATCTATGCTAGGATATATTTTTTATGCTACTTACATAAAATCTGTTTCTCCACTGAATCTCCTGCAGGAGGAAGATTTAAAAAGCAAACTTCAGAAGTGTCCATATCACCACCACTGCTTAAAAATATAATTTTATTATACTTGATGTTATAATTATTAGAATCCTGAAAGTATGTAAAACTCTGAAATAAATGCTTAGTTTGTGTTGTCATAGGTCTAATTAAGTAAAAGGGTAAATGTATCTTATTTTCTTTTCTGTCATTTTATTTTCTCTCTTCTCGTGACAAATAAGTTAAAGAAAACATTATATTGAGTGCAATAATTCTACCCATGAGATTAAACTTTATGTGAAGCCATATTTCTCTCTTCTAGCTAAGGTAGAAAACAGCAGAACTGAAATCACAATTTTCTTTTTGTAGCTAACAAACCTAATGTCTGACTAAATCCTCTATTCTATTTACTTTTAGAGTTATTTTGACCCTGAAAAAATGCCCCCCAACCACAAGACAGAGTGTGAATCATCTCTTGGATTAATATTTAGCTGGTGCTAGGATCTATAATAAGGCTATTATTTCATGTCTTTTTATTCCTGTGCCTGATAAGTTTCAAAACAATAATCAGTTAACATCTATCTCAAGCCTAGGCTAGAAATACTTTTTCCTTCCTCTGTGTATGTTTTTATTGGTTGTCAGTTCTCTAAAACATTAAAGAAGCAGGAAAACCCTCACCAATTTCTTGAATATTGATCCTACTTTTTAATATCCTGTCTACTTTACTTCTACATAGCTTTTCTGCTCCTAGTATGTTTAATATTTAATCCTAGATTCTAAAGTTATCAAAATTCCCTCGAACATTTCTATTCCTATTATTTTGTGCAGAGTCTTACTATTGTCAATATAAAAATAAAATCCATTGCAAACACTTCAGGTTTTTTTGTCTGCTCAATTATACACAAAAATATTTTAAAATAATGAAAAATCAGACAGTACAAGAATTAGTGGTAAGAGAATATTTCTTCACATCTTGAAATTCTTAAAAAAGAATTACTACATGAATTTCAAACAAATTCTTGCACTAGAAAAATTTAGTATTCAGATATTTTTTGATGGGTTCTTTTAACTGAGTTAAAGAACCTTGCTGGAAATTCTTCATGGATTCTTTAAATATCAATTATATCTCAGGAACATTTAATGATATTTTGAAAATAAGTTCAACTCAATGATAATATAAAAAGATTAATTTGGGTATGAGTGACATGTACAAATATTTAGTTTTTATATAACAATTATTAGAGATGTGTTCATGACATTTCAGAAATCTGAAACTACTATGACTTATCATCATGTGGAACTTTGTGACATTTAGCAATGCAAGTTGTTTCATTCAGTAGCCATTCTTTCACTGATTTCTAAACATTGTAAATTTCATAATGAAGACATGTTCATCTTTTCATCTTGTGAAGAAACTCTTCATTTGTGATGTTTTGGATATAAAGAATATTCAAAGGATGAATTTGAAAAAATACTGTTATAAAATAGTTTCATAGACTAAAACAAGTTTTATAATCCCCAACAAGTGAATTATGAGGATCTTACAAATGTTACTTAAAAATATTAGCATGATAAAAATTTGACTAAATTTTCCTAATATAATCTCAAGATAGTTTTTATAACAAATCAAATAAGCTATCAGATTCTTAGTAGGTGTAACACTTTATGTCATTTTCAAACAAAAGAACTTTGTTTTGTACAGTTTGATAATTAAAATATCTGTTTCTGCATAGCCTGGATTAATGTTTTTTCTTTAATACTAAAAAAAGATTGTATCAAACCTAAGTTTGTTTGTAATCTAATCTTCTCTTCCAAAAGTAAAAGGTTTCTCACTATGAGTCAGCACTAAGAATTTTAAATTCATTCTAATATCCAGTCTCCATAACAACCACATAAATATTATCTTCATTTTATACGTGATAAGATTGCAGCCCAAAAGAATAAAGTAATGTAGTCTTAAGTGTGAGTTTTAAGTAGGTTTCTTATGGAACAGTAAGTTTTATATTTATGTAAATAATGTATTCAACTTTTTATACCCATCAATACCACAGAGATAGACTAGTCTTCCTAATAATTACTTATTTTTTTCAACTCTTTCGGTAATTTTGAAAGCAGTTTTCATGTAAGTATTGATAATGACTAGAAATATGTAGGACTAAAATTTTGCAAAGTATTTTAGAGGAGACATCTGTCTTACTCAAGTCCTAGAAGATCAAGGAGAAAGGTATTAGTGGGAGGAGGAAGCAGGAAAATGGGGAAAGAAAGATTCTAGAAAATGATCAAAATAAGATATTTTTTGTACCGATTTCCAAAACAAATGTAATTATTATGTATTGCAAATGCATGGTAATATATATATATATATATATATATATATATATATTTTTTTTTTTTTTTTTTTTTTTTTTGCTTTTTGAGACGGGGTCTCTGTGGTTCAGGCTAGCCTTGGGCTCACTTTGTAGTTTTGTAGCCCAGGCTAGTCTTGAACTTATAACAGTCCTCCTGCATCAGCTTCCCAAGTTCTGGGATTACAGGAGTATGCCACCCTGCCTGGTGTTATGGATTAAAAACTGGTGGTCAATTTAACACCAGCTAAATTAAACAATGTGGTGCTAAGCATAGATGGCCCACTTGAAGATAGTTGCCAGCATAGAGACTTGGGGAACAGGAACAAGGCATTGTGGGTTTCTGTAAGTGTTGCTGTTTGAGCCTTTGGTTCTCCTGGAGGAGACTGTCATGACTAGCTTCCCCAGTAGGAGTTTGACCATTGTCATTGGAGGAGCTTGGGACCTTGTTGGTGAGAGTGACTTTAGTTCACTTTGAGGGAGCTCTGGTCCTTACATTGAGCATCGCTTTCTGGTTCTGGAGGGGAAGATGTGTGGTGTTTCTCCCCAGGAGAAACTCATCATGCTGGCTTTCTGGCATGTACTCGACTATTCTTACTGTCAGAGGAACTTGAGGACGTGTCGCTGAAGGTGGCTGCGGTGCTTTGCAGTACAGCCCTGGTCTTTGTTGTGAGTGTGACTCCTTGGCTCCAGTGCAGAACCCTCAACCTATCAGCACAGCTCCTTTTCCCAGCTGGCATAAACTTTCTAGCTTCCACCGGTGACCTTTGGCCCTTCCCAGCGTGGATCCATAAAAGAGACTGGCATGCGTCCTTCTTGTGGCTCTAGACATCCAGTTAGACTCGTGAGAGGTGTTGTCATGGACTCTGGGTCTTCATCCGGACTCCTGCAGGACATTGCTATGGGACTCATCTTTTAGCTGAATATTCCGGGTCTTTATTGTTGTGGCCAGCTTTCCTGCACTTTCTTGTGTTTAACTGTGGGTAACCATCATTAAATAATATTATAAATTCTGTGTCCTGATTCTAATTGTTCTCCTCACAACCCTTGACTGCAATACCCGGCAAAAACATCATTTTTGACAGAATTTATAAATGATTGTGTTTAATTGACATAGAATAAAATACCAATCACTGCAAAGTAAATAATGTTTCCTTTAAAATAATTCTACTATCCACTCCCTAAAATACATTTAATCATATTAACCAAAAAAATGAAAATAACTACTTTATGATTTAACAATTATATGTCAATGGTATGTCTATTGTTTTGAGATATTTTCTTACACTGTAACTCAGGCTGACCCCAAATCTCTTGCCAGAACACCCCTTATTCTGGGATTACAAAAATGTGCCACCATGCTTGACTATTTTTCAGGTTTTTTAAAAACTATAAATACCATATTCTCTTTTATGAAATAATCATTCATATTTATATGCCAGTATCATATTAAAGAATATATTGTCAACAGTCAAAATCACTTCATTATATTGTTTCTAACTCTTGAACACCATACAAAACTAAAACTTCTAATTCAATTTTCATAATGGTCCTAAAATATCTAATAGTCAAATAGGTTGCCAGGTGATGTTGATGTAACAATTTAACAAACAAATTTAATTTCCCTAGTTTATCTTGGACTGAGATGTAATTTTATTTTCACGGTTTCAGAAATAGTTTGGTTTAGTTTTTTTTTTTTTTTTCTAATAAGTTGTGATACCAAATATTTATAATCAAAGTTATTTGCCTTAACTAGGTAAATTATTTTTGAAAGCTTTGACCATAATTTGAGATCCATTATGTACATATATATTCTCCCTGAAAATTTAGCATGAGCATCTAAGTGTGTACCTTATGTATAAGGATGCATGCTAAGACTTTGTAAGGAGAAGCAACGATTTATAGTTACTGGTGAAGGAGAAACTAAGATTGTGAGTTTATTTTTTTACCTTTTGAATAAGTTCTTTGACATTTATGTTTGCATTTTTTAAATACAATTATCATTTACTTATAGTTCCTTTAAATTGACTCACTTTATAAACTCAGATATATAAGTATGTTCCTCATTATAAAACAGAGTTGGGGATAGAGCTTAGCTGCCCAAGAGCCTTCCTGGCAAGTGCAAAGTCCTGAATTTAATTGGCGGTACCAATAAATAAATAAATAAATAAATAAATAAGTCAATTTTAAAAAGTGGTATCATTGCCATAAATAGAAGACAACCCTGTGGTAAATGTAATAAAAGAAGAAGTTGTGCTTTTTGAAACCTGATAGATAATTGCCATCTGATACAGCAGGCTTTTAAATCCTGGGTTTGGTTTGTCTTTGCTCTAAAGAAAAATATATAAGCAATGAGTAGAGTCAAGTGAGCACTAACAAAAAATGAGCAATATAAACTACCTCAAATGATTCATACTGATGGTCAAATATACAGTTTTTTACAAGTTAAAATGTCTTAAGATCTGGATCAGGGAAAACAAAATACATTGACCCATATGGAATATTAAAATCAAGATAAAAACACATTTAGTTATCTACTCATGAACATGGCAGATCAGAGTAGAATTCAATTTAGAATTATATTAGAATGTAATTCTAATATAATTTAGACTTAAATTAGATGAATTTAGAATTTATATTCCACACTTAGAATATTTATTTTCATTAATCTTTCAGGTCACATTGGAAAAAATGCATAATATAGCCTTACTATACATTTATAAGGTGAGTTACAAAGCCTGAAAAAAACCTCTGCGGAAACAAAGACAAATAAAAAATAGAAATTCTTGATAAAATTGAGCAAATATAAACAAAGTACTAAGAGATTAAAAAGAAAAGTGAAAGAAATCTAAAACAGTAACGTGGCGGGCTGGCGATATAGCTCAGCAGCAAATGTGCTAGTCTGGCAATCACAAGGTGCTGAGTCAAATTCCTGGTGCTAATGTAAATGAATTATATGAATGAATGGATAAATAAGAGTAAAAGAGTAATGGAAAACTAATATTGAAGTAGTATCAGTCCCATGAAATATGATGAATCAGAACTGAGAACTCTCTGAAATGAAGAACTTCTTGGGCTTCTCCTATGCTGAAAATTAAAGATAACAAGAGAATCAATCTATCTTCTCATAATTATATCCAGGAGATAAAAAGCTCCTTAGGGTAGACACTCATGTCCAGAGTGTCTTCACAGTTTCAAGCCTGAATTTATTTTTTCAAGTCTTAGCTGAGAACCTACTGTTGTTCTAATATTCAGCAGCATTAAATACAAATTGTGACTCAAACAACATCTCAAGCTTCACAAATTCTCAATAAAGGTAAATAAACAGGAGTGCATAATTCAAAATTATCAGTCTCACTAAAAAATGAATCATAATAAGGAACAGATAGAAAAAACACTATGATGACAATTATATTCACAAATATTTATATTTTGTTCAAACCAGAGGGAGCATATACTGTGTTTAACAATTTTGTTATATGTGTTTGTGGTACATAAAGAACACATTCATATAGGCGGTTGGTACATACTCATACTGTGCCTTTATTTTTTCACCTCTATTTCCCTTTCACCTTTCCTAGAACATCCCTGCATCCCCTTGCCACCTGCAGAAGGTCTGCTTCCATGTTTCCTATCATCTATCTTTCATTTTTCTTTTTCTATCACTTATACTTTGAGTTTCTCATATAAGACAAAGCATAAGATACTAATTTCATTAGCATTATGGCCACAAAATGCATCCATCTTACTATGAAGAACTCAAATGCATCTTTCTTTAGATCAAAGTAATATTCTGTTGTGTATAAATACTATGTTGCCTTTACCTACAAAGCTGTTGTGGGATAAATAGGCTATTTCCAAGATTTGGCTACAGTGCTATTATAAACATGAGTAAGCACATAACACTACAATATGTTATTTTTAACACTTTTGGAAAGATACACATAAGAAGTATAGCCGAGTCCAATAGAATTTTTATTTTAAATTTTGTGAGGAATCTCTACACTGTTTTTTTACAGTGGTGCCACCCATTCACATTATCACCAACAATGTAGAAGTGTTTCTTTACTCAACAGCTTCACCAGCATTTGCTAGTTTTTAAGTTCCTGATTATAATTTTTTTTTCTGGAATAAGACGAAATCTCAGTGTCATTTTTATTTGTGTTAATCTAATGCCCTAAGCTGTTAAACATTTTTTTCATATACTTGCTCAGCTATACTATTTCCTTTGAAAATTTTGATAGGCCTAATTTTTTTTTAGCATTTTATATACCCTTGATGTATTTGTCTAAGGAGTAGTTCATAAAAAGTCCCATTCTGTGGGTTGTCTCTTTATCGTTTGGCTCTTTTCTGCATGGAAGCTTTAAACTGACAAGCTCCAATTTGTTGATTCTTCATGTCATTTCTTGTGCAATTGAGGTTCTGTTAATAAATTCTTTGCCTAATACTATGTCCTTATGAGTTTAACGTGTTTCAACTTTCAGTAGATTCAGTGTTTGGCTTCCATCTTCAATTCATTTTTATTTTATTTTATTATAGGACAAGAGATAGTACTGACGTATATCTGTTCTTTTATGTCTCTTAGTTTATATTTTATGAAGTTAAGTATGATAGCATTTGATACAAAGATTTCTACAGTTTTTATTTATTCTTGTTGAATTGTTCCAGTTATCAATATTAGTAGACATCTTTGTGTCTTCTAATCAGGGTTGGCTTGAAATCTCCAGTATCTGAAAATAAGATAGTCTTTCTGTTTGCACTGGGGCTCTGGTCCATTGAAGATCATTTTCCAGCCTTTCACTTTCAGTCTATGGACTTCGTTATGGATGAGGTGTGTCTATGGAAAATATATGGATGCATTTCATTTTTTGATACATTCTACTAGTTTGTGTCTTTTGATTGGTGAGTTATAGAGAGTTATTATTGTCAGTGGTTTACTAAATCCTATCACTGCATTATTTTCAAATGCGAATTCATTTGATTTTCTTTCCCCTTACGTTTACTTTCCCAGTTTGACGTATACTTTCATTTTAGTTCTTTGGGGCTGGTGGCCTCCCTTTCTCTGCCTAGAATTACTTAGAGTATTTCCTGGATTAGTGGTCACACATTGCTTTAGCATTATTTTGTCACGGAAGAGGCTTTCAGAGTAAAATTTCACACTATATTTTCAGCTTATAACAACCATGAATTTTTCTTGGGGTTAGAGCTACCCTCTCTTTGTTTATCTTGTGTTTATGGAGACAGGTTCCCCCAAACCATTTCAGGCTGCTATGTTTTTTCCTCTGCATTGTCTTGTGTTTCTCCAGCTTCTATTTGATTTCTACTTTTCCTGTGGGTTTTTCTTGAATCCTGAAGCTCTTCTGTCTTTACTCTTCCCTAAGCTACAGTTTATCAGGTGTCTACACTCTAGGTCTGGGAGAGGCCCAGATATCTTCCTTGACTTCATTCTAATATTTTCTTTTTCTGTTTAAAATTCAGTAAGACTTGAAAACCTGAACAATGAACTAGAGACTTAAAATATAGCCAGATATTAACACTAAACCAAACACAAAGAAAAACTTCAAAAATAATATCTACAATAGACATAAATAACTGAAATCAGAAGATCATATTTAAAAACAAGTTTAAATACATTGACTATACACAGTGAAAGGAGACATAATTTAAAGTCTGGGAAACAAAGTGACAGAAAACATAAGATTTTAATGCATAAAAAGTAATAACTAACATATTTCTTTTGCAGAATTCTAGAATGAGAAAATAGAATTTTGTTCAGACAATATTATAAGAGTTAGGGCTTCAAGATTTTAATAACTCAGGACATGAATTCTTATAGACCAGCATTTAATGAAGTATAAATTAGAAAATAAAATCATATTTCATACTATCAGGGTGAAATAGAACTGTAAATTTAAAGAGATTATTTTGAAATTATTAAAGATAAAAAACATTGCCTGCAAATAATCAGAATTTTGATGTATAGACAATTTCTCAACAATAATGTCAGAGATTAGTGAAAAAAATCTCTCCAATTTTCTAAAAGAAAACAACTATCTTGAAATTGTGAGCCTATCTTAATTTACATTTAAAAGCAGCAGATAATGAAGAGATATTTAGATAAAATCTGGAGAGTTTAACTTCAACATATGCCATCAAAGAAACCTCTAAAAGTTGTACTTCAAGAAAAAGAAAAACAAAGTTTTAAAAAGCAAAGGTTGGGATGAAAGAAGTGTGTGTGAATGTATTGGTGAACATGCACATAAATCTATATTATAAGTGACACTATGAAAACAATACTTGTATTAAAAATAGTAAAAGAAATCCATAAACACCAAAAACATCAGCAATAAGACAAAAGAAGAATGTTCATTTTAAAAATTTTATATTCTTGTGCCTGTGTAGTAAATTAGGATTATAAATAATGCTTAACTTTAACTGAATCCGAAATACCTGTTAAAAGGGAGATGTCTGGAAAGAGCGAGAGAGAAGCTCACTTGAAGCAGCAAGAGACGTTTGAAGGCTAAAATTGCCGATGTTCCTAATTTCCACCGATGATCCCTTAGTCACACCTTTCCTGTGAGCATGGCGACATGAGTGATTTGACTCTACCATAGCTGAAGGAAGAGCCTCCTGCTTTCCCTGGCTGCATCTCTTGGTCTCAAGGAAATTTTGTTCTGGTCATTGTATAGTTCATTGAGGAGCACTGGAGCTTAAGAGATTTCAGAATGCTGTAGCACATTTGATGGAAAATTCTATTATTTGCAAAGTATAATTGTAGATCACAGGACAAGAGTGTGTTCGGACACTTTTGATTTTCTTAGTGTAATAGCCAATTCAGGGTATGAGAATTAATTTTAGACCTAAATATTTATTGCCTCTTTATGATATTTTATAGACAATAACTGCAAAACCAACAAGAATTTCCACTTATGTCCTCTTAATTATTTTCACTAAAAATCAATGACAGTGAATATAAACATTCCAATTTCAAAGTAATTAATCTCTTTAACATTTGTTCTTCAGACGAAGGAAGACTTGGGAGGAAATTTGAGTATGAGAGTCTTGCTTCTTACCAAAATTTATGTAAGCTTATATTAAATAAATTTTCAACATTAGAGAAAATATTGTTTCAATAAATGTGATAAATTCTTTCATTATTCTACTTTAAAGCCTAATAATTCTTATATCTCAGATATATGCAATCAGTTTGACAAATTGCTTTCAACAACTTTGAAAACCTTGCTAATTTTAAAAACTCCATTATGTTGAGAGTCTGGCAAGAATTTTTTCAGGCTATCAAACTACATGACTGTTGATAATGAAAAACCAGAAAGCCAAAAGCATAGAATTTAGAGTATAGACATATATTTAAGCAAAACATATTGAATGAGAGGTTGACCTTTGATTCCAATGGAAATAGCACCAATTGAAAAGTGCTTCTTCACAGGCTGTTATATAAATGCTTGGCATAGGAAGAGACTAGCCCTCCCAAGGATTCAGGAGACTTTTTTCTAAATGGCTTTCTTTTTTAGCCATTAGTCTTTCCTCCCCACTTTGCTGCAGGATGAGGGAAACCATAACTGCTGACAGAGCACAAAAAGGGACAAGCTAAAAATAAAAGTGTCTTGAAATACCTAAAAGCATGTGATGCCCAGAATTTCGGGTTGAATATAATACTGAATGAATTAGGTTCTCATGAAGAAAATTTTCTTATAGAAATATAAGAAATATAGATGACAATGAATGAGACAGGCTAAAAAGGAAGACTGTCCTTTGGCAAACAGCCTGCCACCTCTGCAGTGCACCTTTGGAGCTGTCAGAGTGACAATAATTCAGGGGGTCAATTTTGTGAGCCAGAACTGCTTACCACTGTGCTAGAAGTGTGTGGAAAACATACATGGAAAAGTATGCACATATATGTGTGTGCACGTGCACACGTGCTGAATTCTGTTTTGTAAATGTCTGAAAACTAATAAACAGCCTTACTCTAAGTTTTCTGTGTGATCAAAACACATTGTTTTCTCACATGTCCAGAAAATAAATTTGAATATTCAAGCAGTTTCAAAGTAAATATATTGAGCATACAGTAAATGTAATCTCTCACTTTAAGGCATCACTGAATGTTTCTTCTTGCTGTTTTTAAAATCCTTTTATTGTTTTACAAATTATAAATCTGAAATACAGTTGATAATGGTGTAAGTTTGCATGCATGACATCAAAGACATGGTTCTTATCTGGCCACTGAAGAAAAAACATGGGAGTACATGAACACATGTGCATGAGAAATGAAGAGACAAAATTTCATCTCAAAAGCTAGCGAAAAAGCTATTGGTGGAAAGGTGTCAAAGGTACCAAAGGAAAAACTTATTAGATCCAGAAAGAACTTTTGTACATGGTTGAATGTATGAGTCTCAGATACTGTCTTTTCTAGTTACCCCAACTCCTGTGCTTTCCTAGACCATGCTTTCAGCTAGATGAAGTTTCTGCGTATTTTTTTGAGAGAAGTAGGATAAATAGCAGCAAGGAAAAATCTGGTGATGACACTAGTGTTATTTCAGGGGCCATTTCCACGTGAATTTATGTGTCTTCAGTTAAAGGGCACTGGAATCACTACTCTTCAAAGAAAAGTATGCAAGTCAAATGTAAAATGACTGGTGTGACTTGACTCTTGGTCTTACTTGCTTCATAATTAGCCATTTTCTGAGTTTCAAATTATTTTATCTGACTAGAGCTCCCTTCCAAATGCACACACCAGAGTCTAGAAAAAAGTATCTACTGAAAAAGTGAATTTAGTTTAGAGTGGTCTTGTTGAATGGTCTAGAAAGTAATTAAAATTACATGGATATAGATTTGCATCACGGGAAACTACCATGCTTGGCAAGGTGAAATTATGCCATAGTTAAGGGTGTTTGGAAGTGGCATTGTGTGAAGTGAAAAACATTGCCCAGGAAAATGTAAACTATGGGAAACAAATAGAATAAAACAAAAACAAAACTATGGCAATGATATATATCATGATAATTGAGTTCTTGTGAAAATGAATATCATTTTAGTATTCATTTTTTATAATTTCCAGTGTGTTTATTCTTTGTACATACCAAACATTTATTCCATAAAAGTATTTTTACATTCTCTTCAGTATAATAAGTACGTTTTCATGAGACTCACATAAAATGAATTATCTTGTTAATAATGTGAAAGTTGACCTTCCGTGAGACATATGTTCTTAGTCTTAGTTTTTGGAAACCTCCTGCTGAAGTTGAAATCCACATTCAACTTTTCTCCAATGCTTTTTTAATTTCTCACCTTTAAAATTTGTGATACACTCAAACAATATATTGCATTTGTTTGTTATAATTCTACAGTTACATGTAATTTAAATATCCATATTCTTTGAATGATAGCATTGGGATATTTAACATCCTCTAACATTTTTGTAGAATGTCTGATGATTTTAAGTTTCTGATCCTTCCTCCTGACTACTTTCAGATTAACATTTTTGGCAGGAATCCTCTCAAGGTAACATCACCTCTTTAGCACATCTCACTGGGAGACTCACTGTTCAGTACACAGTACTTTTGCCAATGAAAAGCTTGATTCCTTGGTCAAGGTGAAAGATTTCTAAATTGTAAATGTATATTCCCTCCTTGAGATTCATCAGTAGCTTAAAAAGAAATATTCAATGATTTTTGTAAATACTATTCCTAACAATCTCTCATGTATTAGTTGTACCATTTGTTGGTTATTCTTAGACCAGTCAATTATTACCCTGGTTATAATGTGATAATTCTATCTAATTTACATTTCCTGAGTAACATTCTATAAAGCAAAAAAAATTTCCTCTTTTCTGTTCCTTTAATGTATTTTAAAAAATTTATTTACTAGTACATGTTTGCAGTACATATATTTTACAGTTTTCTTGAGGAGTTGGTACACATTTGTAATATAGCTTGTTTCTGTTTTTAAATCTCTTTCTTTGCCCTCTCTTTCCTCCTTCTTCCTCTATTTTCTCTTACTCTCTTTAATTCTTATTGATATTTTAATCTTATTTCATGTTTATGGCATATAATGTCCACATTCATTGAGGTTATTGGGATCCTGTACATACCATATCTTCATGCTACCTATTTTCTCATTCCCCCTTCTTCCTGTATGTCTTTCCATAGGCAAGGGATCCATCACCTTATCTCCTTTTATTCTTCCTCTTTTTCTTAGTTTGTACTTTACCTTACTCAAATGAGAGGTGTATGCTACTCAAGTTTATGTATCTGATTTATTTCACTGAACATTATATTTTTCAAGTACATCCATTTTCCTACAAAGGTCTCAAAGTTATTCTTCTTTTGGCTGAGTGGTACTTCAGTCTATATAAATAGCACATTTTCTTTATCCAATTTTCTGTTGATAAATTCACAGGCAGTTTCCAAGATTTAACCAATATGAATTGTGTTGTTCTAACATTACAATGTAATTATTGCTGTAGTATGTATGGTGTTTTAAATTCTTTTGAGAAAGTACCTATATGCAATAACTGGGTCATACAGAATTTCTAATTTTAGTTCTTTGAGAGATCCTTATACTGATTTCATAATGGTCATACTAGGCTACGTTGCCACAGTGTAAAAGGGCTCCCTTTCCAGCACAGTCATGCCAGCATTTTTTTGTGTTTTGGTTTAATATTATAATTCTTTATGAAATGAGATGGAATCTTAGCATTGGTTTAATTTGCATCTCTCTAGTGGCCAGAGGTGTTGAACTTTTTTGATATATTTGTTGGCGATTTATACTTCTTCCTCTGTGAGGTATCTGTTCATTTCTCTTGTCCATTTCTGGACTAGGACTAGGTCTTTAATTTTAGGTGGACTAATTGTTTTCAGAGTTCTTTATAGTGTATCCTAAAAAGATCTGTATAAGCTTATTTTCAATGTTTTATAAGAAGATTTATGTCATTAGTAATCTTGATGCTCAAAGCAATATAAAGCCAGTAAATAAACAGCCCTTTAGATAAACTGTTGTGGCTTTTTCCTATCTTCATCTGCTTTGGAATACATTTTTTATGACATGTTCTTAACTTGCACTCTCCTTGTCCTAACCGTGATCATTTACTTAATAAACCTTGATTATTTTTAGGTGGAGAATAATATTCACAAAAGAGGATGTGTGTAGAGTCTAGCTACTGGTTTCTGCATTGTCAGTAGTCATTGTTAGGAAATGCATAAATGCATAGACAGATGAATGAATAAATGATTGACAGAGTTTTTATTTCAGTCAAGAGTCTATCCTGGCACCTCTAACAATAATCAGACATCACAAGGTTCTTTATATTCTTTATTATTTTATACTTACATTTTATGCCTCCTAATGTGAGAGCCTAGTTCTCAGAATCACTCTTTTCTTTCTTAAAAAAGAATTCTGAGGGCCAGGGGTTTAGCTCAGTGGCATAAGTGCCTGCTTGGCAGACTCAAGGTTGTGAATTCAATCCCCAGTACCAAAATAATAATAATAATAACAATAATTTTGATATTGCTGCATTCTTACTATTATCAACTCCAACCTAATATTCAGTGATCAAAATTTCTTTGCAATTATTTTTGCTGTTCATGTTTTTTTTTTGTATATTATATCCCATTTAGGATATTACAGCAAAACACTATGTTCAAAAGTGGACAAATTCCATTTCTGAATGAGTACATAAATTCATCTATATTCTTATGTTATCAAAATTACAATGTTATCGTTCTTGGTTTCTATTTGTTTTCATATGCTGCTATTTTTGTACTTCTTTTATTCAGTTTATAAGTATATAAATTATTTCCATATTTCCAAAGTAGAAACATACAAATAGAAGTCTCACTGTCAGCCCTTTCCCTTCCACCAGTTCCCCACTCTTTCTTCTATGTAACTTTTTTCTTTTGTATCAGGTGATCTTTTTTGAGTATGTTTTGTTTTCAAAAATTCAAAACTTATAAAGAAACAAACATTTTATGCTCCTTTCATTTCCATTTAGTTTTTCCACTTCACATTATATCAGAAAAATGATACCACCTTAATTTACAAACTGCATTCTTATTTTAAATACATAGTAGTTTGGTAGGCATTATATTTTATTCAATCAATTTTCTATTAGAATTTTGTTTGTTTTCATGGTTCTGCTATGGTGAATTTTCTGAATAAGTATCTGTGAGTTGTTGCTTTTTTATGATTATTTTGGAGAGATCTTTTAAACATAAATGTCTAGAAGTTGAGTCAATGGATTAAAGTATAATTTAATATGAACTTGTAGCTATTGAACTATCTTTCACAAAAGGTTTAAATTTTTGTTTCATCGGAAAAAGAGAAGAATACTTGTTTCTGTGTTACTTCAATAATAGGGTTGCTTCATAATCTGAAGTTTTACTTATATAATAAATGAGAACTGGTATCATAAGGACAACTTTATTTTATATTTATCTTATTTTGAATGAAATTAAACATTTCATGAGTTCATTTGTGCAATTCCTGTGAGAAATGATTTTTCATACTTTTTGCTCATATTCCTAAGTTTTTGATCTTTTATCCTTGCTTTTCCAAAATCTTTCACCTATTAATGGCCCTATAATTACTACCATGTAAATTATATTACTGTATAACATAGAATGAAAACATTTTTTCCTACTTTCTGAATATTGATCTTTCTGACCTTGCTCATGGTAATTTTATGTTTTGTAATTATCATTCACATTTACTGAGTTGAAGTCCTTTTCTTGATTTCTTGAAACAAATCCTTTTCTTGATTCACTAATTTGAGTCACAATTAATTTACATTACAGGGAAAATTAAGCTAGTGAAAAATCCATAAAATCAATTGTCTGCCTACAAGCATTATTTTTTAAAAAATTCAAAATGCCAAAATGGTCATTTAAATCAGATAAATTTCTTTCTAATCAATACTCGGAAAAGATAGGTTTTCCTTACAAGGAACAATTTTCTTAGTTTCCACCAGTCACCCATGATGAGTATGCAAAATATGTGGAGGCCAATTATAATTCAGAGTAAATTTCTCCTTGATTTTATATTTTTATATCTTTCATTTGAATTTATTTCTGCAATCAGTTTTAAAACGTTTAGTTTAACCAGGGAATTTATATTTAAGAAATTCTAGAAACAAATATATTTTAGTTTTAGAAATTGACTTAACTTTGGACCTGTCATTTTCTCCATGTCTCTATTCCTTTAATTTACTTCTGAATTCGTAAAGGAAAAATAAATAGTTACGTTAAGAGTTTGGATATTTTTCAAGTGTTAAATTAGGTGATTTTCCTTCTAACCAAAATGACATGATTTTGTGATGCATTTAAACCAAGTAAATTAATACTCAATTTTCTTATTGGGTGTTCTGTTCTGGCGTCCCTGGGAACATATTTTTTTTTCTCCTCCAAGAAATTCCAGTGTAGATGTTTCTATTTCTATATGTGTAAACATTCAATACACAGCATTATTTTTCACCTAATAAAAGGAGAAATAACAATGTAAGGTGATACACAGTAGATTGTAAATGGAATATCATGTTATTCTCATTGAGGAAAACAGATTAAAAACCAAGAAAGAGATAAATTTATGTTATTAACTACACAATGGAAGTTTTTGCCATTAATTTCTGGCCTCTAATATGCACATCTGAGAGTTGTGTTGGATTAACTATCTTCTCAATAGGAAATTTCATTGTTTTCTTCTTTCTAGTCCTCCTTAAGCAGCTTCTTTCCACACACTTCATTTCTTATTGCTATCTACCCTGACTCCACCAGCCATTTTTTCCAAATGTATAATTTTATTACAGTTATGCACTAAAACTCTTTCCTTTGAATCCCTAAGAAGGCCTCAGAAAGACTGATAATATGTAGAGATTACTGTACACCAGAACAGCTTGCATTTTGCCTACAACAGTTTGCATGTTACTTATATAGCACTGTTACAGTCCACTTAGTTTGCTGTAACAAAGTACTACCCTCTAGATAACTTCATAGAATGGAATTTATGACAAATTTGGGGAGTGCAGCCAGCTGTCATATACAGTGGTTTCTTGCTGTGTCCACAAAGCAGAAAAAATAAGGCAACTATCTGCAGTCTCTTATTTAAGAGGATTAATCATATGAGTATTGATGAGGACTCTGAGTTCATTATTTAATCACTTCCCTAATGGCTCCTTCTTTATAATATTATCTTGATGACTAGAATTATAGCATATACCTTTGAGAGGAACAGAAATATCTAGACCACAAAAAAAAAAAAAAAACAACATTTATAGAGCTAACTTTTCTAAGTGAGGCATTTAGAGTGTGTCTGTGTGTCCATCTGAAGACAAAGACAGGATATATGATAGAATCTCTGAGAGATTCTATGATGAAGTCTCTCAATTACCTTCCAGGCTGACAGAATGTGTACAGCTTACCCTACTAAAACTGTAGAGGTAAAACATTGTCACCAGTTTATTTCCTTAGAGACAGTGAATCAATACTACAGTTAACATGTTTGTCAATTTGATTGGCTTGGAAGTAGTCCAGGGAATTATTAAGCTTACTGCTGGATGTGTCTGTGTTGGTCACAATCTTGGCACTTATATCTGCTCCCTCACCTCTTCCTCTGCCATTGTCACCCTGCTCTGATTTTCACTTGTCATACACTAAGCATCTTTGTCCCATAATACCCTTCTGCCTTGACGTTTCTTCTTTGAAACCAACATACCACACACTACATCTCATGAAACCATTAGCCAAATTAAACCACTGCTTTCATTGTGAGTGCCATGTATTGTACCTCAGTGATGAGAAAGTGACTAATACAAATAATCTGTCCTACAGACAGAATTTTAGGATGCTTATCTTCTATTACAAGAAGTTTCATGGTCATTCTGGTTCAAAATGATCTTTCTCTTTATGTTGAGCTTACACTCAGCCTTTATTTTTGAAAAAGGCCCACCATTGAAAATTTTTGGACAATAATACATAAGTGAATCTGTTTTATTACTCTATTAATTATCAAGGGGCAACATTCTATAATCTTTCAAAACATATAGTAGTAGAAAAGCGATATGACTACATGAGGTCTATTGTATTTTAAGTTCATAGCAACTGACTACACTCATATGCATATATTTTCTTTACACTTTTAAGAGACATTAATTTGTAAATGTTGTAACATATCTATATTAAACTCTGTTGACTTTACCAGGTGGTTCCCTTCACTACTGTCCACACATTTTCAATACAAAAGTCCACTGAGACATGAAATTTTCAATCTTAGCTTGGTTATCCATTAACTCTCCATTTATATACTTGAAAGGTTAAGAACAGATCTAAGATTAAACAAAAGTGACCTGGTTTCAGTACAATTATATTTGTACAAATCATATGTCTGAAAGTTTATTTCTTATTTTAACTTAATTTTTATGTTTGCTTAGTTTTGGATAGCATATCTATGTTATCTACATACAAATACAAATATATATCATATCTTTATGTATCTTTATTGAGATGTGGCTTTATTAAAGAGATTTAAAATCTAGGAATATGGTTTCCTAGTAACAAGGATCCATATCAATTCTTCAATATACTCTCTATTATCATATTCCTCCAGCTTATTAACAAGGTGAGAGTTTTTTACAAGTAGCTTTTAATTCTGAGCATGAATTATAGCAATTGAACCTTTGATGCAGTTTTACTAGCGAAGAGGAATATGCCAAATTAGACATACAAGTGGCACGTTTCTTTAGGTCTGATTCAGTCTCCCAAAAAAAGATACATGAAAGACGATTCTCATGATAGTTGATGCTAATACAGTATTCATCATAAATAACAACTCAAATATTGCACATGATATACAATTAACAGTATAATATGTGCAAAGCCAAATATTTCAAAAAGAACAATTTGCTTTTAAAGTGAGCTTAAATAAATTAGACAGTAATAAACACTGAGCATTATACATCTCCCATTTCCCTCAGAGGTTAAACAGTTGCAACTTATGGAGAAAGGAAGCATTTGGCAAATATATTCTTTTAGCTTCTGCTTAGACTGTATATGAAACAATGCAGCCTAAGAGAGATTGATTTTAGTCCGACACTTGCTTTAAATTTTCAACTTAATTTTTTCAGACAATACTTACCCTACTCATGTAGAAATGAATTATTTCCTAATCAAAATATAAAACATAAATATACATAATAAAAAGTGAAGAATAGTTTATTTCTTATAGTATTACATATGATATGATGTAATACTTAATATATTTAGGGTACCAAATTCTAGTCAGAGCTGTGCCAACTAATGTGATTTTTTTCACGTAGCTTGACTCATCCTTGATTCTACTTTCTTGTGTGTTATTTTCAAAGGAACTGTATTCAAACTAAGGTACTAGCAAATAACCTTTATTATTCTGTGATGCTTCAGTGTTAATACGAAGTACGTGTTTTACTTCTATCAAGAAAAATATTGCATTCAAGTTAGGATAACAAAGGACCAAGTAAAAGATTGCCATAGATCACTCAAAACCAGGGGACAGAACATCCTGCATCTAAGGATCAGGCTCTTTTACACACAATGTGCTTACCATAACTCCTTTGGGATTCTACAAAATGGAAAGATTCTGAAAAATTACTTCAGAATTGGGTTAATAAACTTAAGCTAGGTAAAATCAGGTGTTTTGCTTGTAAAGAATATTTTGTGTTCCTCGAGGTCATTATTTTGTAAAATTACAAGTCCTTTCCAAGAATTTTGGTGTTGGCACAAGTGATCAAATGTATGCAAGAAATTTAAATTACAGAGTTAAAAAGAAAGGAAATATCAGTAAACACTAGAAAATATGCTGGAAATTTTAATCAATAATTGGATAAACATAACTTGAAATTCCTGATTGCCATCTTACTCATTGCTTAATGACTGATATAGCACTTTTATATAATGATGTCTAATTTCTGAGGTTCTTATTTATTTGTTGTGTCAATATTTCCATAATTAAGAAGTACTTTGCATTTAAATGAATGTAATTTCAATAAAACATTTCAAAGGCTCTTAACAATTTGCAAATCAAGCAAATAAAGCTGATGGGACTTTGTAGATTCTGGTATTGATTGAAAAATTCAAAAATGAATAGCTCACCTGCTGAAAGCCACTCAGGAAACTGAGGAAACAGTTTGAAATACGATGACTTAAAGAAACTGAAAGATAACACAACCCAACATAAACCTGAGGAAGATAGCCTTAGAAGAATAAACACATTCTAGGTAAGATCTCTATTTATGTAGTTTTTACCAGAGTGGAATCCCAAGTCCAGTGATACGCCCTCTGTAAAACCCAAGAAAACATCCATTGTCTTACTGATCTAAGAAATCACTCAGTGGTACTCATGAATACTCACAAATGGCTTAAATTCAAGGGTATAAACAAGAGTGAAGAGAATCACAGAGACTCATGTAGACTTCTCTCAAATCACTGATTGATTCCTGAACTATGTACATCCACGGAATAAAATATAATGAGTCACTGTTGGAGAAAATAATATCTGGAAGGCTAAGAGAGTTTCAGAAATATTAGCAGATCCTCACTGCTAGGGAGACAATATTGGAATATGACTGTCATTATTTTGAGGAAATTGGTAAAAAATCTTTGGGTCTCCACTGTGGTAAAGACTGTGTCTAAACAGTATACAGTTATATGCAAAACATAAAAAAACAAAAACAAAAAACCACAAAAAATTAGCCACTCTAAGAAAGACTAATAGTGCTTATCAAAAAGATAAATAATCAGTTATCAATTTTATATGCTTTTACGGAATTCAGCCTTCATTAGAAGATAACAGGTTTCAGGTTCCACAATACAGTTCATTAACTTTTTAAAATAAATTCTCAGAAATATAAAACATTAAGAAAAATACTTTGCTAGAGGCAAGCCAATATATGACCCAAATACTGTAATTAGAAGATAATGGTGATAAAGACTTTAAAAATTAAACAATGTTAAAAAAAATAAACAATGGAGAATTCCAGAATAACAAAACTATGAAGCAGCAAACCAAAAATATGAAAATTGAAAAAAATCCATGAAATTGAAAATGTGTTAGATGTGATTAATAGCAAATTAAACAAAAGTAAAAAAGGAATTAGTAAACATAAAAACATGTTAATAGAAATTATACGAACTAAAAAGTTAAAAGCAAGCCAACCGAAATACATAAATAAAGTCTCAATGTCCAATTTAAAATATACCAAGTATTAAAATATTGATATAATTTGTCTCAGAAAGAGAAAGAAAATGGGAGGTACAGAAAAAAACCTATTTGAGATATTCATTAAAATATTTTCAAATTTAATTTTAAAAGATAATCCACACATACAAGAAATACCATGAATTTCAAACCATGCAAACAGAGGAAAATGCACCTAGGAACACTATAATCAAATTGTTTATAACCCATAAGCATGCATGACAATTATAAAAGCATAAGGAAAATAAAACTTGTATACAGTGGAACAACAACAGGAATTATGGTTAACTTTTTTTAGAAACAATACAAATCAGAAAACAATAGAGTAATATTTTTTAAATTCTACAGTAAAATTTTTACAGAAAATAAAAACATCTTATAAGAATTTAAGTCAAAAGACATTTAAATAAGCAATCATTGATAGAAGTTGTCACAGGAGACATGTACTAACATTGTCAAACAAAGTGATTTGGATGAAAGTTCTTTTGCTTACCAAGGAATGATGAACATTACATCTATTCATAATTCAATGGGCACTTTCTTAGATTTGTTCCTTATCTCAACCACTATGATTTATGGCACAGTAAACATGGATACACAGGTTTTCAAAAATGGCGGCTTGCTAGGGGATTGGGCGGAGAGTCTCTCCGGAGAAATCATATTAGACGCTAGAATATGATAACATGGAGAGGGCCAGATGAATGGATAATGATTCTTACTAACCAAGACAGCGCGGCTGGAGGATTTAAAGTCGTGCTGAGACTGAAGGCTGATAATGGGAAGCTGCAAATCCTGCGCCTTTAATGCGGCAAACTGACCAATGGACCCAACAGGAAAAGCTGTGTTGGCTTTTGGTGACTGCTGGAAATTGAGACCCGGGACCCCCCGAAGCAGCCAGGACTGCCCCGCTGCACCAGAGGAGATTGTGAAAGGCTCTGGAGCTCCAAAGCCGAACACTGTGCAGTTTTCTGATCATTCCACACTGTGCCGGGGGCGCAGTGAGGGCAAGCGGTGTGGTGTGCAGTAGACTCAAGAGGAGGACCTGCACTGAGCCCTGGTGAGTACTGGGGTCTGGGTCCCACAGCTGCTATGGTTGGCCAGAGAACATTTTGGAACTGAGTAGAGCCCGCCACTACAGCAACATCAATAACACAGAGAGTCTGGAGGAAGACATCTTAGAGTTGGGCAGAACCTGTGGCTTGGTGACATCACCGAGTCGCCCCTGGCATAGAGAGGTCTGGTGGAGGACATCTTGAAATTGGGCAGAGCCTGGTGCCATGTTGGCTTCAACGTCATACAGAGAACTGGTGGAAGACATCTTGGAATTGGGCAGACCCACTGTCCTGGTGCTCCTGGCACAGACAGGTGTGGAAGAGAACAGCTGGGATTTGGGCAGAACCCTGTGCCTTGGTGACATTAGTCAGCTGCTTCTGGCACAGAGAGAGCTGGCAGGATCTGCTGGGGTTGAACCAAGCCTCTGCTTGGGGCCCAATAAGCAGATACAAAATAGTCGCAACTCTGTGACATCCAGAAAGTACAGCCTAATTTACGGATTGACTGGCACAGAGGATGGAGGCTAACCTGCACCGTCCCTGCATCACTGCCTACCCCAGATAACAGCAAATTGGGGAAGAAAGCAAAAACTCAAGTCAGCATGCTTCTGAAAGGCCCTAAGCAATACAGAGAGGGCCAGAGACCCCCAGGACACTCCAGTCTGAAAGAAACCAGAAACATGACAAAAGATAAAAATAAAAAAAATCTCCAGCTGCCCAACATAAGAAAATAAGCCCAGGAGAAGTAAACACTGAAGAGAACAAGCACAGTAACCATCCAATACTGGACATAGCATCAGCCAAAATTAAAAAATACCTTCATGACCTCATAGATGAATTTAAAGCTGTACTCCTGATCCAAGTGAGGCAAGATATAAAGAGATTAATTAAAGAAATGACAAGCCCCTCCTAAGAGAACACAGATGGAAGAACTGAGGAAATCAGAAAAAAAAGAGAAACTTCTGAAGAAGAATTTAAACATAACTTAGAATACATGAAACAGATCCAAAGAGATTACCAGGAAACTAAAAACTCCATTGAACACTGGCAAAATACCGTGACAGAAACTAAAGCCAGCCTTCTGAAACTTGAAGAGAGATTTATGACATATGATCATGAAAGAAAAAAACCTCTTAAAAATAACAAGGAACCAGAAAGAAACAATTCAAAGGCTAGAAGATGGCAAAAGGATACATAACTTAAGAATAAAGAATGTGAGTGAGGAAGCAGGAGCAACCATAAATGAAATACAAAGAATATTCACAGATATATTAAAGCAAAATTTCCCATGTATAGCAAAAAGAAATGATATCCAGATAAAAGAGGCATACAGGACACCAGCTACCTACAACCAAAACAGATCTACGCCTAGACATATAATAATCAAGATCCCAGAAATCCACCAAAAGAACAGAATATTAAAAGCAGCCAAAGAAAAGAAGTAGATTACCTACAACAAGAAAATTATCAAAATAACAACAGACTTATCAACACAAAATTAAAAAATTATTAGTACAAGTTTTCAGTATATATAGTTTACAACCATGCGGGGACTGGGAACATGTAATACAGCTTGTCTCTCCTTTTTAATTCCCTTCCTTCCCTCTGTCTTCCTTCATCCTGTAATTCGCCTGTCCTGATTTTCATTCTTGTTGATATTATTAATCTTAGCTCACAAGATGGCATATAATATTTACATTCATTGAGGTTGTCAGGTCCTTGTACATAATTTTTTAAGTTAATAAAAAGATTTCCTTCTATGGCAAAGATTCCGGCATATTATTGTGCTGCCAAAGCAAGCAAGATTCTGGCACATTGTATTTTCATTTACATTTGATTCTAAATAATTTTAAATTTTTTTCTAACTTCTTCAGGGACATAACGATCATTCAGTATTGAATTATTCAATCTGTATGTGCTTTTTATAGCTTCTGGGCTTAGTTTTGCTGTTGATTTCTAGTTTCATTTCGTTAGGACCTTTTAAGATGTAAGAAAGCATTTGCATTTTTTCTAATGGTTAAGACTTACTTTATGACCGGAGTATAATCTATTTTGGAAAATGTTCCATGAGATGTTGATAAAAATGTGTATTTTGGAGTTGTAGAATGGAATGTTTTGTAGATATCTGTTAAAACCATTGAAAGTATGGTACAGTTTAACTCTGTTTTTGATTTTTTGGATAATTTATCTATTAGTGAGAGTGCAGTATTACTGTTTTGGGACCTATGTGTCCTTGGATGTCGAGCAGTGTTTGTTCTATGAAATTGAGCCCACTGACGTTTAGCGTATTTACATTTGTTACTATATTTACATTTTTTTGTATTCTCTGGTGAATTGTTCTCTCTGCCACATAATTATGTGTTGGCCTTTGTCTTGTCTAATTATTTCTTGAAATGTGCTTTGTCAGATATGAGTATTCCTGCATGTTTTCTGATTCTGTTTGCATGAAATACTGTTTTCCATGATTTCAATTTTATCCCACATATACTTTTGCCAATGAGTTTGCTACTAGCAAGCAGTAGAATTTAGTCTTATTTTTCTCATACAATCTAGGTCTTTTAATTGGAGAGTTAAGATCATTTACATTGAGAATTTGTTGGAGAAAGATCTATCCTAATTCTTCTCATTTTTTTCCCCTAATGTCTGAATATTTTCTGATTCTCAATAGCTTATCTGGTCTTCCTGTTCTATATGCTACACTGTCTCCTACCATGCTGGCTTAGTTGTAACCAATTTCTTTGGTTTATTCTTCTCTTGGAGAGTCTATTTCTCCTTCAGGTTTTGAAGAATAGCCTTTCTGGATCTAATAATCTAGTTTGGCAGTTATTTTTCTTTCAGAACTTAAAATACTACATTGTTCTATGCTTTCCTGGCCATTAAGATTTCCTTAAAAAAATCATATTATTCTTATAAGTTTGCCTCTGTAAGTGACGTGGTCTTTCTCTCTTGCGACTTTCAATAAAACCTCTGATCTCTACTCTTTTCATATGAATTAAAATATGATCTGGCAAAGTTTTGTTCTTATGCATGCTTTGGGATCAAAATGGCTTCAGTACTTGGATATATGAATATGATTTTGGAATGCTTTCTGTTATTTCATTATTTTATTCAGTTATTTCATTAATATTCATTTTTCCTTCCTGTTATAGTTTCACTAAAAAAAAAAAAAACATTAGTTTAATTTAATTCCATAACCTGTTTTACATGTATAGTTTGTAAGTTTGTTTTTTCAACTGAATTCTAAAACTCTTACATATTTTGTTTATTATTTTGTCTTTTTATTAGTGTCACCTATACTAATCCCTCAATCTTATCACAAAGTCCTGAATTCTTGTGTTCTACTTGATCCTGTCTATTGGTGAGGCTTTTTGATGTGTTTTTTTTTTTTTTTTATCTTCTTGTGCATTTTATTTCCAGAACTTCTTTCTGGTTCTTATTCAGAATCTATCTCTTTGTTTAATTACTCCTTCATATCCTGCATTATCTTCCTTAATTCATTCAGTTGTTTATCTGTATCCTCTGAAATCATTAATCATTTTAAAAATCAGTCTTCAGTATTCTTTGACACTTGGCCAACTTTGATATATGTGTTTTCAGTTACTGACAAAGTATAGGTATTTGCTAAAATCATGTCTCATTTTTGCATTCTTTTGTGTCTCTATATTGATATCTGTGCATTTGTTGGGATAGATACTTTTTTTTTTTACTTTTATGTGAAGGTCCTATTCATGTTAGACCATCTTTTCAGCATGTGATTCCCAAGCACCGCTCAAAGAAAAGACTAACAACAGTAGTATTGATAATAAAACATAAATGAGAAATTAACATACGGTAGAAATCAACTAAACCCAGCAAGTTACCACTATGAATAATAGAAACTAACAGTATTATTACTATAGACATGGAGACAAACTAGTTATGGCTTACAGTAAAAGCCAATTAAAACCAAGAAATAAAGCAGCATTACTAACAAAAACAAAAACATAGAGAACAGTAAAGTCTACAAATTAATTTTAATAGCAATAATAAAAATAGGGTAGTGGGGGAAGCAAAAATGGAGGACAGAAAGCTGATAATTAAAAGAAAGGAAAGGAAAATGAGACAAGAAGATAAAAACCTAATTAAAGAATAAAAATATAAATAAAAATGTAAAAAGAATTAGGAAAACATGAAAAGTGGCACAGAAAACCTCAAAACAGAGAAATAGAAATAATACGTCCTATAGAATGAGAAAAGGCAATTCTAAAATTCAGATGGAACCAGAAGACACCTGAAATAGCAAAAGCAATTTAGCAACAATAGCAGCACAGGGGGCATCACAATTCCAGAATAAACACTCGACAAAGCAACAGTGATAAAAACAGAAAAAAAAAAAAAAAAAGACTAATGGACTAACGGCCCCCAAAATCTCTTGTTAAGATTTAAGGTTTCTGGAAGGTAAATAGACCACGGGATGACTATATTCATCCACAGATGACTATATTCATCCACAGACTATATTCATCCACGTGCTCTTAGGACATGGGACCTGTTTAGAAGAACTGGGTCTGTGGGGATATAAACTGTAGGGGTGTATTCTTGCCCCTACTGGCTCCTCTTCAAATTCTGTCTCCTTGGTTGCCAGGAGATAAGAAGTTTTCTCCAGCATGCCCTTCCATCATGTCATTTCTGCTTGAGGCCAGCTAACTCCATGGAAACTGTGAGCCAATACAAACCTCTCCTCTATTAAATTGCAGGGGTCAGATACATTGTCTTAGGATTTAAAAAGCTTATTAATACACAAAACAAACATTTATTTCTCTTAATCTATACTTATGAAGGAGGCTTTCTGTGTTAGTCCAAATACTGCAGGTTGGAATAAAGCAGTCTCAATTTCCTCGAACTTTTGAAGAATTCTGCAAAGTAGTCAGCTATCAATATTAAATAGAAAATGCCAGACAATAGAAGAACTATTTACTGGAATAATTTAGATAGCAAATATTGTGCCACTGAGCAAAATCTCTGGATTTTCTACTTGTAGTTTTAAAGCAAAGTATTATCTTCTCTACCTCAAGTTTTCAGACAAGTTGTACTGAATATAAATATATGGCTAAAATATGATGTTTCTTGGCTCTTAACATTAGTTACTAATTCAAATCCAAGATGAAAAACTTATAGTAGATCTCAAAATAGCAAGAATAAAAACATAATGTATTTCATAGTTTTTCCTATGTTTTTGCCCTCTAAAAATGAAAACAAATTTTCTTTTTGCTTATATTCACTAAGGTTTCCTAACCTAAGTAATGAATTAATTCCAAGTTATTTTATTTTTGTGAAAAGTAGAATATATTTATTGAAAGAAAGCTCCTGTCCAAAGAGAGACAGAAGGAGTCCCGAGCAGGTTACTCGATTTTATTTTCAGACAAGATCTTTTTGTGAGAAACTAAGTTCAATTATTTAACTGATTGTGTGTGTGTATGTGTGTGTGTGTGCATGTGTGTGTGTGTGTGTGTGTGTGCTATATTGTGTGTGTGTGTGTGTGTGTGTGTATAACTTTTTCAAAGAACACCTGTTTCAAATATTGATTTTGGAAGAATTGGAAGAGTCAACAAAGGAAAAAGCTCTCTTGTAAATACCTAATGCATAGAAATTATAGAAGTAGCTGAATAAACAGCCTATCACTTTAGATAAGAAGGCTGTGTCAACACTACTCTATTAAATAAATGATACCACTGTGTTTTTTATAAGGAATGGATTCCAAATATTTTCTCAAAATGATTTCTAAAGTTGAATCAAATCTATATAAGTAGAAAATTGGAGCTAGTAAATTTTTATGTGTAAGCAAAAATAATTAGAAAATCAGATGGATCTAACATTAAAGATCACAAAATTTTTTGAGATTACTACAGTTGGGTAACAGGTGCCTCAATTTGAAGATTTATGAATTACTGAGTGGAATGTCGGTGTGATGATTTTATATTGTCTAACAGTGTTAGACTTTACAACTCTGAGTTTTAGTTTGGTTGATGTAAAATTACTCTTTTGGAATAGTTTCTTATGCATTCCAACTTTTAATACTAGATACATGTAATTAGTGATTGCACTCTTAGTTTCTGGTAGAGCTAATATATTACAAATTTGAATTTGTGTAGCTATAACACAAGAATATACAGTAATAGTGACACAATTATAATTCAATTTGAAATGATTCATTTTTTTCTTAGTGAGTCATTTCCATCTACTCCAATTCAGGTAAAATATGGTGGCTCAAGCACAAGACATTCGGAAGTGTCCTTGAATTTAAAACTTGAACTATGAATCTTCTATTTATGTACATGAAAATTGAGGGAAGATAAGTAATTATGACAAAATTTTTAATTTGTCTCTTTAATTTCTCAAAGTGAAAATATCTATGAAGATGGAGAAATGGCTAGTAAAAATCATAATACAGTAAAAAATCTTGCCTTACAAGCATAATTTGTTCCAGAAACATGCTCATAATCTAAAAATTCTGTATATCAAAGAGAATTTCCTCTTGAGAAATAATGGAAACTCAAATGATTTGTTCCATAAACCAGAAAATTCATATAAAATGATTCCAATTCTGTAACATTATGCAAAACAATAAATATAAAATATAAAGAAAAATAAACAAATTAATCTGCAATTACCTTGAAAATCTGCATGGCTGGTGTGAAGGAGGCAAGAAAGAGCAGAGTTGTTGTTTGGGACAGCTAACTGACAATCACCGTTATCTATTGACTCAACGGAATCTTTTTCTTTTCATGCACCTTAAATAAGGAGGCTATCCAAAGACAGTTGTTTTTGCCTCATTGTGAGGATTTTGCAGAAACGTGACATTGCTTTGACAGTAAATAGATTCTTCACTCACACTGCTACCGCCTCATTTAGGTGCTACTGTCTACAAAATTTGCACTGTTTCCCATGCTTTGCACATCTCCCTAATCTCATGTGAAGTGAAGGAGTCTTCACTCTTTCTCTCCTTCTGTTCTGTAAACAGGATCCCTTCACAACCTCTTGCTGTTGGGAGACAATCACCAATAATCCCACAACAAGAGAGAGAAGAATTGATGGTTTAGTCATGATCCTGTGGAATTTGATGTCAGGTGCCACTCATATTGGAAAATGTCATTCATTTATCAAGCTATAATTTATTTCAAATGTTTGCTCATCATATGGAACATTCACTGTACAAATTATTTGCAACCCAAGATTTCACTGTAGTATGTGCTTGCCATTAACGACTGCTTAAAATCCTGAATATAATTTTCTTAAAATAAAGAGTCCTGCCCTGCAGATAGAATCTTTGTCAGTATTTTCATCAGATTTGACTAGCCTCTTTTCTTATTTCTGTAACTTTAGTCAGATTATACTCAGCATGGTTTTTATAACCTGTAATTTTTCTATCATGTTAAAAGCACCTATCCATCATTTTCAATAAAGATGGAGAATATCTGTCAGTGATCAGTAACTGAACATTGTCTGACAAACTAATCAATAAATACTAATTAATTCTATCATCTATTGGTAGAGAAAATAAAAGCATTTCAATCAGCAAAATAAATCACTTTATTATTTAAATAATACATTTATTATCACTCAAATGTTTTTAACCTGATGAGTTTACCTGGGATTAACTAAGGATTATTTAAGTATTTAACAAAGATAGAAAAGAATGGTAGACTAATAAAATTAAGAGAAATAATTTACATAGTTATGTTAGATTTTTGTGTTTTCCTGTTTTACCTGAAAGTACCATGAATTACATGTCAAGCTTCCTTTTGGGAATTTTGTTCTAATTAAAGATTATCATAGTTTATAAAATAATATTAACTTTGTTACTTCCCCTTAGAATTCCTCAAGAAGTTCACTTATAAACTTTTTTAATTTTTAAAAGTCTAGGAATTAGTGTTATAGGAAACCCATAACCTGATAATAAAGAAAGAGAACTATTTAACCTGTTAACAGTCTTATTTATCAAACACACTAGAATTTGTAGATACAAACCCAGACTATGTTGTCTGTTTAGCATTCAAAGTCTTTTAGAAACAGCTGACACAGGACTGGGATTGTAGCTCAGTGGTAGAGATGTGTCTATAATGCACGAGGCCCTGATTTTGATCTACAGGATAAAAATAGGTACAGATGACACAAATCATGCCAAGCTTAGATAGTAATGAAACTTTTATAGATATATATATATATATTTTTTTTAGTACTGGGAATCAAACTCAGGACCTTGCATTTGCCAGGCAGATGTTTGTGCCACTGAGCTACATTCTCAGGCCTATTGATAAAAATTTTGACCACAGTTTCATAAATTATATTCAACTGGTCTTTAAATTACTACTTTATATAGTTTTTATTTTGCAAAGGCCAAGAATACAGTACCCACTGATCATTTCAGTTATTTAATTACTGAATCATTTATTCGTAATTGTACATTGTGCCAAGAATTCTCATAGGTGCCATGAACATAACTATAAAACAAAACAGACATGATTCTCTAAATCACCTGTGTAAGACTAGTAAGAAATATGGATAAATACATAGTTAATTAAATACAGTAGGAGAACACTAGGTATTATGGAAACATTTATGGCTTTAACAGAATATGTTGCTAGAGACAACTTTCTTGAACAAAAGGCTAATTGAATTGAGGCCAGATGATTAAATAGGAACTGGCCAAGTAAGACAAAAATCAGGTTGCCTTTAGTCAAAAAATAAACATGTGTAAGGAATTAAAAGTAGACAAAAGGTTGAAATTAAGCTAAAACATTTCTCATGTCTGGCACCAAATATTTCAGCTGGTTAATGTTGAAAAGACCAAAGTGATATACAGGTCCATGATGTAAAGACCTATGTTAAACACAGAAATGTTTTGGAAATATATCCTACAAATTTATAGTAAATGAAATACCTTAAGTAAAAATACTTGATATTTTAATTGGAAAAATATCAACTTCAGTTACTTTGCAGAAATATATTAATTAAAAAACAATTCAGCAAGCAGTATGAGAGAAAATCATACTGAATATATATGATATATTGATGATACTGGTGTAATAAAAGGAGCTGAATCATTTCCTGGACTTGCAAATCAAATCTGGCAATGACCAAGACAAGATTGCTGATAGCATACTAACTTGCATTTATATGATAAGAATATTTTTAAAAATTTCCTTACCTAAAGGATAATTTTCATTGTAAAATAAGAAAACAATTGTAAGTGCAGACTCTTTAGAGTTATGACAAATATATGCACCCAAGTAACCACATATTGACTATTTCTACCATCCTGTTACCAAGGTTCTGTGTTCTTTTGTGGAATTCTTCCAGATTGTTGCTAACCTAAACAAAGAATTGCACAAAAAGAGAAGCAATAAGGAGGTTCTACATTTATTAAAAGTATGGTTGTGGGCCAATTAAAGTTAGGAAAGAAGTATATTGTCTGGAGAGCTGTCCAATAAAAAGCATCACAGCAGTCACCTGCTTAATTGGCGGCCATCTTTTTGATCCCCATTTCAGCTTCAGATCTACGCTGCCCTATCAAGCATCTGCTTCACCTGGGACTGGCAGATGGCTTTCTTGGATTGGTATCAGATGCAGCGTTTGGAAACTGTTTTGCACATGTATTCTGACTTTCTGCCATTGACAGGATAGGGCCACTTGCACGGAAGCTATGCCACACCCTAATCTCCTGCCTCAGTCCCAGGAAGTTTCCAATGAAATGTTTTGTTTTGTTTTGTTTTTGTCTTTTTCGTTTTTTATTGGTACCAGGGATCGAACTCACTACCGCACACTTGCAAGGCAGGTGCTTATGCCGCTGAGCTAAATCCCCAGCCCCATCAATGAAATTTCTAATCAAATTTCTAATCCGTTTCTAATCAAATCTCATCCCCCAAAGGTAACTTCTGTTCCGTATTCATATAGTTCAGTTTTGCCCCTTCTTAAATTTAATCTAAGTGGAACAGTATATTATGGAGTTCTTTGTATTTCTTTGATTTAGAAAAACATATTTTTAAGAATTAGTCATCTTACTGAGATCATTAATAACATTTTATTTTTCAGGGTGGAAGGTACTCATTCATCACAATTTGCTTGTTCACTATCTTTGATGAATATTCAGATTGCTTTCAATATTTGTGCTCTATGTTAAAAAAATGTTTTCTCTTAATTCAATTGTACTTACCAGGTCAAAGCTGCATGTTTTCACTTACAAACTAAATACTAAACTTATCAGAAAATGATTGTGTCGTTTTACCACATGTAAAAATTCTACTTGCTGCAAACCTTTTTAAAACTTGTTAGGGTCAAGGTTTATTTTTAGTTGTGAAAGATGTCTATATAGTTGAAACATTCATTAACTATAGATGTTATATTTCTCTTAATATGCCTGTTTGCCATACATATGTCTTCTTGTAGAAAGGGTCCATTTAAAACTTTTGTTATTGTTTTATATACATTTCTTATAATATTGAATTATAGATTTTATAGTTTAAAAATATTTTTTGCTTGTTAGCTTTTAAGGTGACTACTTCTGTATGTATTGTAAGTGAATTTTTTGTTGATTTTTTAAATCTATGACACTAGTCAAATAAGCTATTTCATCACTAAAAATCAATTGATTCCTTAAGATTATTTATAAGAGATAATTTTCAATCTTTATTTGATAATTATGCAAGCTGGGTCATCTTCAGTTTGACCCCCACTGGTGGCCTTTTCTCTTCCATATGAATCATATTGTTAATATACTAATTTATTTTAAATTGTAGTTTGCACGTGAAAAAGTTAATATTGTAAAGATTCTGAATTTGACAATTTTCAGAGTTTGTTTTTTTTTTTTTTTTTTGTTTTGTTTTGTTTTGTTTTTACTTCAGCAGTAAATTTTATGGGATTTTTTTTTTGTTTGTTTGTTTGTTTGCTTGGTACCAGGCATTGAACTCACTACCACGCACTTGCAATGCAGGCGCTTATGTCACCGAGCTAAATCTCTGGCCAGCAGCAATCAATTTTAACCATTAACTCAGCTAGGCTAAAACTGCAGGCATGTTTTCCATAATGTGAGTGGAAGCTGAGGTCACTGTGCAGTTCTCGTTATGGCTGACCTGCGAGTGATGTGGACTCTCACTTCTCCTTCAGTGCCTCGCTGGAGGTCTGATCAGAGGTCACTGGGCCTACCATGCTCTCGCCTTAGCTGTTGTGATTATCCATATCTTTACTCTCTGTTTTTTAGAAGCAAAGAATAATTAAATAATTTTTCACATTTAATTATCTGTGTAACAGCAAGTTCAATACTCCTTGAGGCACATATCATATTCCCTTTTCCCAAGGATTTTATTCCCATCTGAATTTCTGGTTTCAGCATTGGGAAACTCAGTGTTAACAAGCATGATCTTTTGTTTTGTTGTTTTGTTTTGTTTTCTTTTAGGTAGGTTGTTTCTGTGTAGAATTTATTCTTATTGTTAAAATAATTGATCCAATAGAAGGTACTCAGCAATTACCAGACAGGAAGACTTTGAACATGATTTTAAACTTTGCAGGACTTGGTCTCCCTTGTTTAGTCTTTTGCCATGGAGAGAATATCTTAGTTCAGGACTGCAGTCCATTTTGAACATATAGTTTCTCTAATATTTCAATTCATCTGTGTTTATCAAATTACTCTACATTGTAAATATCATTGTGAGTGACAAGTGCAATTTTGTATTCGTCATCTTTTTGTCTCAGTAATGTATTTATTTTACTTTTTTATTTTAAATTTAGACTTTTTGCATCTCTGAAATAATCCATACATTTGTGTAGACTATAAAGGTCAGTTGGGGCTTCTTGATCTGTATCTCTCACTTTTCAAAATTTCCTCTTTTAAATTCCAACAGCTCTTGCAGCACATTCATTAGAACTTAACTTTTCAAGCATGTGAATTCAGATTCCTGCTTAAGTTCTAGCCACGCCATAAAACTGGGACTCTGGAGTGCTTGTAGTGGGATAGCTGTAAAAATGTAGACATCACCAGCCTGTTTTTCTACCTTCCAAGACTGAATCCTTAACAGTGCAACCTGAGCTTTGCCATTTTTCAGGCGCATCACACCTTTGTTTCTTCTGTTTCCACAGTTACAATCTTTGGGAGATGGTTTGTTTAATATAAACTACAGGGGCATTAGTGAAAGTGACATTTTTTAGTATTGAAGGCAATTAATCATATCTGAAAGATGATAAAAATATAAGAAGAGATATAATAAAGACTCAAGATGACAGAATTGAAGAGGACATATAAATAGGCAAAAGCATCTGAAAGACAAAAAGTAAGTAAATATAAAGCATGGATAATAAAAGTTCCCAAGAAAATATCTTTATCTTTTTAAAATAGGGAGGTGAAGAATATTGATGTAGCCACATTCATAAAAACAAGTAGTAGAGACAAACAAAATAGCAGCATTCATAACTATAAATTGTTATTTAATTTGTACCTACTATGTACCAGGCACTACTCTGAATATTTGAAAGGTATAATATTTCACTTAACTTTCATAACAGTTCAAGGAAAGATTATATTATTATCATATAGAAGATAAGACTCATTCAGGAAGGTTATTGGTTCAAGGCCATAAAATAACTGATATTCGATTTTAGTGTAGACTAATTTCAGTTCCCATGGTTTGAGTACAGTTCTTATAGGAAATAAAATGACTTTATGTTGGCCACTGTTTTCTGTATGCTATTTTAATATAAATACTTAAAATAAGGGATGGTACAATGCTTGATATTTGTAGAAATAAAATTTCAGCCTAAAGAATGAGAATAGGTACAAAAAAAGGGAAATAAAAGGATTTCTGGGCAACGTTTAGGGCATCATGGGCCCATGTAAAGAGCAAAATGTTACATTTTTTACACATCTGTGACTGTCTCCAAGAGCACTTGGAAGCCATGTGTCCAGGAATGATTGGTATCCATTTGAGATAGACTGGTCTGTAGTTTGAGTTTTGATATCAGGAATGATTAGAGAACAAAGAAAATATGATGCTAAAAAACTGACAAAGGAAACAAAAGAATTGGCTGGATAAACAGATGTATTAGTCAGCTTTCCTGTCACTCAGACACAATATCTGATACCCACAACTTAAAGGAAATGTGATTTAATTTATTATACATGTTAAAAGAATGCAATCTATCTGAATGGCTCAATGGCAAACATGCATAGTACAAGGGTCTGGGAGAGGACATATAATAGCCAGGAAGCAGAGAGGGAAGACAAGATCTGGAGACAAGAATATAATCTTTCAGGTGAACATCAATTGACATGCCTCCAATTAGGCCGCACTTCCTATAAGAACACTGAGCGATGAACTATCCGCAGACCAATCACCTGATGAGGATAAAGATGCTGCATTCCATTTTTCTTCAAACACACAAGCTCTGAAAACGCGAACATTTGGGGGACATTATTGATCTAAACCACACAGGAAGAAAATAAAATGAACTATTTGTGTTCCTAAATGAAGGCAGGGCTAAAGGTAGACCTGAATGGTACTCAGTGCATCATGCATGTTAGGTAAAGGCTCTGCCACAGAATTGCACTCCCTAGCCCAAGGACCAAATTATATCTGTTAATCAGGTGGTTTTTGGTTTTGTTTTACTTTTGTTACTTTCTCTCTGTCTCTCTCTGTCTCTCTCTGTCTCTGTCTCTCTCTGTCTCTCTCTCTCTGTCTCTCTCTCTGTCTCTGTCTCTGTCTCTCTGTCTCTCTCTATCTCTCTCTCTCTCTCTGTCTCTCTCTCTGTCTTTTTGAAACAGGGTCTCTCTATGCAGTTCAGACTGGCCTTGGACTCACTAGCCCCAGACTAGTCTTGAGCTCACAACAGTCCTCCCGCCTCAGCCTCCCAACTGCTGTTAACTAACTCTAGAGTTTATATCATAATTTCATATTAATGGTTGGAGGTGGGACAGTTGGGAAATGATTAGGTCATGAGGGCCAAGGATTCACCCATTGCTGAATACCGTAATGGTGGGTATTTATAAAAACTTTGGTGTGGAGTACTATTATAGTAACAGAAAACACAAGCAAGCTATAACATTTACTGTTTGCATTGTACAGAGCTATGAGTTCTGCGAAATTCATATATTACAATTATACTATTATACGGAATAGTTTTGCATATTGAAAAAAAATCTGCTTCAGCTAATCATATCTTCTTTCCTCGAGGCCTTTCCGGATCCCCAAAAACTTGGTAACTGTTTAACTTTTTATTGTTGTTGTTGTTTTACATTTCAGGATGTTGTATACTTTGGGTTATAAGAAATGTAGCCTTTTCTGATTAGGTCATTTCATTTACCAAAATGCATTTAGGTATCATCTATGATTTACATGTGATTTCTGTGTTCATTTTTTAAAATTACTGAATAATATTCCAAAGTTTAGACTAGCATAGTTTGTACATTCTTAAGGTGATTTTTCATAGTTTCACAATTTGAAACATACATAAAAGTACTAAATTGTTCATGTGCAGGTGGTTCTGCGGTCAGATATTTCAAAACGGTTGCAAATATCGAGGAACACAATTAACAGATGATATAAAAACTATCTTGACTTTTATAAGAAATTGCCAAAATAGCTTGCAAAGTGGGTTTTCCATTTTGAATTCCACCATTATTAAATAATAATTCCTTGGGTAGTATATCTTGTGAGCATCTGGTATTGTTTGAATTTTGAATTTTTTATATTTTAAAAGGTATATAGTGGTATCATAGTTGTTTTAATTTCCCTTTCTCTGATGACATAATTTTCATAGGAAAGCTTTTGTGAGCTACTTTTTGTCTTTATCTTTAATGAACTGCCTATGAATAACACATACATTTTTACTAGATTGTTTTCTTTTAATTGAGTTTTAAGGATTTTTGTTATAGTTTGAATAACCATATTTTAATTAGATGTCTTTTGTCTGTTTCCTGTCTTCTAGTGCAATTGACAATATGTTTTATAGAGGAAGTAATATTAATTTTATTAAAGTCTAATTTATAATTTTCTTTCCTGAATGGATTGTACATTTCATGTTATACCTTAAAAAAATCATTGCTTACTCTGAGGCCATCTGGGTTTTTACTGCTATCTTCAGGAATTTTACAATTTCATGTGTTATTTTAAGTCTGTGATCCACTTTGAGTTACTGTTTGTGGAGAGTGTGAGTTCATCCCTTTGAATTCATGTTTTTTAAAATCATACAGTCAGTTGTTCTAGTTATAGTTGTTAAAAAATTTTACTCTTTCTTCTTTGAGTTGCCTTTGCTTCTTTATCAAAAATCAGTTAGCTATATCAGTATATTTCTAGACTCACTATGCGGGTTCATTGATCTATTTGCATAATCCTTTGCAAATATTATAGGGTCTGAGTTACTGCAGATTTATAATTAAGTCTTGATGTCAGGTCACATCAAGTCCTCCAACCTTGGTTTTCTTCAGTATTCTGTTGACTGATCAAGGTGCTTTATCTTTCTGTATAATCATTATAAGGGAATTGTGTATACCACAAAATATTTTGCCAATACAGTATATTGACTACTACTACATTGGATATGAAGATCAATCTAGTTGAAAAGAGCTGTTTTATTTGTGTGAGCTTTTGTTAGATATTTGTCTTTCAAATAACTGACCAATTTTATCTAAGTTATCAAATTTGTGGCATATAGCTTTTCATAATAGTTATTATTTCTGTCCCTTGGGGATCGTTGTATTTTGAATCCTCATTTTAACCTGTTAAATTTAGTTATACCATTTTCTGTCTTAATTAAATAATTTAATCTCCAAATTTCTGTTCAATTCAATTCTAAGATAAAGCTAATTAAAATTTATCTGCATTATAAGTTAATATCCATGGAGTTAGTAGTGATGGCCCTGTGTCATTTCTAATATTAATAATTTGTATTTTCTGTTTGTTATTGGACAGCTTGAGTAAAATGGCATATTGTGCGTGTGTGCACACATGTTTATGTTAGTATTATGATCTGAAAGTTCTACAAAAAAAGAATATATGAAATTTTTCTGCTTTATATTTATTGCTGTATTTTATATTTAATTCACAAGAATTCAACCTTATCTACATATAGGAATAAGTCACAAATGTGCTATGGATAGGCAGACATTATATTAAAGTCTTTCTCTGTTTCTTAACTAAACGAAATGGTTAGTTACCTTCATATTATATATTCAAAAAATTAAATCTCTATAGTAAACCTAAGATTTTCAAATTGAACAAGTAAGTAATTTCTGAAATATTTATATATGTAACATATTCCCTAACATTTCTAAAAAGAAAGTTTAAAAAATTTCAACCTTAATAAAAAATTAAATCACTAAAAAAAGATTGCCAAGTTAATAAGCAATACTCATGAAAATTACTTAAAATATTAAATTGACTGACTTATCTATTCTATTTGTATTGATTGAATATTCATTTTATTCATTTCATGCTATGATATAGATAAATCATTATATATTTTAATGGCCACAAATTTTATGCTAAATGTAATAAATAACAAAAATAAAAATTGTCCTTCTTGTTCATCACCGAATCATAAATGTAATTTTGACAAATGAATTTTCATATAAAGCATAAACTTCTGAGGACTTAGAATGATTCATACACTCAATTATAATTAGTATCTATTATCAAATAATTTTAGCTTTAAATCTATTTACTTTTTATTTTTGAGTGGAGTAAACAAACATAATTTTCCAATACAATTTTAATGTTGCAAATGAGATTTTAGATAATTTAATTAAATTGTATTGGATGCTCAGTCTTAACTACTTGCTTATTTAGCCATAATTAAATAAAAGCCTCACTTTAAAACTCACTATGACCTTATGCTGCACAGCATAATCTTTGTTTTCCAGTATTAAGTTTGGAAAGTAAACTTTTTAATAAAAGAAATTGTTTATACTTTAAGTTGTCTTCACATTAAATTATTAAATTTCTTCCTTTTTTTGTAGTTAGCTAAACCGTTAAAAGATAGATATGATTAAACTAATTGACCAGTACAACAGAGAAAAGTATGAACATAAAAACTACAGAAAGTATGTGAGTTTGTAATATATTTATGTAAATTTTACATATTTTTTCCTCCAATTGGTCAGAGAAAACAGCACACACATTAATCAAATACCAGTGGTATCGGCAAATATGTATTCACATCTGCCTGGTGTAGGAAATACAGAATGCTAGCTACCACTCCTAGTTAGGGAAAGGAAACCCACATGTGAATAAAGAATACAGAAAGGCAATGGGATAAAAGATATGAATGCTGGATTAAGATACACGCTGGAAGATTTTTAAAGGAGAAATCAATATGTATTAAATGTTCAGTATGGTTCGAGCATAATGTTGAGTCACTAAATTTACAAGACACACCTTCAAATTCACTGATAGGAAGCCAAAGATCACTCTTAAGTGAGACTATGCCAGAGCAGAGGATGTTATGATGTGGTGAGGCAGAGGCTCTCCATCATTCTCACATACTGTGATGCTGATTTTACCAACCAAAGTGAAGTTTAATTTCTCCAGTGTATAGCGCCTATAATTTTCATTACAACTATTAAATAATATAGACACTTTAAGATGATGCTAATACCTCAACTTTTCCCCTTTATATTTACTGTCCATTGGTTATTTTTATCTAAACTAATCTGCATGATTAGATTAAATACTCAAATGTTTGTGTCTGGAAAGTGCAAATGCATCTGAAGAAAATTTCCTAAACTCAGAATGTTTCACATTCACCAAGTTGCTATTTGATAATGATCTTTTCCCAGGTAGATCCAAGAAAATGTGGCAGATGTCACTTTGGTGTGGTTAGACTAATATGATAGCTACGTAAAAAGGTAATTAGTGCAGATGGAGAGTATATAGAAGGAAATAAGATTTGGAATAAATGCAGTGAGACTCAAGAAGCATTATAAATAAGACAAAAAGGAAAAACAAGAAACCTAAAATGACTAGGCTAGTGTTTGAGAACAAGTACACAGAACAAGGAAATTTCACAAAGCAAGTTTGGTCAAGAAAATAAAATATAACTCACAAGCTCACATAATTAAAAATGCCATTAGAAGTGACAATAAATGAGGTACTGGAAATCCAAAAAGAGAAATTTTCAAAAACGTGATCATATGTGAAATTATAGAGCTTCAAGTTGATAGAGAAAAATTTGAAAAGCCTAGATTTGACATATTTTAGTAAGATAAAACGTAAAAATTAAAAATTGAGGGCAAGTGTGAATAGCAAAAAAAAAAAAAAAAGAAGAAGAATTCTTTGTAGCTTGTTTTGTGTTTTTTAAAGTTAGAAAATACATGCTAAATATTAAAGTTAGAGAAATGGTTAGAGACAAAAGGTGCAGAAGTAGGTACAGAAGCAGTCTTCAGTTGTCAGTAAGTGATGAGATCATAGGAAATTTGATTATGGATTACAAAGATCAGTGCAACCAGGTGTGATGATGCACATTTGTAAATGCAGTGCTTGAGAGGCTGAGGTCAAAGGCTTGCTGTGAGTTTGAGGCCAGCTTGCACTACCTACTGAGTTTAAAACAGTGAATTCAAGGCCATAGTGGGACCCTGTCTCAAAATAAAAATAAAAGTAAAAATAAAAATAAATCACACATTTTCTCCTGCAGTTATCAGTCAGAAAATAAGAAATTATGTTAAGAAAATTATGCTAAGGTGATAGATCCAAAAGAGTCTTAGGGATGTGGGGAAATGACATTAAATTTTTTAATTGAAAATGCTGCAATGTATCCCAATATGTGAGAAATAAAATAGGTCTCATGGAGTTTATTACAATTAGTAAAAATACCTGATTCAAGCAGCATCATTTCTTTTTTCATTTACTACATAATACATGTAACCAGAGCGCCTGTACCTTATGCAAGGGATGAGATTGCCTTTGAGGCTTCTGTAATAAACAAACACAAGAGACATCAATGAATTGGTATCTGTAACTAAAATTTTCATGGATATGTTTCTCTGGGATTATTTTGTGTCTCCAAAGAAGAATGGAGATCGGATAGCCAATAATAAAGGGAAAATGTGGTAAAAAGAAAAATAAAATAGATATTAAATTTCAATTGACAGTGAAGTCCCAATTGTCTGAGATTGAACATTCAGACAAATTCAGATAATTTGAGATAAGTGGAAGTTTCTTACAACTTATGTGGTTATGCACATAGATGGTCTGTAGTGTGCATACATGTAAGTTGTATATAGCTATGTAGGTATATATGGTTATAGAAACAGCTAAATATTGCAATTAGATGTGGTGCTCTTTATCTCTTAAATTACATGAATACCTAGGGCCACCCTGTACATTCAAGGAACTTGTTAATTATAAGCATAAAGAGTTGAGAGTCAGCGACTCCTACAGCCTTATACCTCATCTCCATGTTCTCTTGCCTGATCTCCCATTAATCACCCAAGAGAATGGCATTGACAGTACTACTACCCACTAAAGGCTTCATGGAAGACTGAAATCCCTGTTAGGTTATTTGTTCGCACAACAGTTTTAAAGCAGGAATAACAAAGTTGGAATGGCAACATACTATCTAACCCTGGGAGCTTTAGATGGTTGATACTTCATATAGTAATTAGTTTTACAAAGACTTGGGCTTACCACAGATTTTTCATACAATGACATGTGGCAATGTCTCAGTGGGAATGGTAGACAATATCAGTCATGATTTAGGGGGGAAAAAGCAAAATCTCAGGTGTTGAGAGAGAGTGAGGATTTTCACATGTATATCAAAACTCAAATATATAAGTAGGTCAAATTGAAATTATTTTTAGTGACTGCAAACAGTATAGGGGTTGAGTATGGCTCAGGGTTACAGTGCTTATCTAGAATGTTCCAGACTCCCTAGCACCACAAGATAAAAGAAAACTAAATAAGTGTTTGGCAATTAGCATAAGATTTATATAAAAATAACATTCATTCCTTTTTTCTTTCAGACCATGAAATAGTACCATAATTCAGTATTTATGTAGTTTTGTAAACTATACAATTAATCTTTAAAACACATTAATGTATACACTTTTAATTATTTAAATTCATAGAGTTGAGTATACAGTTCGGTGACACAGTGCCCTGCCTGGCAAGCACAAGGTCCTGAATTTGATTCCCAGTGCCCCCCCAAATTATTCAAATCCAAGCCTTAAAGGTAGGAAGTATGCTTGCTAAATTCAAAAATCTTTAATATTTACTAACAAATGGTTCTTAGGGATGTGAGGAAATGACATAAAAATTTTTAATTGAAAATGCAATGTCATCTTAATATGTGAGAAATAAACTAGGTCTCACGGAGTTTATTACAATTACTCAAAATACTTAATTCAAGCAGCATAATTTCTTTTTTCATTTACTACTGATGAGGCAGAATAAATTCAAGTTAGAATATCATATAAGCATGGTACATCTTTGTTTTATGATTTTTATGCCTATATGTTGTCTGAACAACTACTTTGAAGACAACGATATACAATATATTAACCAGTGTTAATCTCATATTGTTTTAAGATTTTTATTATCTTTATTCTTATTTCATTTTAAAATTAAAAAAAAAAAGAATTGGGATAGATAAAAACAGAACTGAAGAAAGGGTGTTTGCATACCATCTAGTGGTAGGTTTAAAAAATAGCAATTTAAAGAAAATTATTTAAATTTGTATAGCATACATATGATGATTTATAGTATTAGTCACTTTCGCTTCACTGGGTAAAATGCCTGACACTGTTACATAAGGAAGAGGGGTTTATTTGGCTCACAGATTTTAGAAGATGCAGTTAATAGTTGGCTGGCTCCCAGCAGTAAGAGCATGATGGGAGGGATTGGCAGAGGGCAACTCATCAGGCAGTGACAGCAAAGCTTAGAGAGTGAATGGAAAGGTTAGGGAAAAAGATTTACCCTAACAGGTCACACCCCAGGGATCAGCCTCCACCCAGGCTCTAACTCCTAACACACATTTCACTAAGTCTTAATACATTGATGAATATAATGCTTCCATATATCAAAAAATTCCAGAAGCCCATAAATATGAGTCTTACTGTGAGACGTTCTTTATCTAAGACGTGAGGTTTTCCCCTCCAGCACACTCATTTGCATCTCTGTGAAAAATACATTTATTCTATCTCTGAGAATCACCAAACTCTTAAAAATTCCAGTATGGCATAAAAGTCCAAGTCTACACTCCCTTCTGAGATTCAAGGCAAATTCTAAGCTGTGAACCTATGTAAAAATAAAAAGAAGAAAGTTAGATAACTTCCAACGTATATTGGCACAAGGTGAACATTCCTATTCCTAAAGGAAAAAGTAGACAAGTAGAAAATAATAGGGCCAAAGCAAGGCCAAAAGCCACCAGAAGAAAACACTAAGTCCATTACTTCCTTGTCCAGTATCCATGGCAAGTTGTGGTGAAATGTGGACTGGAAAGGGATTAGGCAGTCTTTTCCAAATGGCATTGCCAATTGCAACCCTCATAACTCGGTCTTGGGGAGCCTTTTTTATTGCATACTGTTTCCCTCAGCAGACATTTCATATTTCTGGCTTCAGTAACTTACTGGACTGTCAACTGTAGGTGGTTCAGCTTCTCTCTCACTGTTTCACACAGTGCCCTCTTAGGGCACACTGCCTGTTTTCCCAGTCCTTCTTCCAAACTCTGGGCAGAAAGCTCTGTGATCTAACTTTCTTGCATTCCACATTCCTAAAAAACAGCATCACGTGAATAATGAGAGGTTCTTGCCCTAGTATAGATTACTGTACGCTCATGGCGATGGTCTAATGTGGTGGAAGGCCAAATCGGAAACGCTTACCACTTCTGTTTCTTCTTCAGTCCTAATTGCAACTCTTCTTCCTGTTTGCACACACAGAGAATTTCAATCGGTTTCTCAGACGTTATCAATATCCGCCCCATGTGCCACTTCTGATCAGCGGTCATATAACCCTCCTCCCCTCTGTATCCGGTCAAAGGATGTCTCCCAAGCACCATGGGTTGTTTGCTCCTTTTCACATCCTCAATAAACCTGTTCATTTTGTACTTTTTGCTTCTCTATTATGCCACAATACTCTAACAATGACCTTTGGTCTTCTGCTTCCTTGAGCAGTGGTCATACTCCCTTATATCATGGCTATGGGGACTTTTTAATGCTTTTTAATAGGACTTTTTAATGTCTGGGCACTGTGAACTGAATCTTGTGGAACCAACTCCTGGAATCCCTGTAGAACCAGCCTTTCTTCAATGGAGCAAATTGAAGCTCTTTTAAAAACAAACATTTTATAGTTTTCCTTTTTCAAGCTGAGAGAGAGAGAGAGAGAGACAGAGAGAGAGAGATTCTTGCTGATTCTTGAGATGCCCTCAAGACACCTTTCCTACTGTGATGATGTAAAGTATTTGACCTCTTTCTAATGCTGATCTGTTATGGGCCCATATTCTCTATGGCCCCGACTAGACAAGTTGTTCTTTCCAGATGAAGCTGCAAATAGTTTATAATAATTGTTTTGCTACTAATTTTCAGAATTTTGGACATAAACACTGGCTAACACCCATACTAATGCCTAATTACTGAGCTGCTTTAAATTTTCCTCTATCTGACGAATTAATCCACAGCCCTTAGAGTCTCAATCTCCTGCCAAGTCTCAGGACATGGATCAAATGTAGACCTATTTTTTTTTTTTTTTTTTAACCAGAGCATGGCATACATTACCATGAGTTCAACCATGAGGAATCCTTGCTCCCACCTGAAACTTGCTGAACCTGGCCTCTAACTCTGCCTTTCTTTTAGCACAGTAGCCTTCTGAGGTCTGATGAGAGTCTCCCATTAAGCTATGCCTCAGTACTCTAGGCCTTCTCCAGGCAGCATCTCCAAAGCTTTCCAAACCCTCTTGAAAACCTGTTCCAAAGGTTTCTGAATGCTGTGATGAGCTATAGTTACAGCAGCAACTCCACTCCTGGTACCAAATTCTGTCTTAGTCACTTCATGCCTAGGAAAAAAAACCCTGCCACCTACAATTTAGAGAAGCAATGGTTTATTTTTAATCACAGTTTGTAGAGGATACAATTCATAGTTGACTGGCTCAAAGAAAAGAAAGTTGTGGCTGAGGACAGCTGTTCAGTCAACAGAATGTGAAGGCAGGAGTTGGGGAAGATCTATCTACCCATGCAGGTCATACCCCCAGTGAACCACTTCTTTTGACCAGATCCCATTGCTTAACACTACATTCATCTACGGATTCATTAGTGGATTCAGGAACTGGTGAGTATGGCCATTGTTATAGGCAGCTGAGGTAAACAGAAACATTCCAGTCAGTCAGACAAGGCCAGGCCTTCTAGGGAGCAGGCACAGAGGACCAGTTTGTCTTGTGGCCATGGAGGAGACAGACACCTCCCACTGTGGGCCAGATCTCAGGACAAAAGGCAAAACAAATGCAGCCACACCCTAAGTATAAACATCAGGGATTGATATTCTAAATAGGTATTGGTCGCCTTGAGGAAGCCAGGAGCCACCATCTCAACCCCCTACAGGAAGAGTCACTGCCCTTTAAGCATTCTCCCTGGCTGTGTGACTGGCTTCCCCATTTGTTCCTTATTTGGTCAATTTTACAAGAACAATTAATCTTATTGGTTGACTATAGTTCTCTCCCACCTCATGCCCATCTGCCTTTGAGTTCCTATTTTCCTCCACCTTAGACCTGCCTCACCTCATGGCTTTGCTTATGACATTCCTAGAAAAAACAGGGTCCTTGGCAATGCACTCAGAACCCCTTGTGTCTCTCTCAGACAGAAGCTTTCTTTCTTTCAATAAATATATTCTTCTCTTAACCTCTGTTGTTCCTAAAATTCATTCTTCGATTTTAGAGAACACAAACTGGTACCAAACATTTAGTAAGTTGGGAGATCTGTTCCCCTATGTCACCATCATTCAGTCACCTTTCAGGAATCTTTCAGGGAACATTCTAGATTTAAACCACATCATTTACTTATATATAAAAACAGGCATCACTTCACATTTAGGAAATAAACTGGAGTGTGTTTTGCCCTTTCTAAAATGTTTACACTGTCATATCCTATAAGTTATAATAGCTGATTTATCTAATAATTAAAAGGAGTGGTAAAACTGTGCCAAAAATTGTTCATCATTGTTTTCAGATAATTCCAGAGTTCCATCACTTCGTTATAATTCAATATCTTGATGTTGAATATTTTTTTAAAAAAAAATCAATGAATCTTCAGTATATTCTAACAGTAGAAAAGAAATTGCAATGGCCAAAGATTTTCAACACATATTTGCACAAGACAAGATTATGGTTTGTCACTGTAGCTTTTGCTGGAGCCCATGAATAGAGACTAAATCTAAGTGACCAGATCTCCAATTGTTGTGAGTGATATTATAATACAGGTCAGTCATGCAGCTTATCTCCATGGTTTTGAAAAATAAATTAATTGTTAATTATTTAAATAAAAGTTTAAGAATTCATTTTTTGTTATATTAATGTATATCAGAAGTGTTCAGGTCCTAAGGAGAACCATATCCTTCACTGCCAGTGGCAATGCACAGTGTTCCAAGCAAACAGAAGGTATTGCTTCCTGATGAGTGTGTGGGAGAAGGAGTTGTCTGTGGCAAAGTGGTTGTGAGGAAAAATGCTTCATGTGCTCTGTTACCAGGGAAAAGTCAAAAGTGACCAGGAATCCCTATAACATTCACTTGGAATAGATCATCTTATGAAAGGCAAGCTGAATTTTATGATAAAAATAGCATGGAGCACATTAGTGGAGTCCTCAGTTGGGGGCCTACATAATTGAAAGAGAATCTGTCTTAAGGTTGAATCTCTGCTGTGTTAAACTTGCAGGGCAGAAGGTGTTTTCAATTTTTTTCTCCTCAGACCTCTAATTATGAAATGGAAAGAGCATGATACATGAATATGGTCTTAAAATTTCATGGTATGGAATGCAAGCATTTGAAACTTAGACTCCATTGATTCTGACATCCTTCAAAGTTGGAAGCATACAGTACTCACTTCTTTTCTTAAGGTGTTTTGGCTTCACTACCATTAATGTTTGGAGATTACAGTGTACCAGAACAATTCTTTTCTAACACAGAGTTTGCTGAAGAATTAGGTTACGTAAAACAGAAGATCTGTAGTTCCCTAATCCTCCCACTAGAAAACAGAATTTGAAGAACAAGGCTTATATGCAAGTATTTTATTTGAAACTGTTGCAAGAGAACAGGAGTAAGAGATGAGAAAAAAAAAATGAAAAAGAAAATAATGCCTGATCTTTCATAAGGTGGATTCTTGAAATGGTTACTATGGTGGACAGCTGCCTTTTGATATTTTTGATAACCTACGGACAATCATGCAGAACCAGTCCATCTTAGAGCAGTCATTTGAAAAAACAAACATGTAAACAAAAACCAGAAACTATTGTCCTGTCAGTGGACTGGACTCTGCAATTTAGCATAAACATAGACCAAAGAAACTGTAAGTGGGTAAGGACAGGTTGGCACAATTAGTCTAAGAAAAAAATATATATAAGATGGAGATAAATCTCCATGAACTAAAACCAGCCCTAGAAAAGTATCCACCTTCTTATTTCTTGATCGTTTGTCTTAATCGTCATTTAGAGTTTAGTATTATTGTTTCTCCGGTGAGGCAATTAGATGAGTGAAGAATTCCATGTTCTCTTATATCTCTCGATTGTCTCCTAATAAATGGTAATTATTGATTAGTTCCATGAATGAAGAAATTGAGACCTAATTCTAACATAATATAACCTCATAACATTGACTGAACAACTGAACCGAAGTCTGATTTCCTGTCACATTTTGTAAAAATAAAATCTACTCTGCAAACTTGAGGTTTAATAAGGAGAATATGAAAGCACTTTTTTCAACTTCAAAAGTACTTTTGAAATGTAAGTATGCTCATATGCTATTTCAGCCTTCTGGTATCTAATGTTCTTGGTGCATAAGAATTATCTGCAAATTGCAGTAAAGGGATCTTTTAAGTACTTTTGCTAATGGGTAGCAACTAACCAGATAACTCAGAGCTTTCCAGACTTGAGCAAGAATTCCTTTTTTCTCCCTCTATATTCTACAGTTACTGATTATACAACAAAAACTAACAAGTGTTCTGTGGCCTGTCCTGAGCTGGGCTGTTTTCTTCTAGAACCAAGCACTCAGAGGCCATTTGGGGGGTTTCCTTGGCACTGATTCTGCATGTGTGACAGACTGAAAAAACTCCACTCAACGCCCACGGTGCTAAACATTCCACATTCTAAATATGTAGCTGGAAAACTTCCCAGATTGTACATCTGCCTCTCTAATTTACACCTCCAAAGATAAGGGTGAGCAAGGAAGAGGTGAGAAGCTTTAATGAACTACTTGGAGCCCTTGCATTTGCTATGGGAAACTTCCCAGCACACACCAAAGCCTGGCAATGTGCAAAACAAGTATTTGAACATTCAGATGCAGAGGTGTCCATTGCATTCATTGGCCAGCATATCTACAAAAAATGTGAAAGAATACTGACCCTTCTTTTTTCTTACCTTATATACCAAGCCTTACAAAAGGTCCTTTTTAGTCTCAAGGTGAACATTTACTAAATTCTTCCACTGTCTGGCCCCCAAAATACTGGTCTTGATTTGACTGCGGACTAATTTATTTGTACACATTGGGTTTTTCTTCTTATACCCCAGATACTTCTTATGTAGAAACTGTCTTTTACTGGGATCAAAGTTTAATCTTGCAGATAAAATTACTAAATCTTCAAGACAGCACTGGAAAAAACATAGAAGTTCTAAACTGGCTAGTGAAAAAAGCAGTTTGTAGAGAACAACCTCTTTACTCTTCAGCCCTGATTAATGATGCTTCTCAGCAGGCCATTCCTACTGTGTATGGTGTGAAGATAATAGTCTGTTACTTCTGTGATCGGGGAGGATTTGGGATTGTGATATAAACTTAAGGTAACCCTCAGTATGGCATTTTCTAAATCATATTATAGCAAGCTAGACCTTCTTGTTCATTGGAAATGCCTCTTTATTCTTGCTGGTGGTCTCAACTTTGCATCTATAGACCCAGTTAGACTCTGTATAGAATTTCATGTGCTTGTGAATGTGAACAGAAAAACATTTCTATGTTTATTTTTGTTATCCCTTAACTGAAATTTAACAAACTTAAACTTCAGTGAAGTATAGAATTTTTAATCTCAGTATTATTGGCAGAATCCGTGACTGCCATGGACAGAAATCAAATATATTTTCATAACTATGCTCATCAAAAACATTCAGATTATTTACTTTCTCTACTTAGGATAATTATTCAAATTATAATACCTATTTAAAAGTCTAATCTTATTATTTGTGTATTAATAAACACATGCACAAATACATGCATTGCTGTATGAATGTTTTATAAGATAACTATAGTTTTATATAATTTCAATTGCATGTCTATGTAGTTTATGCTTTTAAAAATTTCTGTGAAAAAATTTATTAGAATACCCAAGGGTCTGAAGGAAAAGCTCAGACCAAAAAAGCTAAACAAAAAGCTCCTGATAGATTCACATCATATTTTATCTGCTCTGTGAAGCTTTCATATCCCTATGGAAAGTTCATTACATCATTCTTTATGCATTTATTGTAATTGGCTTCTATCATGTACAATTACGTTTTCTGCTCAGCTTCTGAACTGTGCGTTTCTGGTAGGCAAAAGTACTAATTTGTAAGATAGTGGTTCTCTCAGAAGTGGGTTCTGGAACTGGAATGCTTGTGGTCCAGACCCCAGATGACTCAGCTTATCCCAGATACATTACCAAATCCTACATGCATTAGCTCTGAGCAGTGTGATTCTATATAAAATGTTCCATCTGGACCTAGCGAGGCACCCCTCTAATCCCAACTATTTGGCAGACTGAGGGAAGAGGATTGCCAGTTTGAGGCCAACTCAGGCAACCAGGCAAGATTCTGTCTCAAAAAATAAACAAAATGAAGTAAAATAAAATAAAATATTCTAGTTTTCTAAACTATAAGATAAAGATAGTTGTTGCTTCCTACATTTGTTCTAAGGGTTATATTAGTAAAGCACATGGAGCAATGCCTGAGAGAAGGCAAGAACTCAATAAATGTTAGCAATGATTATATCATTTTTATTAGAAACAGCAGCAGCAGCAACAACCCTTTCATTAGTGATGGTAATGGAAAAATAATAGAGACAATGACATTTTTGCAACTCCAGAATCTACCCAAGCACTTGCTTGGCACATAATAAGAACTCAATGTTTGTTGAATAAATGAAGTAGCAGATGGATTTTTCCTTCAGAAAATTAAAATGAGTCTATTATACATAAAAAAACATAAAGCATGCACATAACTTAGCAATCAATCAATAGGTATTTTATAGAATCAGCACTGTGTGTTCAATACCTTTCTATGTGATCCAGTGTTCCTTTACAACTCCAAGGAATGTGTGATTTTTCATGTTGAGTGAAACAACAAAGCACACACTTGCATACAGAGGGTATGAGTAATATTTTGAAGACTGAAAGTCTTTTGAGATGCCTCTGAGAGCAGTGGAGGGCTGCGCATGTTTATAGATTAGCTTGACCATTTAAAGTTCAGCCATTCTCTGATCCACTGAAAGTGGATGGCATGGATGTTATTGCTGATAAAGCTAAGCACCTTCTGGCCCTTCACTTTTGAATAAATCCTTTACAGATGATCAAAGACAGATGTCTCAAACAGTGAGCCCTGGATCACAGCACCACCCTCATGGTAACTTCCCAAATGATTTGAGGTCCACCCCAGGTCTCCTCAGTCTGCATCTCTCCGGCTGAGGCTCAGCCATGTGCCTTCCAAACATAAGTGATGCATGCTAAAATTTAAGAGCAAGTTTTCTAGTAAAAAAAAAATTTGAAAACCGTAAGGCTCTCCTTTTTTTTCATTTTCTTGTGCCTTATGGTAAGACTAAAAGGATTAAAAGGAAAAAAAAGCTGACTAAAGCTTTGAGAATGCAATCGTGATAGAAAGTAAATACCACCCTCACACTGCCAAATGTTTTAAAGGGTGCATTAGAACCAAAAATGATAAAATCACATATTTTTTGAAAAAACTTTTCCTTACAATTCTGACCTCAAAGTAATTAAGAATAATTTTAAATTCAGAATATGAAGAAAGTCTCAAGTCTCTTACATATTTTATGAAAATTGAAAATGATTTTTATAATTCCAGAAACAATTAAGTATTTTGTTGATTAATTGTGTGCACACATTTAATATAGAGTTTCTGTTTCTCTAGGAAATCTACTAATAAACATATAAACTGATGGGTCAGATCTCATGAATTATGATAAAAATTAAAATGTGGAAAATCTATAGTAAACACATATAGAGACAAGGTTCTCTACTGTAGATCTTCTATGAGCCTTTAATATTTTAAAGCTCATTATAAAGTTTCAAAAGTACTATAGAAAGGGAAGAGACACTATGGTAACTACTATTATCTCGAGATTATCTTGTGGTGAAACACTATTTTGATTAAATGGCTATGTTTTGACCTGCGCTGTTGTTGTTATACCTTCTTTTTTATCTCAATCTCCTTTTTATTATTTACTTTTTCATTTTTATCCTTTTAATTAATTAAGGGAAAATAAATAAAAATAGCAGGATATATTATAGTAACCCACTTTGATTTCCTATTAACTTGATTTGAAAGTCTGTATTGCTCTCACCATCTTGTTTTGACTGATTTTCCTCTATTCTGTTATGCTTGATAGTACCAAGTTTGAAAGTATAGGCAACAACTATGAAGACAATAAGATTCATTGTGATGCCCATTCTGGTTGACTATTATCTTCTTTTGAAGTCCTCCAATGTCTCCAATGTTTTGGTTTTATTGGTCTTATTCTTTACTGTTTTGTTCAATTTTATTATAACTGATGATATAGGCAATTCTTTTTAAGATAACAAGAGGCATTATGGTAACCATTGTTGATCACCTTGTATTTCATTTTTACATTATGTATTATGTCCATTCTTTTGATTTGACTGACTCTGTCCTGGTATGTCACATTTGGTTTTACTTTCTTCAAAAAAAAGTAATAAGAACTGTGGAAGCAATAAAACCCAAAATGTGTAATTGTCATTGTGCAAAAGAAAGGAAAAGAAAGTTCTCTAAAAGATATAACTGCATATATATTTAAGTGTATAAGACAGATAACCATATTACTGAGTTTTGTTGGATCATTGAACAAAACTGTTTGCAGTCTCACTGTTTCAAAGTCTCCTCTATATGCTTTAATTTTGCAACTTCAACAACTATTTCTAAGATGACAATATGTAATTAACTAGTGATTTCCTACTGTTTATTTTTTTCTGAAATTCTGTATAATTTGTACCCTTTTTCTTTTTTTTTTTTTTCTTTTTCTCCTTAAATAAAATTTTAAAAAAGTACTACAGAATATATTTCAATTTTACATATTTACTACTGGGCTCATTTGTTTGCTGAGAACTTTGCCAGAATCTTAGTTTCATTTTATTTATTTTTGGAATTAGTCAGATGCATAATGTATCTGTTATTGTTTAAACTAAAGTGAGACATGAATATTAGAGATGAGGATAAGGTACCTTCCTGAATCTGAGATAAAACAAGAATGATTTCCATTGTTTCCTTTAGTGGTGCTATTGGCAGAGACAAATATTAAATTAGATGGAAAACTACTGATTTCCATTTCTGTTTAAACTGGAAATTCTGAAGCAGAGATAGTGGATCTTGCTTGTAATACCTGCATTGCGGAGGATGAAACAGGAAGATGATTACAAGTTCAAGGCCAGCCTAGGCTACATAGTGAGTTCAAGGCCAGCCTATACGAATAATGAGACTGGGTCTCAAACACAAAGCAAAACAAAACACAAAAAACAAACTGTGGAAATGATCGGGAACTTCCTGTGGTACTCTTACTGAAGGGTATGCTAAAACGAAATCCATTCTTCTGGCACATACAGTGACCCACATTCACTGATTTTAGGTAGCACCAAGAGAAACTAAAATATTCTGTAGGTCAGATCCTAAATATTCATTTACCTGTTTCTAATCAATCATAATGATGTCTTAGTTTGTAAAATATTTATTCATTAGTCAATAAAAAGCTAGTTTGAGTTAAATACTCAAAGTTTAGTAGTGAAAAAAACATAAACTATCTTCTCTCAGCTTATTCATTGATTAATAAAATAGGGAAAAATGCAAATTAAGGTGTCCAAGTCTTTTAGTGACTGACTCATCACTGTCACTGCTGAACCAAACAATGCTGAAACACTTCTTGATGCTTTAGATAACATAGGCTGAACTATGCTTAATGCTACCCAATTTATAGGAAAAAGCTCTTACAAAGCTTGTTTTCATATTACAATGATATTCAGTGGCTGCCTCTCTAAACATTGTGCATTAGACACTTTTACTTCGTGAATAAAAGGGACTTTAATCTTAATCTGAAACTTGTTTCCTGTATATTCAAAGCTCTTGTTTACATAATCTTGTTTACATAATCTAAGATTATCCCCTGGAAAAGATAAAAGATAAAAGTTCAAGAAGGCTGAGCATGCTATTCTCAGCTTCTTTCTTTCCCTAAGAAATGAATGGGAAAATATAGTTTCCTCATTTCTAGTTCTCCAGGCTACTTTTTCTTGAGGATACCTGAAGGAAATTTCAGAAGGGCTTTGTCCTATGCTATTTTAACTCCACTTATACTGTTTAATTAAATATTAGCATGTGATTCAGTTTCAGTTTCATCTGAGGCATTTTCTTTCCATTCACCTATCCCTGCTGCAAAAATGCATTCAGAAACCTTGAGACAGCTTCAACTTATCTGCCCTCAAAGAATATATATTTAATATTTTTTATTTAGAGGATTGTAAAAGGGTTACCTTAGCAACTGCTGCAATGTACATATTCTGTTGAGGTTTTGTTAGTCTGACTTTTTATAGCAATGAGATATTAACAGCTCAAAAATCTCTTTATGGAGCAAACTTTCAATCTAGGTCATACATATGTTTCACAGAGAATTCTTCCTTTATGACTTCATAATTTTTCTATACCTATGACTCACTTTTTAAATATTGTAATTTTAAATAAATGTTAACTTTTTTTAAATGAAGAAGATGTTATGTAGGAAGAGGATGGGATGGTAGAAGGGATAAAAATTGTAGCATTTGGCAAATTTAAATATAGAACAATAAATTGGGGGAAAATACCTGAAATGATGGATAAAGGTTATGCTTATGAATCATAGGACTCTGAAAGCAGAAAACAAGGTTCATGCAATTTTAACACAGGCTCTGAGATTTTTTTAGGCATTTGAAAGCACTTACTATATAATAAACAACATACTGAATGCCATGTATGACATACATGTAAACCACAGTGGTGCTTTGAGAAGATAAAATGTTTTTAACTATGTGGATTTAGTTTATAAAGAAACATCTCACTGTCTCAAGGCACAAATTGATGATTATGTTTCAAGAGTTACGTTATTTAAAAAGTTAAGAGCTTATTTATCTACATTTGTTTAGAAATAAAATAGTCTCAGTAAATACATTCTATAGTAATGTTTGGATTACCAAGTGGCAAAATGTGTGACTGTGTGTTTTGGGTGAATATCACAAATCTATTACCACATTCTTGCTTTGGTCTAAGCATTTGGTATCGAAAGGTTCTTTCCCTAGTATAAAGTATTGTACAATTTTTGCTGTGGTCTAACGTGGTGAAAGGCCAAAGTGGGAGCTACCATTTCCTGATTCTTCTTTAGCCCTAACTGCAACACCTCTTCCTGTTTACACATTAAAAAAAATTCCAATCCATTCCTCACACATAATCAATGTCCACTCCATGCACCACTTCAGATCAGAGGTCTGCCTCTTTGTATTGGGTCAAAGGAGACAGCCTAACTGCCGTGGGTTGTGTGCTCCTTTCCGTGTCCTGAGTAAATGTGTTTTCTTTTTTCACTTTTCGCTTCTCTATTGTACCAGAAAACCTTAATAGGTCCTACCTCTTCCTAGGGAGTAAGAATCAGACAAAAACAGCCATTGTGGGAAGCCCTGTAATTGGCTGCCACCTTATATCTGCAGGCTGCACCACCTTAGTTCCCTCTAGGAGTTAAGTTTGGTAATTAAGCAGCACCTTGCATATCTTGTTTAGCCTGTCCCATTACTCAGGGATTATGCTTATGAGCTCAAATTTGAATTGACCTGTAATTCTCTCTCTGTCTCTCTGTCTCTGTCTCTGTCTCTCTCTCTCTCTCTCTCAGTCTCTCTCTCTCTCTGTCTTCCCACTGTTGCTAAGTTACCTGCTGGTGTCTCAGAACTCAAATCCCTCCCCCCCAATACCTTATATATTTGATACTCATTCCTTGAATAAAGAGAGACTTGATTGGAATTGCTCAACTTGTCTCCGCCCTTTGTGTCTCTTGTTTCCTTTTCATCCCCACTCCACCTCTAGTATCTCCGTGGACTTACCCGCAGGCCGGGTCAGGTCATAAAGAAAAATTATATCCAAAGTCTAGTCTTGCCTGCAGGTCATCTGATCTTTTACCTTTGAAAGAATAATTGTAATAGTATATAAAATATGCAATTCTGTTCAATATTTTCCCCACGATCCTCATCCCACTTCTATTCCAATTTGAGTAAATAGTCAAGTTTGTTGGAAAAGTTTACTATATATTCTTTTATGGAATTGATATATGGAAATGAAACTTCCAATCTAAGAGGTATCCAGTATGGGCTGTGTTCTCTAAATTAAAGAATGAATTTTAGGAACAACAGAGGTTAAGAGCAGAATATATTTATTGAGAGAAAGAAAATTTATGTCTGAGAGAGAGACAGAAGGAGTCCTGAGTGACTTGCCAAAGAATGTCTCTTTAAAGACTTTCACAAAGCAAAATCACAAAGTGAGATGGGTCCAAGATGTGGAAAATGTAGGAACACACAAGATGGTCATGAGGTGGGACAGAACTCTAGTCAACCAATAAGATTAATTGTCCTGGTAAAACTGACCAAAACAGGGGCAAATGAGGAAGCCAGTGAAGTAGCAAGCGAGCAAGCTTAAAGAGCAGTGACTCTTCCTCTCCTGTAGGGGATTCGAATAGTGACTCCTGGCTCCCTCAGATTGATCCACACCTATCTGGAATATCAATCCCTGATGTTTATACTTAAGGTGTGATTGCCTATGTTTTGCCTTTTGTCTTGAGATCTGGCCCACAGTGGGAGGTGTCTGGCTCCTCCAAGGTTACAGGAATCTGGTCTTCTGCACTGGCTCCTTTCAGAGCCCAGCCAGAGTTAGTTAAAATATTTTTAACTAACTCAGCGACCTATAACAGAATGACGTCACTTCAGTACAAATACCAAAAGGAATTTTAGGTTGCTTGGATTTTGTTGTGAGCCCTGATGACAGCAGTCACTATCAAGCATGTTCCATATCAGCACCCAGTAACCTTTGAGGAGGCACAGTACTAGGTTGTTTGGGTGGACATTTACTTTTCACACCTCAGACCATGGGATTGGTTAAACTTTCATGGCTTAACTTCTGCTTTTCATAGTTACACCGTTTTTTTTTTTTTTTTTTTTTTTTTCTTTTCAAATTAATGCTTTTCTCAGCCTTCCTTTGGCACTGTTCCTCTCATTGTCTCTAAATCATTATAGTGTTGGATATTTACTGAGAATATTGGATTCCCAAACAAGTGTAGATAAATAAGCTCTTAGCCAATCAAGTAACATAACTCTTGAAACATAATCAGCAATTCATTCTGGAGTCAGAATGAATCTTTTAAATAGTAGATCATTTTAATAACACAAGTGCAATAGAATTTTTGTGTAAAGCACTGTATTAAATAATTTATATAATACCAACCTAAGGTATGATGTGTAATACATAGCACCTTTCTTTAGATATTTCTGTATGATATTTCCCAAGGCACTCATTTATTTTCTCTCCCCCTCCTCCTTTCTCCTCTCCCTTCCTGTCCACTCCTCTCTCTCCCCTGTCCCTCTCTCCTCCCAGGCGCCCTCTCCCTCCTGCCTTTCCTCCTTCTTTCCTCTCTCTCTCTCATTTCTTCTCAGAAGTACATTTACTTTTGTTGTTTCAGCCATCTCTCCCATATGAAAGAATAAAAATTTTTCAGCACTTGTAACAAGTCCTAATGTGGCTGCAGAATACACATTTTATCAGTGAACTAAAGGATTCCAACATCAAGACTTCTCAGGATGTGGTTTTTTCAATGACACTAGTTGTTCTGGTTACTGACTGAAAACTCTCAGGCTCACTTATAATCTATGGTCTACCTCGACTTCCATACTTTACATAGTGTCGTGAAGGAACCACTTTATACATTCATGTCTCTCGTGTGTTCCTTTCTTTTTGTTCCTGGCAGGACTTTTCATACCTGGGAAAATCTGTAGTCATGTAGGAATACTCAGAGTCCACACTTGATAAAATTCAGAGTTCTGGCCAATATTCCACACTGACAGTTTGAAAGATTCCAGAATCTTGTGCATTTATTTGTTAATGTCTATTTCTCAGAAAGTAGAACTTTGTTACATTGTTACATTGGGATTTCTAAATCTTTTATGGTTAAAGGAGTTTCATAGGAAAACACAAGCTCACATCTTATGTACATTACATGCATGTGTCAGAATATGCCTCTGCCTGTTTTTATATTGCTTTTATGTGTTTTTGCTACATTTGTGTCTGGTCACTATATATCTTTCTGGTCTTTTGTCATTTATAATTTTCTATATTCTATGAATTGTTTTTAATGGATTTTTAAACAACTATTTTTTAAATAAAAATACCACAAAATAACCTTTTCCTTTTTACTCATCCAGTAATGTGTTTAGTTGTCTGAAAATTTCTAGTGGTAATAGTTGCTACTTTTTCTATTCTTTAATCTTCCCTGTAAGAATTTCTTTAAGATAGACTTCCATATAATATTACAAACTTATATTTTACTTAGTCCTTAATTTATCTCTCTCCTTCATATTTAGTTGTAAGTATAATATGACCTGGTAGTCAAAATACAATTTTTTCACGTGTATTTATTTTCTACATTATCATATACTAAAATTTTTTTCCTTTCTCTGCTTATCTACAGTTCCCTATTTACCACAGACCAAATTTTTCTGTATATGTGAATTTATTCCTGGATTCTCAATTCTGCTGTTTATATACAATTTATTTATTCTTTTTCAATACTACATTATCACAATTTTAAATAGTGTTTCACTGTTCTTAGGTCTATTTTTGCATATACTTTTAAAATCTGACACCCTATTTACATAAGGAAACTGCTAGAATTTGCTCCATTTGCATTAAATCTAAAGATATATTTAGATAAAATAGACATATATGGAAGAGTCTTTCAGGATAAAATATTGTATGTTCCCTATTTATTAGGTTATTTTTAAAACATTTGACTGCATTTTATGTGTGATCAGTGGTGACCACACTATAACCATACAACCACAAGCAGAAAGGGTATAAAGAGTGCAGGACAGAAGGAACTTTCCATTGGCATAAGGAACAACTGTCTTTCATGATCGTCTATGATTTAACCAGGAGTGCATGGTTCCACCCACCAATGGAAGCAAGTGACAACTTTCGCAGGCCAGTTAGCCTTATGAGCTAATAGTCTGGAAAGAATATAGGTGTGATCCCTTCCGAGGACCACCTAACACACAACACAGAGCCAGTGAAGCAGGGACAGAGATTATGGTGATAAGTCACATACTTTAATAATAGGACACAGATCAGTCGAATGTGAAATTATGGAAAAGGCATAAATAACAATTCAAAGGTGATGGATAATCTATATTAACATCAAAAAATAAAATTTAACACAAGGAGAATTACTAGAGATAAAGAAGTTATTTTGTAACGAGTGAAATGTCAGTGAAAAAATACAATAATACATATATATTCATCTAAGAGAGTATTTTTGAAGACTGTGAAATTACAAGTAACACATGTGATTATGAACTTATCACTGAATTTCATCATAACATTTTAAAATTCTTGTGCTGAATTTGATCCTTTTAGTATGAGAAAAAAAATCACTTGTTTTTCACCCCCAACACACACACACCTAGTTTAAAAGAACAGACTTTAACGCTGTAATTCACATAATTGCCACCAGATGGTAGTGGTTATCCGCTCTAAAGAGCATACTGACTGGCAAATGTCACTACCAAGCAAAGTAAGGGAGAAAGTTAACCGTTTGCTATTACACCGCAACCCAATTATGATGTTACAGAATATCATATTGAAAAACATTTTAAGGGCTTAATGAACAATAATCTACAAGGAATCAAAAAGTGTTGCAATTTTTGCCTCCACTGAGAGTATGGGGTAGAGGAAAATATTGATGAGCCTACTGAGGATAATATTGTAATAAATAATAACCATGAAAACAAAAGTAGAAGATTGTAAATAATAGTGAACATGCACATCTGATCACTCTTGGGTCAAGGAAGACTTCCTGAGAGGCAAGTTTCTCTACAACATATAATGACTGCCATCTGGTAGAAATTATTGGTTGTAGTCAAAAGATATCAAAGAAAATTAAAAATGACGAGTGACATAGGAAAACATATGGAAACAGAACACTAAAAAAGGACAAATGGCACGTGAAAAAACCTAGAGTTAGTGTTTCGTTCGGTTTTACTGCGGCTTAGAAAAGGATTTATTACGGGTGAATTCAAAGAACTAAAGCACTCATAGACTTTATTTGGTTGGTATAGAAATATAACCTGGAGTCATATTTAAAAGAATAATAAGACTATCAGGCCCAGATATCATGTGAGTGACTCTTACCGAATATTTAATCAATAAGCACTCCTTTTCAATTTATTCCAATCATCCCAAGAAGGAAAAACCACCAGATGCTAGTGAGTGATTTTATGAAGTGAGTAAAATTCTACCACAAATCTAGGTATAAGAAAAGAATATAATAAGCACTAATAGATTTAGGACTTTTAGTTTCCCATCTAGCATGTACTTTCCAGGTTCCAGTATGAGGTTATGGCTTTTACAAGGTCACTAGGTGATTGGAATTTTCAGCCCCATTGCACTCTTACAGGGCCACCATTGTACACGCGTCTGTCACTGCCCAAACCACTGCGATGTGGTGCAGGACTGTATTTTACTAACGCCCACTTTATTGCATTTTTGTCAGAGTCTAAGCAACATGGGAGAAAGGAAATCACCATCTCCATCCACTGCAGCCATCCTGTAATGCCTCAGGGGACAAGACGTACTGGGAGCACTTTGTGAGGCTGATAGCCAAGTGACACAAGCTCATTAAGACACCGATACCTGATCACAGGATGACAGGATGGCTCCCCTCCACCACTTTACCACTACAGCACTAAATGACTGTTTCCCATATTTTCTTTTACTCAATTCATTATTTCTGGTTCTTAACAAAAACGTATAGGTCATACTTAAGGGGAAAAAAAAACAATTTGGCAAAGCAGAATACATATCAGAAGCAGACAAAAATATGGCAGGGATGTTGGAATTATCAGACAGTTTATTTTAAAAGAAGTATCATTAATAAGTTAAAGGGCCTTATAGAATAAATGGACAACATGCAAGAAGAGATGAGTAATATAACTAGAGAGCAGAAGTTCTAAGAAAGATTCAACAAAATACTAGAGATCAAAAAACTAACTGAAATAAGGGATGTCTCTAGTTGTACGTTAGTAGAACGAACACAACTGAGAAAATAATCTTTGAACTTGAGGGTATATTAACTAAAACTGCTAAACTAAAAGACAAAGATATTAAGGAAAGAAATCAAAGAAGTGTTGGAAAATCACAAATGACTTAATATTCACAGGGTAGGAATAGCAAAAAGAGAAGGAAACAGAAGAAATATTTGAGGCAACTATGTTCATCTAAATACTTATTATAGGACTCAGATCATAACCTTTATTATTTATTTTAACCAATGGTATTTTCATCTAGTCAATCTATAAGTATATTTAAATATCTCATCAAAGAGTTTCAAACTCTGAAATAGTTTATATTTTATTTATTTCTAAATAAATGTTATACAAAGTTAGCTTAGATGACTTAACAATAACCTTTTCAAATATGTCCAGTATGTGGATGTTTTCTCTAGAGATAATTATTCATTTCTTTAGCTATCTTCACTAACAAGAATAAAGTTATTTAGGTTGGATTTTTCCTACACATTTTCCAGACTGTATGGTCTTTTACTTTCTGTATTTGTAAAAATGTCAGATACAATATACCAAACTGCCCTGCTTTAAAGAGAAAAAGATGATTAATTTGGACATAAATCAAACAAAAAAAATTCTTCAGAGCATCAGGAACTTCACATGAAGCAAGCAAAAAGATTCTGACAATAGTAATAAATGACACATTTTCCAGCCCTGTTTTTGTCAAGTTAATATTCATCTGGTTCTGAGAAACTTAAAACCAGCAAAGTTAGCTAAAATAAGTTGTTTGGGGGCCAGGGATTTAGCTCAATGGCATAAGTGCCTGCTTGGCAAGCACAAGGTCTTGAGTTCAATCCCCAGCGTCCTCCCCAAAAAGGTGTTCAGAAAATAAACAGTTCAGATATAAAATAAATTAATGTGCTGTACATATGTGTACCAACTCCCCACATTGAATGCAATCATTGTGTACTACAAACATGTAATAATAATAAAATTTAAAATTTAAAAGAGAACCAAAGGGAAGTAAAAAACAAAAGAAAATAAGCAGTCCAGACCTGACAGTTAAATTGTTTTGAACAGCATGTTACCATTATTGTAAAGAAGAATCTTATTGATTCAATTTGTTGGGTTAGAATTGGCTGTGGTACTAACCTGGGACAATCAGATTGCCTGCTAATCACATTTTTCGTGTGTCCACATCATCTTTGCAAAAGACATTTCTCATATTCAGTTCAGGAGAGGCCTCTTCAAATATGGACAACCAATTTCTGCATTATAGGTATTGGGTGAAGAATACATTTGTAATTTACAATACATTTTATTCTCCTTTTCTGGCTGGTATGTACCTCACCAACCCACAAAAATAAGTTTCCATGTTAAATATACCTAAAAAGTAATGCAACTCTCACTACAGAAGCAGCCTAATTTTTTTCACATCTGAAGCACAATTTAAAGATACTAGAAATAAAGGAGCAATGTTCTTCACACACTCCACAATTCAAGTTACATCCATTCCTCTTTCAGTTCTTTATTTAAATGTGTATACTAAAAGACTGCACAAGCTCATTAAAAATTTAATCATTCCAGTACAGGCAAATTATAGGAGAAACTGCTGTTCACAGATGGGGAATATAGAAAGAGACCTCTATGAAAGAAACCCACATAAGTAATGAGATTTGAATACATACTACAACCACAGTGTAGAAACTTTTGCACATTATAAAAACAGATTTCTAGTCACCTGCACTTAGTTTCTCACTCTCCCAAATGAGAGTGAGTTCCTTAGTTTGCAAATCTGCCTGTTCCAGGTTCCCCCTGGCAAGAGAATTGCTATCTCTAGTTTTGTTTTGTTTTGTTTTTGTGGCTAAACTCTAAGAAAAATCAGGTTACTTTGAATTGCTGGTATTGTTCATGTATTTTCTGCACCTGAAACATAGGTAATGCTTGATATGAAGAAAGATATCACATGTCTTATGATAAAGCGTGAAAATTTTCTGCATAAATTTAGGAGGCATTTGATTTCACTGAGGGACTCTTGGCTGTATGCTATATCAGAAATACTGGCTTGAGTAACTTCTCCTGGGATTGTGCCCATAGAAAGGACAGTTAGAGCTGCAGCCTTTTAAGTTTCTGCTGTTCAGCAGCATTCAAAATTGATTTTATTTTTTTGCTTTTAATAAATGTTACCTGAGTGTGAAAAATGTTCCTGATTGCCCTTATTCTATAATACCTTTAACATTTAAGTTGCATGATGCATTATAAACCCTAAACCCAGACTCCATGCTGTAAAGCATTATATTTTTAGGGATTGTTTATGTCATCCCATTGTTTGTCTTCATGCAAACCTTGTCCTTTGCTTTCTGCAAGTAATTTTCCCATTATCTATGGTGAATACTCAACTCTGATATTAATTATGTGATCTTGTAGATATATAGTTCATGCCAAAATACAAGCACCATGCAGATAGCAATTGTTAACCACCACATGTCTGAAGGGAGGAATAGTGGAAGATGGACGAGAGAGAGGGAGAGAGACAGAGAGAGAGAGACGAGACAGAGACAGAGAAGACAGAGACAGAGATAGAGGAGACAGAGACAGTAAAAATGAACATGAGCATCAATATGGGCATTAAATGGCATGAAGCATGTGGGCACCTCAGATGACACCTTCCTTCAGCACCGCTTATTGTCAATCCTTGATTATAAATATAAACTTTTGCCAACATGAAAATAGTATTCTTGATTTCTAGTATTATTAATTAACTTGAACATCTTTTCAAATAATTTACCAATCACCCTGCCTCCACTTCAGCAAATTACTGCTTCCAATTGTTTTCTTTTGTTCTCTATTGAGTCTCCTATATTTTCTAGGTGACAAGAAAATAGACTTGTATTTGCCAATTATTAGTAATTGCTGAGTTAGGGTATTAGAAGCATCTTCTCTCAATCTGTATTCATATTTTTTAAAATTATGATTTTAGATGTAGGAAAACTTATACATTTTCCCTTTATATTTTGTGCTTCAAATATTGTTTAAAAATTCTAAACTACCATGGCATTAGAAGAATATAACCTTATAGTTACCTTTAAAATTTAAGTCTCCAATCCATTTGGAACTTTTTAAATGGTATGAACTAAATATCTCAAACTAATTTTCTCCATGTAGCAAGAATAATTTCCAATGTAGCCCATAAGAAAATCAAGACTTGCATATAGATTTGTACTGGTAGTCTATATGACTCTTATGCAAATTTTCAGTATCTATTCAAATTTACTCATGAAAATTTTCTTGTCCCATTTACCTACAGGCCAAGTCCTCCTCCATTACAACATTGCATTTATTTATGCAAACCTTTTCCGAAAAGAGCACTGGTTCCTTTAATTGTAAAGTAGAGAAACCATGATTCAGGCTCTGTATGTGTTTCTTGCTACTGGGGCTGCATTTCTCCCAGACCTTCTCAGCTGACCGAGAAAAGAACTGTATGTTTATATACTAACTTATGCATAAACACATGTCTAGAAATACACAGTTACAGTATGTAGCTGTGAATGGAAATGGTGGAACCAAAGGCAAAAGAAACTCTAAACTAGTATTGCACCCTAACTGATAAAGCTGTTTCCCATTAGGGTGCCAGTTAATATTTCTGACACTGCTATACAAAAGTCCTGGACTGAACAAATGAATGATTGGGAGGTAAATGGCGTGATTCAGATTTTTCTCTTTTTACAGAAGGAGAATGATCCATGTAGTAGTGAATTATTTTTTAAAGTATCATTATAAACGCATTGAAAACCAACAATAGAAAGAGACCAACCAAAAACCAACAATTTCAGATAGAAAAAATTGAAATTAGGTGTTAGCCCGAAGTCCATCTTATATAGAAATTTTGAATGTACCATTGACTATTAGTTCATAATGTAACTAAGGTAAAAATAAATGAATCTTTAATGATAATTGTAGGTGTTAAATGGAACCTATGTATCTCACACACACACACACACACACACACACACACACACTTCCACATACATATACAAAAGATGAATTCATGATACTTTAACTGAATTTTAAGCTTGTTGTGTTCAACTTTCAAAGGTTTATTTTCTTCTTTTATTAAAAAATTATGACACCTTCATGGGATTATAAAAATTAAAGGAGACATGTATGAAGTTTTAGCATCATCTTAGCACAAAATATATATCTCCATAATTATTTATTTTACTTATTACTGAGAAAATTGTAAGACTTGCTTCAAGTCAAGACATCAAGAAAATGTTTTTTCTTTGTTAAACATAAAAAATCTTGTTAGAGTTTTCTTCAGAATGAACATGGTACAATTTAAATATACATAGTGTAAATTTGCTACAGGAAAGCAGCTTCAGAATAAGTATAAGAAAGGTATACCTAATTATATGTCACAAGTTTATGGTAATTTCTTAATTAAATTAAATTTAAATGATAGACATATTCGGAGATAATAGAGAGTTAAGCTAAAACATTCAGTCTGTCCTTGTCACTTAATGCCACTGGTCCAAGCTTGATGCGCAATCAAGAGCGAGACTGGGGAAAGGAATACTCCCTTTCACATCCCTCTTCGGTTGCTTTCTCAATTACCCAGTGAGCAACAAGAGTGATGAGGTGGATACAGAGAATTTAAAGAATAAACACAAACCCTTGAAGTTCACTGCAATATATTTGGAAATAGATTCCTGTTTAATATAGGTAGTCCTTGTATTTGTGTTCTTGGGCTTTCACCGGGTCTCTTATTTCTATCCAGAGGTAGAATTTGAATTTATTGGGGGTCCAAACAGGACTTGAGAATATAGTATAATGTTTGAGGATAGTTATGTTTCTGAGATGAAAATACTCAGGTCACCTAATCCACACACTTGCAATTACAACGCAGGAAATCACAGCACAGAGAGGTTAAGGGCTTTGTACAAGGTTGCACATCATGTTAACCGCCTATCACAGCATCAGTGAAAAAGAGAAGTTGCCATTACTTTAAAGTTATAATTGGAAAAATTTAGAACTAGAGCTGGTCTTTGAAGCTGCTTCATCATCTCTTCTCATTTTGCAGACAGAATGACCAAGGGCTGGACAGGTTATAGTAGCCTTGGCGTTGGGATTTGCCACCCTCACACCAGTCCACAGTTCTTCTCTTCATAGTTTTTGATCAGTATTTTTCAGACATGTCTGTGAAATAATACTTTAGTTAGTAAAACAAAATTTCTCTTACAACATACAACATAACTGTAGTTGTATTTATAATGTTTTGTTGTTTTGTAGAGAATTAAATATTTTGCATAGGTATTTTAAACAAAGAGCCACTTCTGCCCCACTCATTTACTTGTTGGTTGTGTTCACCTTTCAGAAAAACCTCTTTTATTTCCGATATTCACCTTATTCTTCCTTTCAAAAATTTCCATTTCATTGTTACCATGGAAATTGCTGTCTTCTTGTCGGTTTCCTTAGTCGTTTGAAGCTGTCCATTGTATGCGTTACATTCTGGACATCTTCATTTCCTCGCAGAGTCCCCTCTCCAGTAAGTTCCAACGCTGAACGCATATTTTATTTTTCTATTTAATGCAATTTGCTCACACTAAAAGCATAACATTCTCTTAAAATCCTGATTTCAATTGAATATCATGCATTGCACATAATGTCCTCTAGATGACGCTATACACTAGGTATTAGAAACTGTTAATGTCATTTACCCAACAAATGGCTTTTTTCACACAACTGTATCATATTAAACCTCATCAGATTATGCTTTTTGCAATTTTACATCTAGCACTAAAAAACTTACAATGACTTTACAAAATAAATGATTTATACCGAGCTCCTCACTGTCTAATAATGTGTATATAAACGGCTTTTTATCTTAATGTACCAAAAGATAAATTAGGAAAGATGAAAAATATAGTAAGTTAATAAAAATTGTATTACAGAGGAAACATTTAGTGTTTGACTTCCAGTGGCATGACATTTCTTTACATGAAACTTGAATAGATTTTTCTACATTAGACTCTAAAGTGAAAGCAGTTGTTGTCACATGATTATGTCCCAAATGGAGATTACTCTACGGTTTTCACTCACGTAATAGATGCAAGAAGATAACTTCAGTATGCAGTTGATGAAAGGTGCATTCAAGATCTCATTTAGACTCTTTTCTCCAGAACTGAGAAACTTAGGTCTTTTAGATGATAAATGACCTGGCCAAAGCCACAAAAGACAATATAGACAGAACTAAGATTTCCATATCATTAGTGGTTTTGATATTTCTGTCATGAATGAAGAATTAAATAGTTCAGCCTATTTTTAAAAGATAGAGAACTTGGAAGATTGTAAAGAGAAACATTTCAAAGGTTATATTGACAAAAATAGATGACCACCTATTGAGCAAATTATTTAATGGCTTATAAATCATCTTGCATAATCCTCATAAATATACTATCCCTGACTTTTATTTTTCTATTTTAAAAGTGGTATTATTTGGTGACACTTTTAAAGTTTTTTCCATAGTAATGAGAAAAATTGGGACTAATCAGAGACATAGGTAATTATAATATTAACATTTTTTAACACCTAGTCTAGGCTATGCAAAGCAATGAATGACATTCAATGCTTACTGTATGAAAGGCATTATACTGGATTCTTTCTATAATCACATATACCTGTTGTCTTTAAGACATCTTTAAAATTAAACACTATTGTTATTGTTTACTTACCGAGAAACAAAAAGGTCAATTGGGCAAGGGAATTATACAAAACCACCCACCAACTAAGCATTGCAGCTTACATGTGAGTCCAAAACTATGGGCTCCCTTAATACCTCGAAATGACACCAGGCTTGGGAGAGATGCCAGAAGGACAGGAACATACACATATTCATACACATATTCATATACATCATAGAACTCATACATGACTAATGTATACACATTTGTGTTTATATATGCAACATAATATCTAACATGTGGATAAAAGTAGGCAAATGATCCAAAATACAGTGAGTATAAACTGGGTAAATAATTCTGCATCTAGAGTTTGATGTAAGACAATAAGTTAAAAATATATTGGCTAAATATTTAAACTTCATTTCCTTATTGATCCTGTAAATGAGATATTTATAAAAAATGAAATGAAAGAATGAAAGAAAAAAGGGCCATTTATCCCAAAATAACAACTGGTAATAGGCTTTCGTTCTTCGATGAAGGATAACAATGAAACTGGGAGGAGGTAAAGAGCGCACAACTGTCTGAGAGGTCAGTGTTCATTCTCATGCAAGGAAAGTGATGATTCTGGAACCTTTGAACAAAAACCAAAATAGATCAAAAGGATGAAAGTTAACAATAAAGTACTGAGATTCCTATTGTAAATCATCCATCTCAGTAAATTGCTTTAAGTGAGCTATAAAAAAAAATCACCAAAGACAAACTCACTTAAATTCATTAATGCCACTCGCTTACAGCTACTTCATAAAAAGATGTTTTTTTATACTATGGCATTACTTTGAGAAAAAAGTAGTCAATGTGTTCGAACCTTTGTTTCCTTACCTGCAAAGGAAACCTGAGTGGTATGATTAAATTTCTAACGTCTTGTTCAACATTCAAAATGATGAATTTTAAAGCTTTTATGTTTTGGTCATTGTTTAATGTAAAACACTTATAGTGGTTTGTTTATTTAAGCAATCACCTTTTATTAATTCAAATCCCCAAAGTAACTAATTCTCACTCCCTTTGAAGTATCAATTTGTAGGATTTGCACATATTTTGAGCATGTATCATTGTTTGGGCTCTGCCATCAGGAACTACCACAGCACTAAAACAGAGCAGTGGATTAAAGATGATTCCAAGCACAGGAGATGCTAATCTACAGCTGAGAATATATTAGAAGAAAATCCAGAACTTCTGGGTCTGTTTCTGTCTCTGCCCACTTATTCGGTGTAATCTATTAGTTATATGTGACTCCTCTTCCTCTTCTCCAAAATGTTCATACTGTATCGTGAAATTCTCTCCTGATCTAGTTAGAAGAGGACAGTATGATTCTCCTGGTCCTTATCTTAAATAAATAACGTGAAAGTTTTTGGTTGTAAATTTATCATGTAGTAAGTATACAAGGATGAAAACAAGGCTAGATACAAGGTCAATATTTTTAGTTATCTTTTACTGTCCCTGTTTTATGCTGAATATCTTTAACAGATAAGATTTTAAAATTTCATAATCCAATGAAGCATATTTATAGTTGATTGAATCAGTTCCACAGTTCAGATAGTGTTTTTTTTTTTTTCAAATTTTATTTTGTTCCACTAACATGTTGTTATTTTACTCTGGTTCAAGTGGCAATATCCACAGCTATAGAACTATACAACATTCATCCAAATACTGTACCAAAAATGAATTTTCTCACGTCTATGCATTGCAAAACAGTTTCTTCTCACTATATTACTGTGAAGTGATACTGTGCATCTCCAGTTTTCATCTTCCTCTTCTTTCCTCTTTGCCACTTTCTCAGTCTGTGGTTACGTCTATTTGAGTCATTAACAACTGTCATAATCTAGGCCAGTCAAAGATGAATCAGGTGGTTACTTCTGTTTAATATCTGGAGTTATTTTTTTTTAAACCCTACACCCCTACCCCAAGTAAATTTCTTTCCTTTCTTCTGATAAAATTCCAGGATTAGAAATCCATTTCTCTGTGTAAATCAATAACCTCTCCAGGCAATCTCTTTCAAAATGAAGATACTCAAGGGAGTGTTCATCATTAAGCTCTTAACACCTCTGTGTGAAAGATTTTCATCAGCTTTTTCCTACTACGAAAGAGCAGCTTGACCCTACAAGCCAGGCGTGGCTTGTGTGGAGCTGTACAGACACCTGGACTAGGAAAAAAAGAGGATTGACTCCTGAGAGAGAAGGGAGAGGATGGCGTGTTTCCAGCATTCTGAGAGTGCTCTCCTCCGAAAGGCACACAAAGCATATGTTTTCGAATGGAAGTACACAAGTTCAGAAAAAGAGATAGTAAGCAGTTTGTCCCCAGCTGTCCCAACAATTTTCTCAGGGCAAACTAATGAGGCAGCAAGAGTTGGTTGTGATCTAGGTATCAAGGACAGAAAAGACAAAAATAGTGAAGAAACTAGTGGTAAGTAAGACCGTGATAATGCAGCTGTGTAGGAAGCTGAGGATTCCAGGTTCCTGGAGTCAGATCTCACCTCTGATGCTGACGTGAGATACACAAGAAAAGAAAATTTTGGCCGCATACATGTGGGCATAGTTTTAAGAAACTTACAGCTGGGCAAGTGCTACACAGAAGAGCAGAAACTATTCAGAATGCCAGCTGCCTATGCACTGAAGGGGGCCCCTGAAGAAATAGCAGCTGTCTATTTTATCTCTAAGACTGTGCTCCTTTCTTGCACTCTACAAAATTTGCCTCATTCTCAGATTCTCAGAAAAACACAGTAAAAATTGTAACTATTGTTTCTAGGAGACAATCGATCTATTTTTGTCTGTTTGCTTCTGATTCAAGGAACCAGAAGTATTTACTTGAAGACAAGCAGCAGGGAAAGAGGCTCTCTGCCTTTCCCTTTGACCTTTATCAACCATGTAAATCAGCATCCTCTCGATTTCCTAGGACCTGAAGCCATGCTAAGGCAACCAGAGACTTGAAGCACGGCACATGTACCCTTTTTCTATGGTGTTCTTGACTGCTTTTCCTGAGACCTGTCAGAGCCAATAAAGGAGCCACAGACAGATGTGTGTATTTGCTAAGTTAACACTGCACAGATAAAACTGGTCACCATCGGAAAGCACCAATGTACATTTCATTTCAATTTACTGAAAAGTTTCTTAAAAGTATGCCTCAAAAATATTTTGCACACCCCTTATTGAGAACTAAAGTATTTCCTCCTTTATTTAGAGTATCACAATTTAAATATGTAAGCTAAAATCTGATCTCCAATAGCTGTTTGCTGTCAATAGCTGGGCTCAAACTCTGAGTATCATCGCTTATGGTTTATCAAGGGATGGTAGAACTTTACTTCCAGATGTATAATCCTTTGCTGATTATTCTTACGAGGATTTAACTGAAAATAAACTTCTAGTTTAAGATTCCAGAATCACTATGAGTGCAGGTATTCCACTTATATATTGTAGAATTCTTCCTATACACTCTTCCTCCTGCATAATCTTCCTCTACCTACCTTAAGGGAATTGGATTTGAGAGGTGGAGCCTTGGAACCTGTAATACTCCCTGCTACAAAAGGGGCAGTTACAGTACAACTAACCTGTCTTGTTGAAAAACTCACAAAAATTGGAAAGATGATTTTATTGCATCTTGTATATGATTGTACATTGACACTAAGCTCCAATCTCTCTGCCCTATATCTAATTCAGTTTTGAATGTCTCCAACTACTATCAGAACTTTTAAAATCCTGTGTAAGCATAAATAATACAATAGTTCCAAGTCAATTTCAGTCTTTATTTCTAACCCTGAAATAGCAGAAATACTCGAGTTAAAGTGAATCCCTTTTGACCAGATATATTTGAGGTCATCTTGTTCTCCTCTTGGCCTGATTTTGAAAGAATGATTGAGGAGTAATAAATAAGAGTTCACCTACTCACTAAGCCTACAAACAAGGAAAAGTATTTTTTGAACAAATTTCTCTGTAAATTCACATAAAAACGCTCATATGAAGAGAAACAAAATACAGTTTGCAGTTATCAGAGAGTTTTGCCGATGACTTACAGGTTGTGTTTCCCAACACTCTGAGGTTGGTATATATAGCACAATAGATATAATACTCTTTTCTGCGCTTTATTGTTGGAAATGAAACTGAAACTCAGGGAGATGGCATCTCTGCACTAAAGACACAGAGCTTGTACTAGTGCAGGTTTCCAAGGTTTCTGGTGAGTACTTAAATACTGTTTTATTTATAGAACACAAATATTCTTCTGAAGAAAGAGGACCCACATTGAGCAGTCACTATAGGTGCCACTATCCTGTGATGATTACAAAAGTTGCAAGTTTTTATCCCTGACAGAGAGGTGAAGTATACATTTTATGTTACGTAGTGCAGAAGAGAGAGTACTCAGGATTGTGATATTCCTGAGTAGTGTGACACGGGGCCTGCTGTGACCTTTCAGTGAACTTGAGCCCCTGCAGCAGGTTGGGGAGCCCCAGAGTGGTCAGGTGACCCATGTAGCCATCTGCAGTTCTGGGCTGGTCATCTGGCCAGTGCTGACCTTTCTGAACATGATCCAGTGAAATCCAAACCCTAAGAGCGGCTGGCAGGCAAAATCTGCTCCTCAATGTCAGTTTCACTGCTGAGTCGCTTAATTGTCCACTACAAGTTGTAAAGGGCCCATTAGGCTCAGGTCATGAACCTTCTATTTAGCATTAATGGATAATCAAAACCTATTTGATTGGAAATGCTTTTTCCTCAATTGTATTTCCTTCATAATCATAAATACGTAGCACTTGAGTTAAATAAACTTTAATAGAAGGGTTTCCCTCGTAAGAACGACTTTTAAAAGACTAACCACATCTACCTTTGAAGATATTTCACCTAAAGAGAATAAAGTTTTATTAAAATTATTTTCCCAAAACTACACAGTAAAGATACACGCTAGAATATTATTCCAGTGAACATAGTGGGCTTCAACATTTTTCTGGCACTATTTTAAAAGCCAAGACTGAAGTTATTGCTGTTTCTTTTTTTTTTTTTTTAATAGAAAATAGATCTCCTTCCATTTCATGCTAAACATTTAATAGGTCTTTACCCAATGATTGGTCATTTATTCACTCACCAAAAATTTACTGAGCACCTGCAAAATATGAACTGCCCTGAACCTCAGCAGGACAACAAAGACCAGTGAGCACCTGCTCACAGTAAGCTTGCAATTCAGCTGTGGTAAATGACATAAAAAATTAGAAGACAATCTGGAAAGAAAAGTCTGTTTTCATATAGGACATTGCAGAGCGGGTGCTAACGGCATATGGGGTTGATACTTTTAAGATTAAAGAGCTAAGCGAAGTTTAGACGTGTTGAATTGAAGTTGCTAATGAAAAGCCAGGAGGCAATGGCTAACAGATAATGACTATTTCTCAGGAGTAAGTTTAAGTTAGTGCAAGTCATGTTGGAATGAGCGTCATATAAGCAATAATTGAAACCATGAAAATCTGTGACAGAAACAAAGAAGAAGAGCAATGAGAGATCACAGAGGGAAACAAACCTTCATTTAAAGTATAGGACAATTTAAAAATAGTCAAATTAAGAAAAAAACTGTAGCCACACATTTTTCTTAGCACTAAGGTAGGAAATATTTCACTGGATAATGAAATGCAGTGAGATGACAATGGTACTTCACTACTTAATAATAATAACCAAATACGATATACATTGAAAAGCCTATTGGTCCTGATTGTAAGTGAACTAGCCTACCTTCACAGTTATAATTAATACTAATTAGATCCAGAAGCAATTTTATCCAGTCCACACCTCAGTTACTCTAAATCTAAAATAAAGATAAAATGTGGAAGTTATTTCCCTTTCAATGCACTGAGTATGAGTTAACTGAAGTTTCGTGAAGAAAGGTACTACATAAGTTTAATATGTATGATTGTTCTAAGGGGCTTATGCCTATTTATAAAACCAAGACTACCAGAAGTGAAAACCATCATCTAAATAGTCAGCAATTATTTAACTGTAGGACACTCCATAAGTCATATAATTCTTCACATAATGTGTTCTTTAAAAATGTGTACCACATAACTCTAAGGTAATTCTCCAAAGAGGCGATTAGTCTGTTTTGTCACAGGATATTATGTTATTAATAATACACAGATGAAAGAAAATTGTTCAGTTAATGTGGTTAGCTAGAGACACAAATTGAGAGTCAAGATTCATTGGTTCTATTTTGAGCTCCTACCAGTGACTCTGAGCTTTCTGAAGTCACATATTCTTTAAAATAATATTGATTCCTCACGAGAGTACAGGATTTTAAAACCAGATAATTTCAAAGTCCTTCAAAATCTTCTGAAGCAGCAGTATTATTTTTTCCAAAGAATATTAATATATATTTTCAAAAATGTGTATTAACCCTGTTCTGTATGTATCTAGAAGGACTTTGAACTATTTCATATTTACAATGTTTCTAAATTAATTTGTTAAATAAATGAGCCATAAATTAAAATCTGAAAAATGTGATTACATTAACAAAAGTCCTAGGACCTAAAGTAGATATTTAAACAATTTTCTACTAAAAAGCAATAAAGGAATACAAAGCAAGTATATTTACCAATACATGCATGCATTAAATGCAAATTTTTGTGAAATATCAAGCTAATGTTATTTTAATTTTGGGATGCATTACAGAATCAACATGCATATTTTTAAAGCTAGTCAAGATATGGAATATATAGGACTAGAATGACAGAAAAATTTCCTATGAAGCTGCCGATGAATGTCTTGCAAGGGCAGGGAAAGGCTCCAGAAATTTCCATTTTACTTCTGTTTGTCTGTTGGAATTCCTTTCAAGCTGTCAGAGCTTGGAAAGAACCTGGGCTTTGTTATTTTTTAAATACCTTTCATTTTCTTAAGTGTAGTCAAGTTTTGAAATTTAAATATGCTACAACTCCATGGGACATGGCACAGTTTGGTTAATGATTTGACTGTGTAATGATCCACAACTAAATACCAACATGAGATTAAGCTAGAATAGATGGTTATTACTAGGAAAAAATTATAGTGTGAGGTAATGGATAGCCAAAGAATATCATTTCTCTCTTAAGATTAGTTGTATTAGGGTTCCTTAAAAATTTGAAAGAAAATGAAGAATAATTCAGACTATGATTTATACCAAGGATGTTGTCACAAGAAATATCAAAAAATTCTACTTAATTATACAGGAGCGTATTTTTATTTATACATGACATATATGTATGTTTATTTTTTAAGATCTTTTAAGCAATTAGTAACTCTCCTGAATTTCATATTGTTGCTATTTTTGACTTTTTCCTATATGTATTAAGGACAATTAAATTAGGATTTTTATTTTCTATCATTTGATAATCTATTTTATTTTCAGTATACAGCTAGTAGAAAAATAGTATCTTTATACCAAGCTGCTTTCAGGGTTTAGCCACCCTCACTATCTACCGTCTTTCTCCTATCACCTGCCCAACACAGGCAATTTAGTGAGAACTTTTCTCAAAATAAGAAGTGAAAAATTGCCAACAACGTAGCTCAGGATAAAGGCCTTGGATTCAATTCTCAGCACAGTACAAAAGAAATAAGAGAAAATAAAATAAAGGAAAAAAAGAAAAGAAAACCAAAATCTTTTTTAATTTCCCTAGTTATTGCCACTTAACTTTGTTTCTTGCATCCTTAAAACTTTGAAGTTCTCATTAAATTAAATAATTTATTTAAAAAGTCACACCTCATTATGAGATGTTTTATGTCTATGCTTTATTTGAAGTCTTTAAAGAGAATTTAAGTTCTCCAGGAGTGGAGTTGGTCTTTGGTGTTTATTTTTATTCCTTCTCCAATATCTCATAAAAGACCAGATCACAACTAATGTTCAATAAATCATCAACCTCAATAAATTCTGCTAATGTGTCATATAAATGATACTTATTATAGGACATAAAATTTAGATATCTTTTATCTTCATTCAAATTAATTGAGTCATATCATTTTACAGTAGGATGAGTCTTGATAATATGTCATATGTTCAGAAATAGTCGCGTCTGGAAGGGTTCCAGGTTACGATAGATTCCCAGCTTCCCTTAGATAACCAGCAGGAATCTGCAGAGACAGTGGACAGTGCTTCACTGTGCCTCAAACTTAATACCACTGTTTCAGAACTTTGGTTAGAGGAATATGCTTTCACCTTCCTTCTTTTTTCTTCAGTGGACCTTGAAATTTTCTCCTACATCACCTGGAAACATTATTCGCACTTATCTTGGGCAAAAGCAACTAGCAAATCACAAAAATAACCACATCTGATTTTGTAGCAAACTACTTGTACTTAGTTATCAAAGTTCTTTTCTAGCATAAAATATAGTGTTTATTTTATAAAAGTTCTGAATTTCTATTTCAATTTCTGCCTTTCACCATTTTATCTGGATGCTCTCTTACACTGAATTAGATCCACGCTCACACATGCCCGTGAAGGACTACTTTTCTATTTTCTTATTGTAAAAAGTCCTTGATATTTTTGTCCTTTGAAAATCTGATTTTTACTACACGGAAGAGAAATGAACATGCCATTTGCTTTTAATCAAGGTAATGGCAAGTAAGCTGTTTAATCATGAATAAATAACAACTTTTCAGCATTTAAATTTATATGCAAAGCTTAATGTGTAACATACTCACTTATTCAGTTAAAAATGCTATTATCTATCATTTTAAAAAGATATTATCTATCTTCACCTATTGAAGCTAAAACTCGTAATATGCATTACAGTATGAAGATGAGTAAATCTATAATATTTGTCAAATGATTAGAGTATAGAAAATATGATTAAGAGTAACACCAAGAAAGCATATGTTTACAGATGTTTGGGGAATATTGCTTCAAAATGCTTTGTGAAGGAGACAAAATTTCACTAAATAATCTAACAATTTGAAAGAACATAACAGCTGAAAAGATGGGCTGACCATTCTGTATAGTGTGGTCTGTAGATTAACCCAGCTGCCAATTGCATTAGACTGAAAATCAGGTAAAACTCAAAAAAGAGAAATTTGATATGGGGGACATACGTAAAAATGGAATCTAACAGAGAGGAAAAAAAAAAAAAACACCTTGCAGTCGACAAATGTGTTTCATTTAGTTCACACTGAATTGGTTCCGACTCTAACAAATTGAAGATTTCGTGTAAGAATCCTATTTTCGTCTTTGTTTTTACAAAGCACAGGGCAACCCTTGGAAGCTTCCCCTCCTGGCAGCCACCATGACAGCTAATTAAAAGCTACCCATTTTGCATGGGTCATGCTGTCTAGAGTTCCCCTTAATTCTTCCTCAGTCAATTTTTTCATGTAAGTTACATTTGTAGGCCCTCTGAACACTTGAGCTTGCAAGTCCTGGATTAAAAGACTGTGTATGACACCAAATATTCCTTTCTGTGTGAGTTTATGTGATTTCGGGATTAGGACAGTAGTAAGTAGTAAGGAATCCAGGCTAGCTATCAGTATCACCAGGGAAGCTTGTTAAAATGTGGATTTCAGTTACCTCCCTTCATTTGGTTTAAGAGGAACCAGGGGTGACATATACTTAACAAATGTTCAAATGATTCTAATGAATCTGGTCTCTAACATGCTTTGGAAAGCTCTGAATGGGAATAGAGCAGCAGGAACATTTAGTCAATTCTTGAGTGTGAGGAACTGAGCCTAAGCTGTTTCTAATTTATTCACAATTGTAACTGTAATAGCTTTGGCTCCTTGCCAGTGGTCCTGGGAATCTTGAGTTATCCCATTGGGTGCTTGAGTAATGGATGTTATATGAATACTGAATATGAATTTAAAGAAGCCTTATTATCATTTTTTAAAATACCTATTCTCTATGCACCAAAAGCCAAATATCAGAGGAGAGTTATGTCATTGTAATTAACAATCACAGTCTATTAAGTCCCTATTTTTAAGAATTTACAAAATGAAAGATATTTAGTCTAAATATTTAAAATCAGAAAATTCAGGTGCAAGGAATTAAATGACTGACTTAAGGCTACAAAATTCAGCTCTGGTTGGATTGGATGAGAATTCTAGTCTTCTGGATTTGGGATTTTCTTCTGCCCTAATATTTCACCACAAATAAAAAGGATATGTTATGATTAGTGATCTAGGCTTCATTTAGTTCTGGGTGAAACTGATAAAGATTACAGATGAAAAAAGTACATTCTGCCACCTCCTACCTCTTTTAGGCCCAAGAAGAATTCATGTCAACAATACCGCCTACTTTTATTAACTGTATTTAAGACTTGTAAATATTAGAGAACAAAACTGCAGTACAATGTTAATATCTTCATTACAGAATGAGGTACATATCTAAACCTCTTAGGCCTTATTTACAAGACTGAAGGCAAGTGAGTCTACTAAAGTAGGAATACTTTCAAAGGTTAAAACTGGTGACCTGTGAGCCACCAGAGGTCACTAACATAGACATTATGCATAACTTTATAAAAAAATTATTGAAGATTTAAGCTTCCATCAGTATTAACAATTTTGAGCTCATTATCATGTTTTGAAAATTATTTTTATATTTATATAAATTACATTCCATCACTTATTCTATAACTGTTAATGTATAGCAAAAAGATGAAATTGAGACAGAAGAAAAATTATGTCCACCATAAAATATAGTCTTGGGAAAAATCATTTGAGAAAGATAAATATCTGTGAAAGTCCTTCAGAATCAGGAGTTTTAACAATTATGTCTAGAAATGGGGTTGTAAACACAAAAATTGGTTCTATAATAATTCAGCTAAATTCAAATCAAATATTTGACAATCAGCAAATACAATTGGCCGGAGATGAAATGGTTACTAGAAAGAATAAATATGAGTAGGGCATGAAAGTTCTTGTCAAAAAATTTAAAATCCTTTGGAGTTAAAATAGTAAAATTAATGTGAAATTGAAAGCCTCTAGAAATGGAAAAGAAGAGTGTGCCATTCGAGCTGGGAATTGAAATGCTGGAGATTCTTTTTCTTTCTACTGTTCTGGAGGATGAGAGAGGGAGAAATGATTGTATAAAAACATCAAGCCATTCTGACAGCAAACAGTGTGCTCACACTATGTGTGACTGAGGGCAGGTATCACAAAGAACAGTACCAAGCCTTGAATCTGGAAATCAGTTTTAACTGGTGAAAGCTTTGCATTGGCATCTTTCCTTTTAGTTGTAGTAATAATCCTAAAATTTAGCATTAATAAATTAATATTATTTGGAGAAGGTGTCATGTGACCTAATTATTAGATTGCTATCTCTGACTGTACCTCTGGAGCAGCATGGGTGGGAGCCTCCTGCAATGAGGAAGGGGAATGTATAGGAGAAGAAAAGAAGCCAGACAGGGGGGGGAAGTGGATTCCAGGGTGAGTTACAAAGGCCATGGAACTATCCTGCCTACTTTGAGCTTTGTAAAAATTTTGCCCTTAAACTTTAAGCCTTGTAGGAAGGTCACTAAGCTCAGAGTGGCGGAATTGAAGTATTTTTGTTTGTTTAAACCAAATTAGTATTTTTTGTCAATTAAAATTCTATTTAAAGAGTCTTAAGTCATGCAAAAATTTATAGTATTATTAAAATGCTGTAGATTTTAATATCTAAAACTGTCCTATTCAGATAGAAATAAATTATATTGCTTATAAAGAAATGACTCCAAATGCTATACATCAGTTAGAACCAGTATTCAAATATAAACAAGTTGACTGACTTGAAATCTTAAGACAATACTGAAACACCTTTTACCTCGAAGTGTATCTCCAGCTGTTCTGCCACAATGCCTGAAATACCCACTTCCCAGTCCACTAAGGATTTAGTCTCCTTAATTAAGGTATTACATTTCTAGGACAGCATTCATCCATGCAACAAACATTGATTGCCTATCATGTGTCAGGGTTCTGCAGGTTCTTAGGAATTACAAAAATGAATAAAATGAGACCCTAATTTCAAGGACTTCATAACATTACATATGAGCATATAAATAAATATAAATAAATATTCAACTTCCAAAGAAGTTGAATTTTACTTGTGTCATTTTTGGAACACAGAGAAGGAATTTACTATCTGGAGGAAGGAAACATTAGGAAAGGAAGCCCAGAAAAAATGATCCTCAAAGGCTCTCAAAAAATGAGCAAATTTTGAAGGCTAAGATTAGCCTGGAAAACTAGCATTCTATGGAATAGGGGGCCATAGGAAGCTCTTAAAGCAAGTTATTTCCATTCAATTTATTTCTGAAAAAGATCTATTTTTTTAACTTTCTGCCCCCATTTTACTCTCAAAAAAGTGTGCTAGTTTAAACATAATTCTCTTTATGTGATAAAACAACCCAAAGTCAACTATAAGCCAATTGTCAACAGAGCTGGTAAAACATTGAGAAACAGAATAAAATGTACTTATATTGGCAGGAGAAGGAAACAGTTTATGGTATAGTCAAGATAAACAGAATGAAATAAAGGTATTGTGAAGTATTGCTCAATTTAGACGTGAAAAAATATAGACATATTTGCCTTGTGACATGTGTGGGAAACGGGAGGTTTGCTAAGGAATATTGGAGCAGCATGGATGATCTTTCATGACTTATTAAGAACATAAAATAATTGATAATATTTATTCAGTGACTACTGTGCTCTAGGGACTATGCTAAGTATCTGGTAAGAAATAATTTCCTTAATCCTTAAAACAACCATCCAAGGCATCTGGTAGTCATTAAAGATATTCTTTGGCTATTGTAGCTTATCCAAATTCTGGGCACTTAGTGGAATTTCCCTTTTTGACCTCTTAGTGTTGAGTAGAGTCATATGACTACTTATAGCCAAGAACTTATGAGTAGAAGTATAGTTGTTACCTGTGGTATGATTTCATCCTTTGTGTGAAACTGCAGAGTTCTTTTTTCTTTTCTTTTAAGCAACCAGAAACCTTTCGTATGGTGGTTCCTTTATCAGCTTAGACTCTGTAGTGAAGAAGAAGTCAGTACAGAACAGGATCATAGCTGATACTTGGTTGCTGTAAGCAGGAAATACCTTCATAATTTTAAGCCCTTAAGATTTTGGGAAGGGAAAGTGTACACAATCTATTTAGATTAGCTGGAGTATTATTTTATATCCATAATTCAGAAGAAGAAACTGATGCTCAAATGTCTAAGTAACTTAGTTAGTATTACAGAGTTGGTGAGAAAATATGCCAAGACTAGCACTCAGGGATTCTGAAGAGATAGAAACATACAGAATCTTATGCTATTGAATATTAATTTGTTGACTCAAAACACTTCAGCTGTTATTCTGTTGTTTTGAAAATGGCGCATACTTCTAATGAGCTATCTCCCCTTTCATTTCCATCCTTAAATTAAGTGACTAAGTGCCTTTAGTCCAGTATAGATACAGAAAAATATATCCAAGAGTAAGCAAAAAGGGAGAAAACCTTTAGACCTTTAATAGATAAGCAAACCTGTGCGACCTTTAATGGATAAGTCAAATGAAGTCGTTTTCACACTACAAGATTATGCAAGTTAAAACAGTGAATAAGTTTGACACCTAAAAACAAAGATGGTACCAAAAAATAGGTAAAATAAGGAAACAAAAAGCTATATAACCACATCATTTAAGTTGAAAGATATGCCCTCATTATAGTATTCATTTCACAAGAATGCAATGTTGTAAAACTTTTCCATTTCAAATGATTTCCTATTGAAGGAGAGTAAGTGAGTTTAAGAAATAGGGATGAACGGAATTTGAAAAAGTAAAACAATGAATAATCAGTTCACCAATGTAGGGTGTATGTATATACCAACAATGATCTGCTTCTGTGAACTGATAATATGAATAGCTCGGCTTTATTTAAAAACAAACAAAAGAAGAAGAAAAGCCTCAGAAGTATTGGAGAAATAACCTTCCCTACCTCACCTTTGTTTTCAGAACGTAACCATTTCAGGAAATTTTCAAAGGAGATTACTATTTGAAATGTGCAGAATTTCTTTACAGAACAAGAAAGATGGGTAAACAAAGTGAAAAGTGAAAAATTTTGGCAAAGAAAAATTACTTACCTAACTAGTCAAAGTGTCTCAGGCTCTAGTTATCTATTGTCTTATCAGACCCTCTGAAAAGCATAAAGATCTCCACAGAAACTCTTGTTATCCCATGAACTGATACATTGCTTCCTTCCTCTTTCATGTGCAATTTAGGTACCTTTCTTTCTTCAGATACTAATTATTTGTAGATTACGTAGAAGCCTGGCAAATTTAAATACTGGGGAGTAAAGTTAGATGCATCTCAATAGCGTTAGGGAACTTTTGCTCCAAGATGACATGAAACTCTGATGGGAGCTACATCTCAAGCTCCTGACCATTCAACCTGGATATTTGGGAGACTGGTACCTGCTTTTATTTATTCATAGGGAGAGTTACAGAATACAGATGCCAGTGCAGATTGTGAGCTAAAAAGAAGAGAGGATAAGAGCTCAGGCTTAACCTACAGGGGACCTGAAGAATAAAGAGGCACAGAGTCCAGTGTGAAGAAGAAAGAAGAAAAGAGAGGAAGGAAAAAACCCAAGTGAGATCAGGCCTAATGAACCCTTTCGTATAGTCAATGGGAATGGGGAAGTGGTGCCTCAGAGAGCAGGACCATATCCAAACAAAGCAGGGATAAAGTGGATCAGCCACAATGTCACCAAATTTTTCAAGAGTTCAAAAACCTGAAAATCACAATATGCAGTGAAAAACATTCATACATCATCCTTACTCCCAAGATAAACCGAGGAAAGAAACATACTATACAGATATGCACGCACACACACAAATGCACACAAAATTAGTTTTGATGCTTACTATCTGGACATGGATTTTATTGAATTTAATGATGATATTCTAACGTTATGTGAAAAAGAAACTTCATGCCAAGAAAGCAAAAAAAGCACAGTATTTTATGCTATTATAAAGAAGTTAATAATGAAGCCAGAGACTCCATGATACTCCTGGAAAGTGCTGAGGAGTCAAGTTACAGAAAATGCTGGGCTTGGAAGTCACCTCAGGAAAGCAGAAACTGAAGGGAACCTGGGAAACGAAAACATAAAAAAAAAAAAACTCTCGGTATTTCCTGTAAGTATGAAGTGCATTCAGTGAGAGCCAGCTGAAACAACCTTACTTCCTGTGACAATTTTGATTATTGAGCCTTGCCAACACGCTACAAGCAGTTTTAATTAGAGGAAATGTATCTTCTTGTCATATTTAATTTGTAAGCAAATGGTATTATTTTTCTTTCTGAATATAATATTATGACTGGATAAATTATCTTGCAATTACATTTGCATAGTAAAAAATAATTAAACATCTAACTCTCCAAAGTCTTACTCTATGAGGAATGATTCATTGTGAGAATAAATTCTCTTTGCAGTTTTTCTTCTCTTTTTAACCTCTCTTCCCAAAATTCTTTCTCTAAATATTCTTACTTAGCTTGTGCAAGTCTACAATGACACATTTTCTTATAAAAACTAGAATTAAAATGGCCCCTATCAGAAACCTTCTAATATCAAGAAGTAGGATCCTAATGCATACGATGCTGTTTCACTAATACCACATCTACTAGTTTATTATAGTGTTTATTTTTAGCAGTTTGGAGCCCTCAAAACTCTGTATTTAACCTTCTGTACTGCAGCATTTCTCCTAAATTCCTACTGAATTTTTCTTTGTTTACTCATTTTTATGAAGCAAGTTCTATAGAGACACCTGTTTTTCACAACTGGTATAATAATATTCAGTGTTTTATTATTGTACTCTGGGACTCTGCTCACTTCCTAATTGATATTTCTACTATCGCTATAATAGTATGTTGCACAGAACAGGGGGTCAGTAATAGTTGAGTGGAGAAACAAATGAAATGCACTACTTTGAGGACAACTAATCTTTACTAGCAAAAAATGTTGAAGCAGTGATCTGTCATACTAACTAGATTATTAAGGTTCTGCCAAGAAGATACTATTCCTAAAATATAGTTGTAATTTTGGGGGAGGCAGGCAGTATGGAATAGTGGAAGAAGCACAGACCATAATGTCATGAACAGTAGGTTTAAATCCAACCTCTTGGGCCGTTACCAAACTCTGAGCTTCAGGTCCTTCTCTTTATGAAATAGTGGTAAAATATTTATCTTACCGGGTTTTAATGAAAATTAGAAATAATATATGTAAAGTGCTTGGACCTTGGACAGAAAAGCTACCAAATTAATGGTAGCTATTAACTTCATTATTTTATTAGCAAATTTTCAGCACTGATTAATTTATCTGCCTTCTCTTCTTTAATTTAATTATTTCAGATTCCATGTAGGTGTGAAAATGGTAACCACTATAAAATAGTGTATATTTCCCCAAGACATAAGGATTCTTACAGCCTCAGAGGAAAAATGGCCTCATGGATACCAACCACTATTCTTTCACTGTGTGAATGCCATCTTTGTAACTATTAATTACTCTGAATTACAGCAAATGGAATAATTATTTGAAAAAGGCATAAATGAGTACTTGGATCTTGATTTAGTGGCACTAAGCATTTCTCTTGCTACGTGTGACTATAGATAAAAAGACTATTTTCAGAATTCAGCAAAAAGAATTGTACTAAAACCTAGAAATTGATTTTAGAAAGCTATGGGAACCCAGGGATGAGGGTAGAAAGATACTGTCTGCATTGTAGGTTATGATGTTCTGACACCTACAAGCATCTGACTTAGCAGACTTTTTTAAAAGTGGTGCTTAAAAGTGTTGGTATGGCACATAAGTAGATAATGCAAATATGTTACCGACCCCTACCAATAGTTGCAATTATGCAAATTTTAAAACCTTCATCTTTTATAATTAGGTGTAGTGGGCTTATGTCGTTAAGTTCTCCACTGGCTAGCTCAGGTTCTGTAATCTGCTGTTTTCCCTCTAAAAATAATGCACTTCAAATGTACTGAAATATTCACTCTGCAAAATGGTAGCAGAATGTTTATGGTGAAAAGGAAAGACACTATTTCCTGAATAATCATCAGTGTAAAATTTCTTGTTTATCACATAAGAAACCTGATTTTATGAAAAGCTGAGATTCTGTGACAATAATTAATCATATTGTTGAAATGGCCATAAGAGTATGAAATTTTAATTAATATACTCACAGTTCCTAGAATTAAAAATAAAAAATAGATGAACACTAGAAGAAGCTGTAAGGTAAAATCACATAAAAAGTAAAATAGTCCTTGTAAGATATATGATTTGCTTATATTAAATTAATATGAAATGCTTTTATCACATTTTCCACAGTAGTGAAAAAACTATTATGAATACATCCCATAACCATATAAAATACAAATTTTTGTAGAATTATTCATGTTACTTATAAATTATATACATTTAAAATTTATATGTTAAAACTTACATGTAATTATAAAAATATATAAATTATATGTGAATATATACAACAAAACACACTGCATTTTTATTTTACTACAAAACAGAGGGATATTGATATGGTCTATATTTTGAATTAAAAATTATGTTGATTTGAAAGGTTAAAATCTGAGTGATGCTAACTTTATTTCAGGATGGGCCTAGTAACTTGAAATTACATGTCACGTCTTTATTTAATGCTTGCCTATATGTCAAGACATAAAGGACGTTCAACAGGAGGAGCAGAAAACAGACAAAAAGCCAATTGGAGCTCATTTCCCCTTAAAAGAATCAATCACTGAAACAAAGATAAGAAAGAAAGAAAACAGCTACCTTAATTGTCTAGCAAGAAAAAAATATTCAGTACAGAATATCAGAAGACATCTAGGTTTCGAGTCAATTTGTATAGTAAATTTGAAACAGGGCTTATGTTTATAGTCTTTCTCAAGTATTTTGTCTGCTAGCTCCCTAGGGATTTAATAGAAAGAGAGCCAGTTTGGTGATCAGAAATGGTTATCAACTGTTAGTTGAAATAACAAAGTATTAAATATAGTGAAACAAATCTTGTTAATGATTAATTTGATCATTTCCTATTTAAACTATTCCCAATATTGAATTCACAATATATTCATGAAAATATAAGTAATTTATATCAATTTAGGAAATATAAGTTTAAGGCCAAACATATAGCACCAAAATCCCAGGCCCAGTACAGCCAAAAACCACAACAAAAGTTTAGAGTCAGAAACTGTCTAAATATTACTTTTAAAATTTGCAAAATTGGTTCATATATCTACTTTGATTATAATTAGTGTAAAACAATTTGTTCTCTGTACCCTGAGATTCAGTAAAGAACCTATCTATTCCCAATACTGTATTTCTTTTCTGGGATAGTGAATTGACTATATTTTAATTGGGAGGGAAATGTGCTGATTATAAAAGCATGAATAGATAATGACTAATTGACAAGAACTATAATAAAATATGTATTTGTTTTGTATTTTAGTACTTCAAAATACTATTTTGAAATAATTTACTAATTCATACTTTTCTCTGTGGTTTGGTATCAGGAAAGTGTTTAAGAAAACAAAAGAAGAACTAAATTATTAACACAAGATGGCACTATGGTGCAGGCTCTTAGAAGTGAGTTTGTGATAAGCTAAGCATTTCCTCTTGATTTCTCCAAGACTGATTTATATAACTCAGTCCTCTTAATTTTATATCTTTGCAAATCTGCTAATTAAATGAAAAGTGGGATTTTGTTAATTAAGATTAAGATGTAAATTTGGAGCTTATAATGGATACGCTCTGTAATTAGTAGTCAGATTAAACCTCTACCACTACTTCGAGAGTTCATACTTATATTATTCCCATCTTTCTCCAGGACAGCCTCACGCATGCAGTGTTTCTTCTCCTCACCTGATGAGCAGCTCCCCCTTTTCACTGACACAGTCACACTCCCTATTAGCCTAGAACCTGTTTCTTGGTGCTGTCCTTTATCACAAACACATTTAAAGGATCTTTTTACCACTTCATATTGCTACTCTTTGTATCAAACATTGTTTTACAATCAAGAATTTTTGGCTGACATGTTTTTATGCATCATTTCAATCTAAATTATTATAATATTTAACTCCAACCCTATTTAATTCCAAGACACTTGTTTGAATATACTTTCATGCATAAACACCTATATACAAATATGTGTGCATATATGATATTCACATATGAGCTATATAAACCATAATATTTTTAAAATTATGGACTACTTTTCACTGGAACAAAGTATACATAGACTTTATAAATTTCAAAAGTAGAGTATAAGAGACATGTTGCCACTTCACTTATCATTTATTTAACATCATGAACAGTACTTTGCAGAATGCAGATTTACATCAAAATCTAATGGAATGGGATTTACATTTTCTTTCTGTCTGTTCAAACAGTGACAAGAGCAACTAAAAACAACAGATCAAGCAAGTCTTATAATTGAATATTTCTTTTAAAAATTTAATTACGGATACAAAGTAATAGAACATCAGAAATAATAAATCAGGAGAAGTCAACACATTCTATGAAACAATTTTATTTAAATACCTCATATACATCTTAAACATCAATTTCTTTGTAGTTAGTTGAGTCAGATCTTTGTCATCTAAAAAGATTTTGTGTGATTTACTTGCACTTTTAGTACATGTGCTGCCAAAACAAACTACACCTTGACTTACAGAAAGCTTATTTGACAGTTAAAAGAGTCAGTATATATTGGAATGTGCATCTCAAGTTTTAAGTACCATTTGTAGAACATGAAAAATGGTTCAGATTTTTTATTTTTTTTTTTCGTTATCTTTGTCTAGTAACAGATTTTCATTGTGTGTGATCTCTACAATGTAGCAAAGTACTTTTCAAAATGCTGTTTACTGGACTTACGTGCAATACATCTAGTACAACCGGTAGGTGTTACTCCACAAAAACTAAATAAACCTGTTTGACTTCTGTAAAACAAGTGAAAACAGTCACAAGCTATAGGTGACCTCTACAACCACCAAAGCTAACACTTGACAATGATGATTTCTGGCTCATTTGCTTTTTCTCAACTTACTTTAGAAAAGTCAATTATAACACGTTTCTTTATTCTTAGGGAAATTATTTGGAAACATTTTTTTTAGACTTATATAGAAGGCTTTTATTTTCAAAGATTCAGTTGTAAAGAATGTTTGCATTTAAAATGGTTAAAGTGGGATTGTAATATTGACAGACTTGAGGAGAGGTGCTGGTTACAAAAACTTATTTTAAAGGATTCAAATATCTCTGGTCCTGGGTCCTTTTTTTTTGACTTGTTCTTGGACAAATATGATTTTATTAGAGCAATTTATCAATTTTTGTTGTAGAATGCATTGTAAAATGAAGAACATACACCTTAGGTGGGCTGAAATTGTATTTAGTTTAAAATGATTTGCATCCTATTCACTTGAAAAAATGAAAATAACTGGAGCAATACGTGCAGACCAGAAAGTGGCTACTTGGTGAGCTACTAAACAGAGTTTGATGGTTCCATTCATTCACTCTGAGCTTGGTCCTCCTGTGTTGAATCGCACTGCGGCCCCCTCTGTTGTGTGATTGGGCGGATTGCTAGGTCCTCCTGACTCAGCAGTAATGTCAGTGTCTACCTGCTGAGTTATCACAGAACTTGATTCTATAAGGCACCTTGTTGGTGACTTCTACCTGGTTCACAGGGATTGTCACAAAAATGTGCTTTAAAACAAGCACACAACAGCAATAAAAAGATGATAGTCACCTCTTCTAATTGTATCTGCTTTGTTCTTTTTCATTTTTTAAACTTCTGTGTAATATGAAAGATGTCTAATATTGGACATTTAAAGAGACTGGACCTCTTTATTTTCCATGCACTGTACTAATCACTTTTAAATGTTAAGTCTAGTCCTCTTGTTATGTCGTAATTTCTAACTTTCACTTTGTTTAGTTTCCTTTCCTTGTTCTAGCATGGTTTTATGCTTAGCTCATTGTTTACAATTTTACCTTTTCCAGTTTCTACAATGAAATTTAAATTGCAATTTTCTCATTTCAGTATCTAATCTGTAATTTTGTTTAAAATTCATGCCACCTGGGTGTGTTTAAAATTATTTTGAAACTTGGCAAAAGTTAATTGAAATGCTTTAAAATTAAATTAAAGCATAATTCTGCTTCTGTTCAATTTAATCATTAACTTAAATTATTTTCAAATTCTATTTAAAATTAAATACATTAAGTGGCAATTAAAAATGAAAAGTGATAATTTGTACCTTCTTATGTTCAAGCTAAATTTTAAACATTTTTAAAACATAATTTATTGTCACATGAAATTCCTACTGAGAATTCTTGCTACATTCTAAAATTCATCAACTTCATTTTTTATGAATTTAAAACATTTAAAATGAGAGAACAGGTTTGAGCTAAAGAGAAAATATCTCAAAGCTATAAAAATGGTTCATCACATCCTTTGAAAAATAACTTTAACATATGGATAATGAATTTTTTTTCTGAATGTAAAAAAGTCTGCTTTTGTCTGTATTATAATTACTGCTCTCCTGTTTAAACAAATATCTAATCAGAACAATATGTACTTCAAATGCTTGGATAAATAAGATCACCTTTGCTTAGTTCCACTTTGATCTCTCTCTCTAACTAGCTAGTTCTTCGAAAGCACTTCACAGGAAAGCTCTATCCCTGCTATTTCCTAGTTGGTCCTTTGTTCATAGTGTTGTCTGGATTCCAAGTATTTTTAAAAAACAATGACACTTTTGGCTTATTATCTGCCAACATGCCTGTCTGTCAAATCAGTAAGCAAACCATTGACATTCTTCTTTAATATGCATACATTTAAGTACTGTTTGACATGGTTTATAACAAAGTCACTAAATAAACATTAATTACATATGTACATGGCTATTAAAGATACAGATACATTCAATAAACAAAACCAGTGAATTAGTGATACCCATTTTCCAGTTCTTTTTAAAACTATTTAGTGTCTTAATTTTTCTGTTATTATCTGGGAGCTAGAAACTATCTCAGTCATAGCTTTTGTTTACTGGGTAAGCAGTCAGACTTCTAGAGTACGAAGATTAAACAGGCAATAGACTGCTGTTCCCTGGGATCCACTGGCCCTCTCAGGAAACTGAGGTATGTGGTGGAGCATACCCTATGAAACTACTGAGAGAAGACTAGTGACAACGTATCCTGAGTCCACTGTAATACAACTCATTAACTTCCTTTACTACTTCGGCCTCTTTCTAGATCCTTTTCCCAGATGGACCGAGTTACCCATGGAGATGGATAGGTATCTAGCTAACAACTGTTCTTATATCTAACTCAGTCATAATTAAACCCTTAATGGCAATCATGAAAATCTCCTTATCACTGGTTAGGTAATTGCAGACACACAGAATGAAAGCTTAACTATAATTATAGGCCTTGTTGCCAGCTGAATATTGAAATGTGTTAGCATTGTGATTACTTAATGTCCCAATATGGCTTGTGGCCAATGCTCAAAGTACATGCTGGAAAACTATAACAAAAAGCATAAACAAAGCTTAATTCTCTAATAGCATATTAATTCTACCCGCATAGAAGATATATAGGCTTTAATATTATGAACATAAGCCGTAGGATGTGGCAATTTTCTATATAAAATAAGTTTAAAGTAAAGATGATGTGATAAATGTCACCTGTCTTTAAATAAAATCATATATGTATGTATCCTGTCTCTTACCTTTTGTAACTAACACTCTTGATAATTTTATTTTTAACCCATTAAGAGATATCTCAAATGACTATTCCTGCATCTTTTGTAAGAATAGGTTCCTACATAGCTGTAAACTACAGAATTTATGTGTTTTATCTCTTTTATAAATATTTTTGAATTTTCCATGGATTGACTATACCTTGCTCTCGTCTCCTATGGTAAATTAATAAATATATTTCTAATAATTATACATAATTATAATACTTTTAATTATTATTATTATTATTATTATTTTGAAGAGAAGCTTTCATTACAATGCCCAGGGTGGTATCACATTTTCCTAGGCCAAATGATTTTCCTGCTTGAGCCTCTTGAATAGCCGGGAGAATAAGCTTACATTACCACATGCAGTTTAGAATATTTTAAAAAGTAGATTATTATTACTCAGCACTTGTAAGTAGAGATGTATGCAGTATTTGCCCCTATAGAATAACCAATAATTCCATGTAGTATCAACAGCAATATAAATTGCTTCTGTTTTTGATCAAGTACTATACGAGTAGCTTCCTGAAATAATACCATCTCTTTCTCCTCACTTTTGAAGCAGGAATAAGAGTCACAGTGGAAAGAAACTGAATGGGAGTTTGAGTGTTTCTAGATTCTAAGATGGTTAATACTTGAACAATTGGACATAGAATGAACTTATGGGAGATTTTGGATCTGTCATTATTGTATTTCTCTTATTAATATTGTTAGAGGTAAACTAAGATGCAAAATAGCTGAGATATCAAATAAATTTTAACAAACCCTGGCTTTTGTGTTTTCTTGTCAACTTGTAGACATGTGATAGCTAAGTCACTGCTCTTGCTAGGAATACATCTAGAACTCTCCAGCCTCTGTTGCAATGGGAATAGCAGTGTGGTAGATTTCTGGTTAATGGAACGTGAGTAAAACTAATACATATCACTTTTGAGCCAAACCTATTAAAACATGCAAACTTCTGACATGCATTCTTCTTCCCCTTCAAACCCGTAAGAGAACAAACTCCTAGAAAATGTTTCAACTCCATAAGGTAAAGAGCTAATTTTTGTGAAGTAGAATTCACAACCAGTCGCTCATTATAGCAAAAAATTGGAGGTTAAACACTATGTCTAAAAATATTCATCAGTAAGTTTGATAGGTAAGTAACATTCAATGAAGAAACAATTAGTATTGGAAGCTGGTAGGTTAAAGCTCCTTGAATTCTCTGATAACATGGCTGATAAATCTACAACATGATGGCTGGAAGGAAGGAAGATCCCGGGTCTTTGAGCAGGCAGCTCTAAGAATATTATTTGGAAAGGAAACTATGGTAGTGTTATGTTTTTTAAACTGACAATTTTGTTGATATTGGTAGATTCATAAACAGAAAGGAAACAGATCTGGCAGAAATTTGAAAAAAAAATCTAGATACTGCAGCTTGACATCAAGCATCAAGTAGGAAGATTGAAAAAGACTGAACGATGAAAACGCAGGTTTTCAATTGAGACAGTGACTCAGAAGTTTGAAAAACCCAACAGGGTTTGGCTCTAGTCTAACCAAATGGCCTTATATTAGTTCCATTAATTTGAAGCAGAGGAGCAGGAAGAGAAATAAGGAAGAAATAAAACAGATTCAGGAATTGTTTAAGAAGGAATATGGCCACTGGCACATGGATTTGATTAGAAGTAAATAGATTCCATGCTTCATGTTTTCCTAAAAACTCTCAAGGAAACCCTGAACCCAGGCCAAATACAGTCTTTGGTAATTTAAGCTGTGAGACAAAGTTTTGCTTCCCAAACCTCGTCAATTGAAAGCTATCTGCAACAGTTGTACAGTGTCCAAAGCGGACATGCTCCCCAGTACCCAGCTCTGCTGTGACCACGGAGAACTGAGAAAACTAGATTCCTGCTGTTTTTTCTGCAATCCTGTGTTATTTGCATTGGTTTACTCTGCTCTACTTCGTTCTCTTTTATTTCATTTTGCTTTGTTTTGTTTTATTCTCTTTAAAATAAATAAATAAATAAACTAGGTTCCCAAACATCAGAGACAAAAGGCACCAGAAACAGGAAACAAATGAGTGCCTTCTAGAGTAGCAATGGCATCAGAACATGACTAAAATACTGAACTCTTAACCAGCAAGGTGACTTGCAGAATGTCTGGCTATGGATGATGGCAAGAAACTTCTTTAAATTTATAAATTACAAGCAAGGGAAAACCAAAAATTGGACGATTGAGTACTAGTGTTTGCTAGTCTCATCGACATCCCAGGAGTAGTACTGGGTGCACAGACTGGATGGGTTGTTTAACTTGAGGGAAAAGATAATTGAACATTTGGGGCTAGAAAGGATGCTTATGGCAGTTTGCTAGGGCTCCCCAATGTATGCGTTTCCTCTCTCTGAGCGCAACATTAGACAATATTTTCCAGATTTCACTGTAATTTGTAGAACGTGTGTAAATGAGGCCAATGAAAAGGAAGAAGCGACACGGCAGCGCGATACCTTCTCATTTCTTTTCTCATTCAGGCCATTAACCTGGACTTGGGAGATGTTGGGTGAACAAGAGATGCAAAACCGAGTCTCTCAGTGACAGCATGGCGCAGTCTACCACTCTGACTTTATCCTTTGCCGATCCACACAGAAAGATGCATGAGAGAAGGATACACTTTTATTGTATCAAGAAAGTCAGAACTGAGGGGGATTCACTTCAATTTGCTCACTTCCCCAAGTATATTCAGTTTTTAAAATGATTATTTTAAGTTATTAGTATTTAGGTTGATATTTATATAGTTTTGAAGGTAGTTCAAATATTGGATTTCATTTTACCATTGTTTTACAGTAAAATCATTTTTAGAAAAACACATTTTGAAGCTACTACTAGTTATGCATTTTTACAAATTCATTTTCCTCTTTTAGTTACTTATATGACTTCTTATTGTATTAATTTTCATACATTAAACTTCTACATAAGATAGAAATAGTGCAATTATATTACAAAAAGCCAGTAAATTGAATTTGTGTTTCTTTTATACCTGTAGTGAACAATAACATTCCAAATATAATTAGATAATCAATTTGTATAGCATCATAGTTTTTAAATACATAATTTCTATTTATTTCTGTGGAATATATCTTTACCTAGAAAAAGAATGCTAAAAAGGGAGGAAGAATAGTTGTTAAACAAAGATGTTATTGCTAAGTTGCCTGGGGGCTTGCAAAAATTATTTTTAGTAACAAATATTCACTGAATTCACAATTGGTAGTAGAACTTATTGGCCATTACACTACCTTACTTAGTGTAACATCGTCATTATTCAAATATAGATACCAGGCCTTAGAGCAGTGAATTAATTTTCCAACAACATAAAAGCAGAAAATTGAGAACCAGGCCATAATTCAGGTCTTCCTATGCCTAATCTGTTGTTTTTTCCACCACTTCCAATTTCAGTCCACCATATATTATACCTCAGAACACTTAAGAAAACATAATTTCCTTAGTAAGTTAGTGCATGCATTTGAAAAATCCAAAGGAGATTATTTTAAAAGCTGTTAAGGAATAGAGAGACAAAACAGACATTAATAGTTGTGATAATAGTGAAAATATGATATTGTATTTGCATCATAGGATTAAAAATCTTAATATAAAGTTGTGTAATCAAAATAAAGTGGCAATAAAATTGGAAAAAATCCAGAAATGAGAGAGTAAAATAAACTAAAAACAAATCACACAAAAGAGTTTGTGTACTGTAGGAGATGATAATATAAATCACAGGAAATAAACAACCTGTGATTATGGTTCATTTTTCATAGGCGAGTCTGCTAAAGATTTGGGCGCTTCTTTCCCATGATTACCTTGAGGAGGGAGGAAAACATCTTTACCACATATTGTGGTCAAACTTCTTTGTTTAAAATTAGTTAAGATTATATTCTTTGATTCTGCTGCAAGCTATAGGAAACTTTGCTTTCATTGTACTGCAAAGTTGAAAAATTATAGATCCAGGAAATGAGTAGAAAAAGACAAAAATAAAATTTTCAAATTTTATTTATAACTTAGTTACTAATATATCTTTAGCATTATTTCTAAGACTTCTTACAAGACAGTTGAGACAATAAGAATTCCAAAGTTTAGATTAATTCAGAGCTAAGTGAAACACGAAGGACAGTTATGTTTTATTATGTGTTTAAAATCAATTATATAAATTGAAATTCTAAAATTTCATATCAGGGAAAAGAACTTCGGTGAGATGCTGTTAGTTGTTTTGATAAAATAAAAATGTGTTTTCCCTGATTAAGAGGAATATTTGTTCCTAATCGCGAGACTTCACAAAATTTTTAATGAACTGAAAGCACCCAAAACTTACCAAATGTGATATATTATGCTCACCCCAGTCCCTCATTTTTATGAGTTACCTTAATGTTGCATCACACACACACACACACACACACACACACACACACACACAGAGTTTCAGAAACACCTATCCTGATAGTTCTTTCATTATCACATTAAATGTAAAAGCTCTTGGCCAAACTTATAAATTGGTAATATGACTACAAGTAGTCTAATTTAGTTATCACCTTTCCCTTTCCTCCCACACAAAGTGACTGAGTATCGTGCTCGTTTTTGTCCCCTAAGTTCAGCCATTCGCTATAACCATAGTGTCTTTGAAAGGATAAATTGCAAAAATAAAGAAATAAGTCAAGCAGTTTCCTCTCTTGGTTTAACATAGAATAAACAACTTTGAAAATGCAACTAGAACACCACAGCTAGGTATTGTGGGGAAATGGGGGATCCTTGAGGGTAAAGAGAGCTTTCGAGGACCATTGCATTTTCACAGCACATGTCACCCTTCCCTCCGCGCTTTAGTATCCTACATGATACCACTTCAGTCATTCTCTTTCTGCATCTATGGCATCTGCTGTCACTTGCAAGCTGACCTCCACTATTCTCCTCTCTACTGAAGCATTTTCTTAACCCTGAGTTCTACAACCTCATGGTTTCACTTATAAGGGAAAGATTCCATGTATCTCTGAGTAACTTTACCACCCCCCCACCCCCCACCCACTACTGTCTTCAGCCAGTGTTGGGATGTCTTATTCAAACTTCACAAAAGAGGAAAAAACTTGACTGGACTTGCCAGGCCCACTATTTTTAGGCAGCCCAGTGGGTAAATGTGCTCTCACCAAGACAATATATACCCCTCTTGGAGAGATTCCGTGGGGTGCCTTTGTGTCTGGCACATACTTTGTGTGTGGTAAGAGTGATGATATCCCCTGCATCACTCCTCAGAAGAAAAGACACAGTGGTAAGTGCTTCAGACTGAGCAATCTTTAAGGAACATCACAACAATTGCAGCTAGCTTAGGTTGTTCCCTCCTAGTAATGTGTACAACTTTTTTTTTTTTTTTTTTTACTGAATTTAGTATGTACTGAACTGTTTTATATTTTATCTGCACATTCTTAAGAGGAGTGAAAATTTATCCCTGTTTCAATTTGGAGATTATTCATAGGTGTGTAAAAGGAAGAATAAGAATACTAGATAGGATCATCATGGAGATGTCACGTAAAAAATATAAAACTAATCTGAGACACATACTGTAGAAGAAATCAAAGCTGTCTCTAAGAAGATCCAGATTAGTGAACAAATCTGAGCCGTGAAATTAGATGCTTAACCAGTTGCTTGAAAGAATGTATTGATTAGGTATTCTTAGTAATAAGGAACCAAGTCTGGTACCATTAGTGGCACTTTCACTGCTTTAAATTGAAAAGTAGGAAGCCAAATCTGGGACTCAGTTGCAAAGCTCTTTTTGTTTAATCCTTACCGAAGAACAGACCACAAATGTTGAGGCTGAGAAGATGCATTACCCTCCAACGCAGGACGTCAATAAGGCATATGCACTGAAATTAGGTCGGGAACCATCTAAGGCCAAGAAAATGACAAGCACAGAACGTAAAGAGGCTTGTGCTCTGTCATCAATAGTTTGAATGCTCGAGAGAGGTCAAGACCCATAAGATTAGCCTCTTCTTCTGTCACACAAAAATTGAAAGGCTAGTTTAAACCATGCTTTTATAATAGCACTATAAAGTAAGGTCATTCTTCCATGTATGCCAATAAGAACATTCACATCTGAAGTAATTTGCGCTATGGTAAGTCATAAAAGCAAATGAAAGAGATCTTGGTCATATATATTCTTAGGGACCTCGAGTGCCCAGAATCGATGAAAAGGGAAAGTCACTGAGTGAGCAGGAACACGTCTTAAGAAAGTGGCTCTGGCACTGGAATCATGTTAATTGAGTTACTGCTCCTGCTCAATTTCTACCATTGGTGATAACATGTCCTCTGAGGTGCTGGTGATCGATAATGGGACTGACATTGGCAAGCAAAAGAAGTTCTTCTCTTCCAGTGGCATCAGTAAGATGCCTCTGTGGTGATGACGCTTGCAATCTGTGTTTTGCAGAAGCCCAGCACTGCCACAGTCTCTGTCTCTAACAAATGCATTATGTGGATGCTGATGTCAATTTAAAAGATAAAGGAACACATCAGTCTATGGTCTTCACCAACATAAATCACATCAATACTTGTAGCTAATATAAAATAAATGCTCAGGTAACTACATAATTATAATTCCAACTACAATGCCCCTAGTAAATTTAGTGAAGATGTTTACATTAATCAAAAATGTGTTTGAATATTTCCCAGCACGTGCAATGCTTTTCCATACAGGATTATTTAGAACAATTCTATATTTGTGACAAACTTGACAGACTGTCAATGCTTAAATTATTGTTTCACAACACGTTTTACAAGTAAATCTACAAAGGAAAGATATGAAATATTTTTCAAAAGCCTAAAAAGGAATATTCTCAAACTTTTTTAAGACATAAAGTTCTTCTTAAGTAGCCTTGGCTTAAGATAAAAAATCTGAAGTGAAATCAACATAAGAAACATGTTTTAGTAACCTAACAAGTTGTTTCTCTCATTACATTTGGTCATATTAGAGATGGGTGAAGTTATAAGGGATGAAAAATGTGACAGCTTTGAAATATTTTCCATATGACTCTTCATAAAGTGAGTCTGAGCTTTAGCATAATTTGAGCTCAACAGATAAGAAAAGCATGAAACAGTACAAAATAAGAAGCATTGTTCCTTGGGATAACGATCTTTTAACCAAGTCAAAGCAGTCCTGAATGAATCGTGAAGCAGAAAAGAAAAAAAAAAAAAATCCTTTCAGTGATCAGAACAGAGAGTTGTGGTTCATTGGTTCTGTCTCAAAGAACTCAGGAAGCTGGGAGGGCCAACAACTTTCCACACTCCACAGGACACAGGGAAGCTTGGAAGATAAACAAAAATCCCCAAGCCTGGTGACTAGTCAGTTATGAATTGTAATTCAACTGTCTCTAACAGCTGCCAGAGAAACCTATATGGGAGATGTAGTACCTTTAGAGACATGACTAAAGAATGGCCATGGCTGGTTAGGGTACGCTGCTAAAAAAGTGTTTGATCTGTGTGTTGAACAGTGTAGTACAGCTTATTTCTTGTATCTGCCAACTGCTTGATTAGTAAAAACAAAGGCAGCGGCATATGGTGATGTTGGCCTACCCTGCTTCTCCTGTTCACAAGTGACACTTTCCCGGTGTTAAGCTGAAACACTGATACTTCAGAGACATGAATCTGCCACGTTTCAAGGATACGACATCCATTGAGAATGAAAATGTGAAAACAAAACAATTCCATACAACAGGGAAACACCTTGACAAATATGAAGGTTTTCAATCATGTCAAACTGTTTTAAAAATGTCCACTTTGCCATCTCTCTCTAGATACTTAACATTTCCGAACACAAGAATAGAATAAACACAGGCGAGAAATCAATACTCTGTGCATCCAAATTGTTCAAGCCTGCCACTACAGTCAAACTTTCTTCTTTTTCTCTGCAAAGAGCTCAGAGGCAGTTTTGCAGTTCAAGGATGAAACATTCTTACTGCTCCTCCTCTAAATATAAATATAGATAACAGAAACATTAATTTCCTGAGAATTTAGCTGAAGAATTGTTTTTAGCTGTGTTCTCAGAAGCAGTTTTCTCTGGCTAGATTGAATGATTCTTTTATAAATGATCTTGTCAGTAAAGCTCCTAATAATTGGTAACTTTTTAATACTTAAAAATTGATAAAGAGGATTCTTTCTCATGATGTAGTTAGAAATAATTTAATTCACATTTTTTAAAAGAATATTTTCCTCAAAGGCTAATACTCATGAAAGCTATTAAATTAGCAGCCCTAAAGGTTGGCTGTTTCTATTTAACCACAAACACTATAGAGCAGGAGCAGCTTTCTTTCACAACCCTGGAAATGGTATGACGACAATATTCTCCAAGCCCAACTAATGGAGGCAGGAAGGTTAGACAGAGTCACCATGTTACCAAAGTTGGAGATTTCTTCAGAAAGGACAAACTTCTCCAGACAAGACCCATTCATTAACTCATTCCCAAAACAGTATCTAATTATCTTCTGGTACCAGCTGAACTTATTAATTGATTGTAAGCCTCCTCCTCCAATATGCTCTCCCACTCACTGGTATTAACATTCACTTCCTTTCCTACATTTAAAAAAAGTTATAAAACATTGAACTGAGTTCCTGCCATTTCTGTGAAGATCAGTTGTTCTTAGCATGGCTTTCAGGGACTATGCCCTCAGACATTTTGCTCTTGTTAGGCTGGTTCCTCTCAGAACTCATGAACTTAACAGCTGGCTCCAGAACATTGCAACTTCTGATGATAATAGTCATGGCTGGATGGACTGATGCAGCCTTTTGAATATAACTTATTAACATTTATTGGTTTCTAACAATGTAATACTGCAACGCAAGCAGAAACACTGAAACAACACCCAGGATTTGGAAGCATTGGCTTGCCAGTTGTGAGTTGTTTTATAAAATGTGCATCATAGTGACCAGCTACGCATCCCAGTGACCAGTCATTTCTAAGAAGCAACCGGTACTAGAACAGAAACCATAACCTGGACAACTAACAAACTGAAGTATACTGGCTGGGCAGCGGGGAGCATTTTCTGTTACAATACATGCCAGAAGGAAGTAGAAATACAAGCAATTGGATAGATTTATGTAAAAAAATGCCACATCAGTTTAATATATAAACACTCTAAGATTGCTTTAACATATAAACACTTTTTAAGCGCTGGGGATGAAACCCAGAGCTTTACACAAGCTAGGCAAGCATTCAACAAGTAGCCTAATTCCCAGCACTGTCAAAGTTTCACTATTAAAAAATTGAGGACATTTTGCGGGCTATATTATAAAGGTCAGTATTTCCCCTATTTATTACTCTGAAGAAATAGTTCATAATATTTTAGCAAACTTGTTAATGTAGTGTGAAAACATGTTATATATAATTTCAGTCAATAACTTTGTTTGCTTCAGAGGTCATGTATGGCATATAAAATCTAGAGGTCATAAGACAATACAGTATTCCAGAATTCATGAAAAGTATAATAGAGTATGTTTACTTATCTTCATTGAATTAAAGTTTTGAGTATTTGAACTCCGTTTTAAAATACTCTTCTTGCCAGAAAAGCAATGCAGATTTGTTATTTCATGAAACATTTTAGAATGAGTCTATTATATGACTTAGCACAGTCAGGTTTTGCCAAAGAAATCAAACGCATTTGAGAAAACTGTGTTAAATGTTTGTACATCGTTGTCTACCTACATTTACATGATGTTGTTTGATATCTATGGCAAGACCGTAGAGGGCAGAGATGATGCCTATTTTGTTATTTTTTTATTATAAGTTTTTCTTGGATGATGTAACCTTTTCTCCTTTACTTGTATGAAAGTACTTCCTACTTTACGTGTCCTTTCGTATTTATTGAAAGGGAATATTGATAGGAAAAACTAAGACAAGAACGTATAATTTAATAAATATCAAATCATAAATATTCAAAGGACACACAAATCTTAAGATCTGGAATGCTCTAACTCTCCCTAGTTTGGCAACAGTAACGAGGATGGAGGAGATCCCCTTTCCTGTGTATTTATAGTGTATATTTAAAACAATAATTTTCTCATGGAAAGAGCACAAGATGACTTCTTCTGTAGGAATGGGAGTGTGGTTGGAGAAATAGAAAGGAACCAGTACACTGCATTTTAGGTTACATTTTGCTGACAGTAATTAAATTTTGTATCAAAAACAGTGAAATGCCTGTTTTCATTTTAGTAATGTGATTCCTGAGTCAATGTTGAAGATGAATTAAAATTATAGGTAATAGATGTTAGAAGTTGTCCTACTACAGATAATGAAAACCTAATCTTTAGATTATAACCCTAGTAATTATGGACTACAAAAACTAGGCAAGAGCTAATGAAGGCCTAAAATGAAGGGTAAGCTACAAAGAAAGTTAGAATGATGAGGGATATTGAGGAGTCATCATATTTGATGACCCAGTACTTATGAGGCACAAGAGAAAGCATGATTCAAGGACAGTTCCAGGCTCTAACTTGAATGAGTAAATGAGAGGGCCATGGAACAAAGTGATGAAACCAGCCAGAAGATCTCTTGATTAGCACAACAAACACTACTATGGAGGGTGCAGCGTGTACTAGCTGGACATCCAGAAGACAGCCAATAAAACAAGACAAAACCTTTCTAACTCATTAGAGAACAGACACAGTATCACATGGTGCTTCACTGATATATCTTGTCGTAAGATTCAATGTTCCTCCAGCTCAAGGCTGCCACAGAGGAGCATCATTTGAACTCTCCACTGCATTTGGGCAATGAGTGAATGAAAAGCAAAATGAATGTATTTGCTTTCACATCTCTTAAGTTGATTACAATTATTCTGGCATTTCTACATCTCTCACTACACTAAATTTTTGAGGAGATAGTCTTATATCTACAGAACGAAGTAACTGACAGTGACCAGAAAACATTCATTTGGTATTTATTTGTTGGCATACTGTGTTAATTAAAGAATTAGTTGAGGAGTTAAAAACAACCATCAGAATTCACTATTCAGAGGGATGTAGATATGCAGATTTAGGCAAAGTAGTAACTATTTCCCATACCTTAGCTACTGTATTCGTTTAAAAATATTATAGGATCAGTGGCTTAAATAACAACAACAACAATAAAAATGGATTTTCTCAAAGTTCTCTATACTTCAAATCTAAGATCAAAGTGTCAGAAGGTTTGGTTCCTAACAAACTGTCTTTTTAGATAGTCATGTTTAGAGTGTCTTTGTATATAGTCATGTTTCTGTACTTTTGTACCTACTCTTCAGTTTGTATGTGTCTTTGTTCAAATTTCTTCTTCTTGCATGGACAGTACTCATATTGGATTGTAGCCCACCCTAATGATATCATAATAACTTCACTTTCCAAAATCTATCTACAATTTGTGCAATTAAAGAATTTAAGAGAATTTATTGAAATTAATAAATGGATTTTTGGATACTTTTCTGAGTACAAACAAAAATACAAAGCTGTATTGCAAGGAACATATGCTGTTATATTTAAAGAGACAGAACTATCATAAATTATCATAAGAATACACTAGATTAAAAATATCAGAAATCATTAAAAAATCAGAAATTACAGTGAGAATACACTAGATTCTTTAAACAATCAATACAATTATTGCATTTATTTTCACTTTTGTGTTGCAAAAGAAGGAATTTTTCATGTTTTCAAAATAAGCAGAAATTTAAAATACTTTTGTAATCGGTGTTCTTGTGTTATGATGAAACCTGACTAAGGGAGAAAGTAGTTAATATGAAAAACTTTGCTATTCTTTTAAAATTGACCTCAGTTATGCTGAAGTTTCAGATGCAGAACTGTTGTTCTATTTTTAGAAGAATAAACCAGGCTGTGTACATTTGGGGACCCAAGTGACTGAAGGTTTATGACAGGAGGGATGAGCCTGCCTTTCCCTGCCCAGCCCACACTTTTCACACTTTGTGTTAGAAATAGTGTTTCACTTTCCAATTTGTACGGTTCAGGAAAATCATGAAATTAAATTTGATCTCCAATTTCTTGGATCCTACTGTGTCCTTGCATGATGAAAAGCTTTCTTTTGCTTCAAATGTAGCAATGTGAGTTTTCAGAACTCAGAATCTTTCCTATTAATGAAATCATTGTACTGTAACTTGTAAATTTCTCATATCTCTCTAATGAAGAGCTCAAACTTAAGTTTTTATTAATGTGAGATTTTTTCACATCTAATTTTACAAATAATGTAAGCTTTGGGAGAAGAGCATAAATGTAGCCTGCTCATTGGGGCAACCTAAAATTCTTTTTTTACCCAACCTTTACCCATTTTACATAATCAATCCTCCATGTAGCAGCAGAAATTAACTAAAATCAGCATGTATGTCAAATTGGAAAATATTCACATCAAGTAATTTATACAAGGAGCCAATTTAAGCACCTCATTTAAATTTCATGGAAGATGGCCCTGCTTGTCTAGCAACTGGCTATGGAATAAGGTTAGGAGAATATTTTCTGACACTTCCTCTGGCCACTGTCTAAACCCTAGCCTCTACTATTCTATAATTGCAACAATATGAAACAATAAGGATTTTTAGCCTTAATTCCTGCACACTAATATAGTTCCCTTGATTTCCCTTGCAAGATAATTGCTTTTTGTTAAAGCAGATCTGGTCTAATACAATTTCCAATCAACTTGTAGGCTGCTTTAAACACTGACACTTGAATTTTTGCTTCTTGCCCATTTTCACTGTCTGCTGGTAATCCAGGCTGCTGAGCTCACAGGAGCCTGACCAACCAAAAACAAGTTGAGCATCAAAGCACTAATCAGGATTTGTTGTTGTTGTTTTGTTGTTATTGTTTCTGCTTTTTTGATTTTTTGAGACACAGTCTCATCACTGTGTAGTTCAGGTTGACCTTGAACTCACTATGTAGCCCAGAATGGCCTCAAACTCTAGGCGTTCCTTCTGCTTCAGCCTCTGGAATGATGCCATTACTGGCATATGACACCACTTTTGACTTGATCAGGGTTTTTTGAAAGCATGAATTTGTATCTGTTGATTTTAAACTCTCTAAACATTCGAGGTCAGATGGCAGCAGAATGGGGAATAAAAGTACACACATCTGCAGTTCATCAAGAATCCTACAGTGCCACACTTCTACAACTGTTTTGGAGATTAAAAATACTTTTTTTTTTGTACCAGGGATCCAACTCACGACCTAGCGCTCTCCAGGCAGGCACTTACGCCACTGAGCTAAATCCCCAGCCCTAGAGATTAATAATAAATGATCCTTCTTTCTGATGCTGGGGTTTGAACACAAAAACTTTACAATGAGACATTTCTCAACCTATTTTTATTTTTTTATTCTAAGGCAGAATGTCATTAAATTGCCAAATTGCCCAGGTGGGCTCAAACTTGTCATCCTCCTGTCGCAGTCTTCCAGACCGTTGGGACTGTAGCATTTATTTTTCTCTGTCTATCTTTAAATTTTCATATTCATGTGGCTCTTTGGGGTGGATTTAAAAAATCTTTTAGAAAATCATAAAAATTAAGCCCCCTTTAAATAAGGGTTACAAAATAAAAATGGTCTCTTCTTTATCCCACTCAAGATCCTAAAGAATTTTTGCATGCAGAAGAGAAATATCTCTATCGTTTGGCTGATAGGAAAAACTCATTGAAAAAGTCCTCTGATTCTGAGAATCAGAGAGGAGCTCACTGCTCAGTTTGAATTAGTCAGGTCATTGCCATATTGTAATAAGACAGACTTCATATTCTGAGGATCACACTTTCACCCTTTCTTGTGCTTGGTCTTGCCTGCAACAGTTTCACAGCTCATCTTATTAAATGGTTGTGTCACCTTCAACTCTGCATCCAGTTTCTCTAGATCAGTGTTTGATCACAGGTGTATAGATCATTTCACATTACAATAGCTATTTACTAACATCCTTGCTGTCATTAAGCAGCAGCTACTGTCAAAAGTTCAGGAACAGACCCAGCAGGATGAAGAAAAGAAACAAGACACAGAGCCTACACACTGTCACAATGGGAAGAAGCATCAGGTGCCCAGAGCAGCCAGCAGAAAGCAACAACAAAACTGTGTTCAGTTCTGGGGATTTTTTGAGTTAGCTTTTTTCTTGAGGAGCTAGCCAAGGAACCCCAATAAACTCCCCAGAATACAAAAGTAGAAAGTTGGTTTGTTAGAAGCAGCCAGGTGAATTCATCAAGTTGCAACATCAGAATAAGTTGTTCTGAAAATTGAGAAAAAAATATTACTGAATGTAGACATAAAGAGGGAAAAGTAAAATTTGTTTACCCTGTAAAACAATAATTTATGAAGTATGTGCATTATTTGCTTCTTATAATCTATATTCATCATGAAAATAAGAATTCTATTTTGTTACATGTGCATTCATTTTCTCTTAGCATTGTTACATTTTTGTCCTATACTCATTTTTATCCTAGAAATTTTTATTTTCTGTGTCGAGATGTCTCCCCAAAGCTACATGCAGTAATAGGCATGGACGTTTCAGAGATTTCTGGATCTAGAGTGTGTATGACTGAGATTAGTCCACTGTGTGGTTTGGCATAGCTCTGGCTGGGACTAAGGGTGAGAGTGCTCACCTTCCCTAGGGTGGGTAGCATTTATAAAATATAAGGGACAGAAAAGGGCAAATGTGTTCTAATGTGCCCGCTTGCCATAGTCCATTTATCCTCTACAAATGCTCTTCTGCCAAGTCACCCTACTTCAGAGCCAGCTGACTGTGGACTGCAACCTCTACAAACTATGAACCAAATAATCCTTTCCTCCTTTAGCTTTAGTTACTGGGTATTTTGTTTCAGCAATGAGAAAAGTGACTAAAACTCTTAAGAATACTGTGAGAAATAAGGTAGAGCATATGCTCATTATTTTGAATGGGATCCTGAACAAAATAAGTTTTCAAAAAGTGGCATTTTTTTTTTGAGGCAGTGTGTTGTTATATAACCAAGCCTGGCCTTGAGTTAGCTTATATAGCCTATGCTGGTCTTGAACTCACAGCTATCATCCTGCCTCAGCCTCCTCACTGGGATTACAGGTGAGCATCATCATGCTCAGATTAATAAATAACATTTTTAATGCTGAAGAGCAAAGTATAAATTCCTTTAAACTTACATTGTATTAGACTAAATTGACAAGTGTCAAATTGCATGGCATTATATCAAGCATGATTATCAAATAAATGCAAGTAAATGACAGTCTTACAAATAAATTTGCTCACAAAGACTATGAAAATTCCAGGCTCACTCACAGAATCATTATTTTCAACAATGTGAGGTAGTATAGTTAGAAACAAAAGAACTGAGTGACTCTCTTCCCTTCATTTTCCTGCAAATGCCATGTCATTCTAATAATTATCCAGGGTTCCATAAACCTAAAACAAGGAAGTTGTATGGACAGGAAAGTTGTGTGGATCGATTTCACTCTTTCCTTTCAGCCATGAATGAAACACCACCCTGTTGACCATCCAGGCAGAAGTTTAGGAGGTCAAACAGATTGCTGACATCTGGAAGAGACATGGGAGGCACCCTGGATCAGCAGTGTCTGATCCCATGAACACCCAAATTATCAGGAAGCCTGAGTTATCCAGGTCCTTTTTACCCTTAGCACTTAAGTTCCTGTTTCCTTTCACCTTCTTTTCCCCTGCTACCATCCTATGATTGCTAATAAATATAGCTACTTACTACACACTATGAGGTGTACTCTTGGCAATTCTTTCCTTGACATACACAAGAGCCCAGACTGTTTTTGGCCCTCTTTATTATAGTGTGAAACACTGTAATCTTTCAGAGAAATGACAGAAATAAATCCTATTATAAATACATCCATCCCCATACACACATACAAAAGTTTATCATATATGTTTCATTTTGATTCTTGAAAAAATAAGCCAGCTTAAACAAAGATATAAATGGTATGTGAAAAGTTTTTAAGAAATATCAGGATGTTTGTGTTGGGGGGTGGATTTCTTATTAGAGTAATCAACAATTAATCTCCTGGTCTTTTCATTTGTTCTCTTTGTCTCTTCATTTGTTCTGAAATTATATTTTTTCTCAAAAGAACGGACTGAGAAAGGTAATGAACATCGATATGAAGGGTAGTATGTTGCCCACAAATTAAAACAATACCTTACTCAATTTTTTAATCATAATGATAATAAACATCTAAAATTTTATCTACCTATAGTTAGAATAAAATATAGACAGATACAGGTAAAATCTATCATGCATTCAATGTTACATATTTTATGTATATATGTATGCTCATTATATATACATATATATCTCAGAGGTAAAACTGTAGCTACATATACATATATATACTAGAGGTGATTAAAGTATATTGTGAATGTTTAGAGTTTCAAAATATTTATAACTGTCATTAATAACCCTCAAAACACTCCTCAATTGCTTCAAACACATTTATCCCATCATTGTTTCAGCTTTCTGAAACAGTATTATAAGGCCCCTTTACTAAGTGTCTTCACATGGCGTGGTCAAAAATATGATCAATGCTACCAAGTGCCATCCAGTAAAAGGCAAGCTCATAAACACGTAGCAATGTGTTCTCATCTGCTCTTTTCACTGGATCTGACATGAGACATCTGGCACTTATGCAAAGTCAGAATGACTCTAAAGTGTCTTAGTCACTTTTCTGTTGTAGGGATGCAATCCTTGACAATTTAAAAGAGGAGAGGTTTATTTTGGCTCACTTTCAGTCTGTTGTCCACAAGTGTCGCAGCAGAAACAGAATGGAAGAAGAGGCACGACAGGAAAAAGGTCCTCAACCCATGGCAACCAGGAAACAAGGAAGGGAGGAGCCGGGACCAGACCAACATACACCTTTCTGGGTCACACCCGCAGTGACCCAACTCTAAGGGTGGGGAGCAGAGTAACATGTATAACAACATTAGTGTCCCTTAACAGAGACAAAAATTTATTTTTAGAAATCTCACAACAGGTTTTCCCTATGAACCAGATTCTCTTATTTGCCTACAACTGTGTGTTCCTGTGCCAAAAGAGACTGGAAATGAAATTACCTGAAATTTTCAGTCTAACCAGTGACCAGTGGACAAGGGCTTAGGAGGCTGAGAACGGCTGATAGATGATCAATAAAGAAGTACTCTATAGAAGCTTTCTTGTGACTTTCCTACCAGTAGAGTAGATGATCTAAACCTCTGAATAAAGGGGGAAAAAGAAGAAAAATATCAAGTATTTGATTATATCAAAAATTTCCACTGGTATCACACAGCTGTACTCTTAGCTACTCAGCAGGATGAGGGTTGGAGGTTACTTGCACCCAGGAATTTGAGGCCAGCCTGGGTGACCTAGTAAAGCAAAAGAAGCAAGCAAAAGAAACAAAGCAAAAATGTCTTTAGTCTATCGTTCATATTTTAAGAAATGTCTGTTGTTCATTTAGGGAAAAAGATACCAGATTGTTTAAAATCATCTATTTCAAATTACAATATTTGACACAGAATAATTTCAGGTAAGATTTATTTCAAATAAATTAGATCTTGCTGGCTTCTAGCTAGTAGTTTTATACTTCTATAGTCAGTCAATGTGCTTAACTGGTTTACCCATTTGATGCCACTGAACATTGGATGTATTAGATATTCAGTAGTTTATTCATTCTTAGCACTTGAAATCAAATAAATGCATGGTGAGGATGCACATTCATTGACAAAAATAGAACAGATGGTTCAAAAAATGTGATTCTGGTGACTTCTCTGGGCATTTTTTTTTTCTGGAAAAATAGTGTTCTAAGTTTTAGTTCATTTCATATTGTATTTAACTATTTATTAACACAGAAGGTTAACTTTAAAGAGACTAGCTTTATACATGATTTATGTTTTTCAGGATAAAATAAATAAATAATAAATGAGCTAAAAATAACAAAAATTTCAAAATATAGCAAATTATTATTTTTGCAAACTAGCTTATTCAATATGTTTCTTCAAACTAAATTTATCTAAAGAATTTACAAACCTCTAGCTGCTAAAGAGATATTCAAACAGAAGTTGTCAGTGGAAGCAGATCCTTTAAAGTGACAGGATCAGCATAAATATGTTCTGATCTTGGCTGGTTAATGAATCCTTTTTATTAACTAATAAAATTCTAAGGAATCAACCTACAAGAATGATACAAGGAAGAATAACATATTTGTATTGACATTTTAAGATTTTCAGTAAGTGAAAGGTTCACTGTCCCAATACTCACTTTCGAGGCATACATAAAACCCTATTAAACTTGAGCTAAAACAAGGTATTTGATTTGCATGGAAATGAGCATTTACGCCTAACGAGGAAAAATCATATAAAGTCTCTCTATATTTTAAGATAAATCATTTTCTAGCAAAGGAAATACTATTGTCTGCCTGATATAGATCCCATGGAATAAATACTAAAATTCTACTTTACCATATTTTAGAATCATAAAGTGGCTTAGATATTGCTTGCTGCTTTTAGTCAGGTTTATATTGAGAAGCAGGAGCAAAAGTTTTAAAAGTTTTCAATTTTACCAGAGAAAATTTTCCCTCAAACACAGAGCAGAGGAGAGTTTGGTTGCAGAAAAAATTAACATTACAAAGAAGCCAAGTACTTTACAGTGGACAATAGAAAAAATGGCTTGAGGGTATGTGAGGAACCAACAAGGTCCTACTCATCACAGACTGAAAATTTCAAAAGTTAAAGATTTCTTTCAGAAGAGAGCCCCAAGGCACTATGCTTGAAAATACCTGCCTAGGGAATTTGTTCCTCAGGTTTCAGTTCACAGTGTTCATCTATTAAGGCATTTAGAAACCTCAACAACCATGATACAAGGGAGTCTGGCTACAGTTTGAGCCAACAACAAATCCTGGCCATCATCCATTTGGTGCTGATTTTATTAGGGAAGCAGAATACAAGGTCAGGGAGGCTTCCACCAGATTTCAGTAGAAGGCTTGGGAGATGAGGCAGTGTGCTCCAAGAAGGCAGTGTATACAGCTGTGAGGATGCAGCGAGTGCAGTGGAGTCTCCAAAGGCTTCAGAAGCCGGAAATGTAAAACATCTGAGGAAAGCTGCAAGTAATGAGCACAGAAAGACTCAGAGAAAAGCCATGAGAGTTACACAACTATCAGCAGTGCCACAGAGGTGAGGCCATCCAAACCAGTGCACATTTCACTATACTTGCCCTGGGTTCTAACTGGAACTCTAGTGTTATAATCATTTCAGTCTTGCTTTGATTCTATTTGTTTCAGTGATCCTATTTCTCTCTTTTGCAATGGGAATGTTTTGTTGACAGTGTTTAACTTTATTTTGATTTTCACAGAGGTTCAAGGCTAAGAGTTTGCCTAACACTCAGAGGAGACTTTGAACCTGTACATTTCAGCAATACTTAAAGATAGATTAAATGCATTTTTGCATAGTTTTGGACACCAGGTGTGAAATTTTATGGATTTATATTTACCTTTTCCCCCAAAGCCTCATGTGATCACAAGTAGGGCTTTTGAGAAGTGATTAGATCACAATAAACCTCTCTTCATTTAATTTGGGGTTATTGGGTATCATGCTATTGGGTAATAGCAAAGTAAATAACTAAGATATTATGGAAATTAGAAGTATGCTTATGCTGCCAACCTGATAAATTATGTATATTTTAAGATACATCATTTTTCCAGCAAAAGAAATACCTGTGTCTGTCTGATATGGATACCAAAGTATAAACTTTGAAAATCTGTTTTCCTTGGCCACTATAGTCTAGAATCAGAATATAAATCAAGTTAGTGTAGTTTATAGTTTATAATAAGCAGACATTAAGGCAGTGGTTGGCTTTCAACAACACTTATTTCCAACTAATGGTATGGGGCCATCTCTGCTTGGCAGAAAGTGCAGCTCACTGAAAGCATTCACCAAACTAGTGTAAGGGTGACTAATTTCACTTTGGCCATTCCACTAGGTATGCAAAAAGAGTAAAAACAGGGCATGAGAAATGATTCACCAGCCTCCCTCTAGATAACCAGCCAAATGCTGGCTATTTTGTGTCTACTTTTTGAGTATTCTTTTATTTATTATAATCAGTGCTCAAACAGAAGGCAGGAAGCCTTGTGAATAGAAACTAAAAGTCCACCATAACTTCACAGACAGATATGCCTACAAACAATAAAAACACAAATATACATCTAAATTTTTTCCCAATGATTTTGATCATCACCACATAACTCTATATTTTCTATCTTTTGCATATATTGTCACTGAACATACCTCTCCAAAACTGTTTATTCACAACATTTCCCAAATCATACACTTCTCATTAATACTGAAAATCATACACTTCTCATTAATACTGAAAATCTTAAACAAACTAAAGACAGTGTCTCACTGCCAGGCATGGTGACACATGTCTATAATCCCAGTGCTTGCGAGGCTGAGGTTAAAGGATCACTGCACATTTGAGTGCAGGGCCTACTCAGACCAGCCTAGTCTCAAGACCTTGTTTCAAAACAAACAAACAAACAAACAAACAAAAAACAAAGCTATTCACACTGGTCTTGAAATACTATGTAGCCCAGGCTAGTCTCTGATGCACAGTAATCTTTTTGTCTCAGCCTTCCAAGTAGTAGGATTACAGGTTCGTGTCACTTGCTCTGCTTAATACTGGAAATCTTGAATTAGCAAATATCCAGAAATTTTTAATAATTTAGTATTTTTGTCCATACTTTTCTCTTAATTTCAAACACCCTCTCAGCTTTCCCCAATTATTAGATTTTATTTACCTTGTAAATCTCTAAATCTTTCCTCATCCCCCTCAATCATAATTGATCAGTTCATTTTTTTTCAAATATTCAGAATATTTTTCTTATATGTTGATTATAAGAATTAATTAAAATATACCTCCAAATTTTTCATGCTTTTTTAAAATTTTTATTTAAAGAAAGACTAAACAAAACAGAAAATAGGTAGAAATAGTACATACATTCAGAAAAAAATAAACAGTAAGAAATCACTAGTTGATGTTGTCGTTTTACAAATAGTTGTTCAAGGTACAAAAATGGAACAGGTAAAGTAGGAATTCAAACAGAGAGACTGCAAAATGTTCTGTTCAATTGTCCAACAAAAACTTAGTAACATGGTTGTCAATTCTATACATTTAAACATACATGCAGTTATCCATATCTTCATTTATGTTTAGATTAAACAAACTAAAGCAGGTTAAAATCACTCTGAACAAAGAATAATAGTATTGCTGGATTTCACATCATGACACTCCATGATCAGCACTGGGTACTGTAGTGTCTTCTTTTTAAAACTGAATTTAAAGAAAGACTGAACAAAACAGAAAATGGGTAGAAATAATACATAATTTCAAAGAAAAAAATAAACAGTAAGAAATCACTAGTTGATTGTCTTCTTACAAATAGTTATTCAAGACCCTAAAGTGGAGCACATAAAATAGTGATTCAAACAGTGAAATTGCAACCGGTTCTGTTCAACTATCCAACAAATCTTAGAAATATGGTTATCAATCCTATACACTTAAACATACATGCAGTTACCCATATCTTCAATTATGTTGACATTGAATAAACCCAAGCAAGCTAATATCACTCTGAAAAAAGAATAAAACTATTGCTGGGTTTCATGTTATGACACTCCAGGATCAGCACTGGGTATTTTAGTGTCTCTTTTTCTTCAAAGCATCTATCTGTTCATTTCATCAATTGTCATAAGATCAGTTCTCATAAACTGTTTATAGATTCTACACATGCATGAGTCTTAACATGTATTTCTTTTTTTTTTTTTTTTTAAATTTTGAAAGTAGTAAAAATAGCACAAGACAGAAAACAGCACAAAACAGCACAAGACAGAACAAAGCCAATCGAGACAATGCAGTGAAACTGGTACAGAATTTCACAGTAGGATACTGGGATAGTAGTAATAAGTACTATGGTATATCTCTTTAACTTAATAATAGTTGTCCAATCAATAAGGTATTGTAGAATCAAACCAATAATAGAACATTATAAAAGCAATTGAGAATACTGAATTGAGCAAAAGAAACATAACAAAACAGTGAAAACAACCTAAGCCTTAAAACAGAAGATAGAAGGAAATCCCCCATATTTGCTATGCTGCATATGGTCATCCTCTCAAGAGATGTTGAAACAATTGTCCCCGGTAGCTAAGGCGGGGGAGGGGGGCGGGGGGCAGGTGGGAGAAAGGTGCTTGATTTTCAGCCTGCATGGCAGTAGGCTCACAGGCAATGGTTCTCCTCAAGGCCCAAGCTGCAGGTGCTTACCAAGAGGGCGGGTGAATAAGCTGCCTGAGTCCCTCCATGGCCAGATCTCAGTTACTGATTCTCTTCCTGGCCACGCTGTAGGCGCTTACAAAGAAGGCGGGTGAATTATTTGCCTGAGTCCCTCCATGGCCGGTCTCTGGAGCTCTGTTCTCCTCCTGGCTAGCGTTGCAGACTCTTACCAATAGGGTGGGTGAAGAAGCTACCTGAGTCCTTCCATAGCTGGATAGGGTGGGGGCTAGTGACTGGATCACAGAAACTCTGTACTCTAAGTGGGCTGATGCATTTATGCACATGAACGTGCTGTGAGGAGATAGGACCCTGTCAGAGGAAGGGCATAACCATGGTATGTATTAGTAATACTGCTATTTGAGACACAATATGTGCCACCAAGGAAGACAGGTACATTTTGGGTCACAGTTTCAGAATCTGTGTATTGTCACCTGGCTTCAAGGAAGAAACTACATGGTGAAGGGTCCTGGTAGAGGAAATCTGCTTAACTCATGGCAACCAATTAGCAGAAAGAAAGAAGGAAAATAAAGAATAATGATACACTTGTCTGATTCATGCCCCAGAAATCTGTCTCCAACCATCATCCAAAACACATTTCAGATTGGGTTAATTCATTGATGCATCCAGTGCCACCATGAACCAATCCCTTTCCAAAAGCCTCACTTCTGGGCGAAAAACACATTTGGGCTACATTTTAGATGGGTGTTTCCTGGAACCACGTATTCTTTTCATCAGTTTATCTCTTTCTTTGTCTTTATTTCCTGGATATCATGGAGTAAGAAGCTTTCCTACAATGCCTTTTCTTTCTTGGAGTGAGTCAGTCTTACATGGGCTAAACTCTCTAAATGATGAACCAATACCAACCTTTCCTCCTTTCATTTGTGTTGTCAGATATTGTCTCTTGGTGATGGGAAAGTACCAAAGAAATGGGGCCATTCCTATGGTTATACGTGGTCGTGGGTCAGAAGACCTTGTAGTTTGCTTCAGGAGGAGTTTGGAAAAGTTTAGAGATGCAAGCTATAGAAGCTCTGAATGTTGTAAGCAGAGGTTATTGGGAGATTGCATTGGGAGTTTAGAAAATGAAAATAATAATAAGAATGCAGAAAATAAAGGCTCTGATAATAAGGTTTCAGATGGGAACAAGGACATTATTGGAAATTGAAGTAGACATGCAAATTTTTATCTGGCAAAAAAATTATCTGTCTACAAATTTTCTATGTCCTAATATTTTGTGTGAGGCTAAATTTAAATGTAGCAGACTAACTTATTTGGTGGAGGAAATTTCAAGGCATCCAATGTTCAGGCTATGGCATTGTTGCTGCTTCCCTGTTGTTAGCCAGGTTTACAGTGAGAATAAGAGGAAAAATCTGAAGAAAGATGTGAAAAATTTGCAGCTTGACCCAAAAGGAAAACCTTCTAAAGCTAGGGCCAAAGAGGCGTGATTGCTGAAAAGATTGGCGCTATTAAAAATTAGCCAAGTAGATTGCACTGAAAAATGGGAAAGATGCTTTGAGGGCCTCTCAGGAATTGGCCAGATCTTACACATTATAGGCTCAAAGATACAAAAGGGTAAAGTCTTTGAAACATTTTGATTTGAGAACAGAGCCCCAGAGAACCCTATTAATTCAGAAATTCCCAGGGAAGGTATACAGCTGAATTCAGCTATCCAGACTCAGAGGCTGCTGCTGCCCTGTTCCTAGGCCTTCACATTTTTTATAAGCTTTTGGTTTTCCAGACATGCAGAATGCAGGAATTATGGGGTCAGCTGAGCTTCTGAAAAACCAGGTTTTCAGAAGGCTGCAGAGGGCAGTTAAAATATTTGACAGAGTCACAGTTCCTGGAAGGAACCCCTGAGAGCTGATGCCCCAAAGTTGTGAACATGAACCCAAAACTCTAGTGGAGATGCCAAAATGTGAGGCATCTCCTGAAAAAAGCCACAGCCAACATGTGGAACCAGTCTATGTGAGAAGCCATGTGGTCCACACCAGCCAAAACCATAGGGGAGGGGCTATCTAAGCCTTTGGGATCTCACACCTCATCACCATAAGTCAGAGTACAGCTTTGTTTTCCTCCCCTTTAATGGGAATGTTTACCCTATGCCACTTTAGGTTGGAATTTTTTTTCTTAATTTTTGCCACAAATCTCAGAAGAGACTTTGGAGTTGAACTTCTAAGTAATGTTGGAAATATTCAGATTTCAGCAACTCTTGGAGATACACTAAATGTATTTTTAAAAATGGGATACACATAAGTATTTTGGGGGCTTTGTTACTGTTTATATCTAAACTATTACTCCAAAGACTCATGTGTCCAGAGACGAGGAGTTTGGAAGGTGACTGGGTCATGAGGGTGCTAACCATATCAATGGATTAATTAATTGATGAGATCATAGTTGAATGTTGCTGTTAGCAGGTGGAACCTATTTGGAGGAGGTTTCTACTGAGAGTGTGAGCAGGAGCAGAGCAATCTTGTCCATATCTTCTCTGCTCTCTATCTCCTGGCTTACATGGATTGTTTAGGTTTGGCTATCAAGCTCTTTCACCAAGCTATTTCTACTTTGGATCTAGTTAACCACGGACTGGATGCTCTGAAACTGTGAGCCAATATAAACTTCTATTCTTTTAAAATGTGAGCACTGGGTATTTTGTCCTTGTGACTCCAAATATTAAATATGAAGACATTGAGTTACATTAAAGTGTTAGATACATGTGTTAGACACATGATATATTTGATGCATGTGTAAGCTACTGATAACTTGGGATAAATAACTCAGTGCTTTGGAAGTTCTGCATCATGACTGATTGATTTCACTGGTTTGAACCTGTGGTAAAACAGCACATCATGGTGAGAATATATGGCATAACAAAGCTTCTCATCTTAGGTGGATGCAGTGGCACAAACATGTAATCCTTGCACTTGGGAGGTTGTGACAGGAAGATCACAAGTTCCAGGCCAGGCTCTACTTCACAGCAAAGCCACATATCAAACAACACACAGAAACACCAACAACAAATATCTAAATGTTCACTTCATGTTTAAGTAAAACCATAAGCAAAGAAGAAATTAATGGTGGAGCATACAATCACCTTCAAAGATATATACCTAAAATTCTACGAGACCCTACTTTTAAAGTTTCTACTACTCCTCAGTAGTGTTTTCCTGGGAATCAAGCCTGTATTTTAAAAGGCCAGCACTATATCACTGAGCAATCTCTCTCACCTATTTTTTTTTAATATCAAGTTAGAAGGGACAGGTATAAAGTTCAGCAGCACAAGTGCTTGCCTGGCAAGCACGAGCTTGAGGTCATGAGTTCAATCCCTGGTACAAAAGCAAACAAACAAAATTGAGACAGGGCCTCACTAAGTTGCCCAGACTGCCCTCCAATTTGAGATTTCTTTTCCTCCCACAATGCTGGATTTACAAGTATGAGCCATTATGCATTACAGGTATGAACCTTTAACACAAGATTATAAGGGAACATTCAAGATCCAAAATACAATGCCATAAAAACTATGTTCCAGTATTTTTATTTACAAAGGGTCATCAAAATATGTGATAAATGTATAATTTTTTTAAATTACAGTAAAGGACAGTGCAATTAATCACACTGTAAAACCTCCCTCTTGCTTTGAACACAATTATCCCACCATGCTTGTCACTTTGTGGATTAGTTCTTCTTTTAAGAGTATCTTGACAACATGTGATACAGTCACATGCTAAAATGCCATACAGTGGAAACACAGGATTGCAAACATTATGGTGTGTGTCTTTATCCACATTATTCTCCAGCTGTGGTACCAAACAACTTGCAAATGTTAAATGCAAATGTTTTGAATTGATGTATCAAAGAAGTCACCACCATGCAACTAAAGCCATTCAATGAAAGAGGACTTCTGGAAAGAGGACTTCAAAAAGCCTGAGAATGATAGAATAAGTGTGTTTGAAGTGAAGAGGAGTATTTTAAAGGGCATTAATGGCAATGTGCTTTTACTGCAATAATTTTATTCAAATTTACACATTCATTGTGTTTACCATCACACCTCCTAAATATTGACCACCTGATTCTGGAATTGTCTGACTCCTTAAACTTTGAATTTTCTGTTTACATTTGTAACACTACCAGGTGATACACTGCACTATTAATTAGAATAATTTCTATTCCTATGTACTGAACAACTATTAGATGCCAGGCATATTATAGTTATTTTGCTTTGATGAATCTTTAAAATTTATTTCAGTGATGATTAGTAATTTTCTATTACAAATAAAGAAAATGGGTCTAGGAGAGATCAATTTGCTTTGGTTCACAGGAATTTAGTGTCAAATGTGGGATTTGAATCCATGTCTATGTGCAGGAAAGTTCTGTATTCCTAAATACGATAAGCACAATTTCTCAAAGACCATGTATTCAGCAAGTGTTGAATTTATTTATTGAGCATTGAAGAAATAATGATTTTAGATTGCAGAACTGAATAAATTATGAGACATAAACTACTATTTTTGGATATTTGAAGCAATATCAGATTTCATCCTGATTTAAGATTAATTGTATAGGAAACAACTTTCAAAAGCAAGATACTTTTTAAAAAAACAAAATGTGTACTTTTCAAATATTTTTCAAATTTGTGATTTTTCAAAGGTAATATTTAAAATAATCAGTTAGAAATTAAAATAAGATAAAACAAGATAATTAAGAAATTGGGTAGCAGTAGTTAAATCATTACAAATAATCCATACAAAGACCTCTTAACTAAAAGCAGCAAAATCCCTCAAGGATTACATTAAGTAATAGAGTTAAAAGAATATGGTTTGAAAAAAAAGGAGTATCTTCTAATAACTGTAAGTACATGAGTTTCTAAAATGCCATACATAATATCTATGAAATTATGTTACATAATGTAATAACACATTATGCTACCATTAACACATTATAACTATGTCATTTGGAAGGCTAATTTTTTTTGTAAAACCACTTAACTACATAAAATTGAAAATAATGATTATTGTAACTTCAGCTTTTCATCATTAGAGGTTCAGGATTAAATACTTCATATGCAGTTATTTAATGGTGATGTGTATTTTTATGGAGTGGTCATATAGTGTTCTAAGTAATAATTATCTTAAAATTCTCAAATAGATAAATCGTAAGATCTTTTCACATATTAACATCATGAAAAGTCAAGGTGAGTCACTTAACATCTACTTAAATTGCATAGAAAGTTGAACATAAAATTTGGATAAAATCTAAAATAAAACCTTCCAAATTTCAAGGCAAAATGTCGTGCTAAAAAATACAGGGCCACCTTAGTTATATAATATAATTAAGACTACTTTTCTGAGAAGCATCTTTCTTTTAAAAGACTGATATTCATATATATACATATATATTTATAATTAAATTATTTTATTGAATTATTTTAAGGGAAAATCTCTACCTAGATTGTTTTTAATGAGATTTCTTTTCTCCAAAAAGATAGGAGTGAGCCTGTTGATTTACAAGCCAGGAGCTACTATTTATTTGCAGATGTATTCAAATCCTTATAAAATTATATATGCACATATATACTTACACATTATGCATATATAATTTTGGAATAAGAAGATTGACTCACAGATGTAACAATCCGATTAAGGTTCCAGAGCTAATAAATAATTGAGAGGTTTCAAACATTGTGCAACATGTATTCAATAAATTAGCTTCCCCTAAGTACACATTAGACATCAGTTATGGATCTAGATGCTAAAACTTGCAAAGATGTTTAATATGTTCTTTTCATCCATAAAGATCTCACCATGTTATGAAGAGACAAACACTTAAAATTTAAGGAGATAGGTGGTGTAAAAGATCAATTCTTAAGACACTATGGCAATGTAGCTATGAAATCTTCCTGTAATGTAAATAGTAATAGTAAGATACCTTTAGATTATGGAGTGTAAGGCAGAAAAATGGCAACGTTACTTAAACATGTACTTGTAGGCTTTTATTTAGCAGCTATTCTTCCTTTTATGTCTTCTATTTTACTCATTTAATGTTGAATTTGTTATAGAAACTATTTTGTTAGCAAAGAAATCTGACACTGTATGGTAAAAGTCACCTAAGAAAGATGTCAATTCTAAAATCAAATAACTTTAAAACTTAAAAAAATTCTACTATTGGCCTTAATGACTATATAAAGGCTGAGGCTGATGATTGCATATACTAATGGGGATTAGTTAAATAAGACTTAAGTATCATTCAATTTGATAGACAGTCTTGTTACTTTCTTCTTCGCACTGATTTCTCCATATTTCATCCACTGAGACTTCTGTGTACCTTTGACTTCTTTCATGTAAATGGTTTTTTGACATCACATATTTAATATTTAAGATATGAAAGGTTTACAGAGGGCCATGTGCATTTTCTACTACATTAAAGATTACAATATTAACTTGTTAAAATACTATGTTCTGAATCTTTACCCTTATAATGTATTTTTTCCTGGATTTATGATTAGAATTCTTTTTCTTTGTATTTTATCATTTTAATTTTGTGTTGTTATATTTTCAACCTCATATGTCTTTTTCTCTTTACTATTCTTGTTTCTTTTCATTCTTTTGTCTTTTTTCTCTTTTTTCTTTCTTTTTCTTTTCAGTAGAATTGACATTTCCCAGATTTTATCAGCTGCAAACTTAATTAACATGTTGTTTATTTTCTTCCAGATAATTAATAAAGTTGTTAGAGAAAACTTGGATGAACACCAAGCACCCCACCACACAGCTCCCCTAAGTCGGATGCTCTGCCATATATAATTACCTTTTTCTTATGGTCCTTAAGCAAATTTTCAGTGCTCATTCCAGAACCAATTTAAATTAATTTGGAGGGAACTACTGTCAGAAGCTTACCAACTGTTTCACAGTCCTGTCTTAGAGCTTGGATTCTGTAAAATATTTATACTTTACTACTCTTGCCAAAACTGTAGTAATGAAATTGAACACTTAAGCACAAGGAGAGTAAAGTCTGAAAGTTCTCACTGGGAGAGCATGGTCTCAACAAAAATTTAAGACAAACCTTTAATTGCGTTATTTATAAATTAAATGAGTACATGAAAGAGGCAGTTACTTTTCACTGTTCGTGATGCTGATTTCCCATTTCACTTAATTTAATGAAATTACTAGTTGATTTTAACTGTTATTAACAATTTTTTGGCATATAATGTTAATAATCCATTGAAAAAGATTAAAATTTTGCCAAAATTGAAGAATAATTTAAAGCAAGTTTTACATTTATATCAGTTCAAGGGTTTTTCAGTGTGAAAGACTAACCTAGAGTTATTTCACATTTTTAACTCATCTATGTAAGTCAATACATCAAATTGCATATTCTTACCTTTCTATATTTTGTTACTATGTATTATTATCATTAGATGTATACTTATATTTGAATCTGAAAGTCATAAAAATCTAAATCGTGGATCTACACAAATAATATTTAATAAAATATGCTCATTTCATATGTTAAAAAAAGACACTAAACTTTGAAATGATAGCTCTGTTTGGTTTATCTACCTCGTAGTGTGATTCACAGAACCACTTTACTTCCATCAAAACTTTAAGAATTCATCATATCTCTGAGAAACAGAGATTTAAAATTACTTATGCTATAAACATGTTGATTGTGGCAATAATCCAAAATAACACTGTGTATGAATTGTGTAGATTAAGTCATTGACTTACATCTTTTTTTTTCAGATGCCAAAGACACATCACAGTAAGAAGACAGGAATGTAAATGAATGGCATTAATATAATTGGATTGTTATAGCACAACAAATCTATAGTTTGTGGAATTATAGACTGTCTACTCAATTACTGGAAATGGACATATATGCCAGTGATCATTTGTCATAATTACATTCAGGCTAAGTGTATTTATTAATAGAAGAAAAGTTCCAGGAACTCTAAGACCAGGGCCAATAAAGAATCTTAGCAGCCAGTAATCGCTTCTTAAAATATACAGCCAAATATAACTTAGAGGTTTCAGTTAATTCTTTTGTCATAACTCACTAAATAATTATGGTTGTTTAACTGTCCATAATAGATTAAGAATGTTTCCAAAGAAAACAGCTTTGTTTTTTCTTCTTAAATTTAACATGCAACATTTAAAATGCGTCAATTCCTTCATTTTTGCTTGCGAGATCCCAGTGATATATGTCTAAGGGAGCCACATAGAACACTAATATTCAACAGGTTTCCTTACATGTGAAATCTACTTTTGCCAAACTATTTTTCTACATTCTAGTTTTTTCAAGAACTATAAGATGGGCTATTTTTACTTACAGGTACACTCAGAATATAGATATAGCACTTTTTGCTGTGTAAAAATACAAATAATCTTTCTTTTAAATGTATAATTTCATGTTGCAGCTCTTTTCTCTGAAGTTAAAAATCTTTTGAATCATCAGAGGAACTTTTTAAGATGCAAGTCAACCAAACCATTCAAAATAGAGCGTAAAATACATATTTTTACTGCCATCTTTTGTGAAGATCCATCAAATACACTATAAAGAAGTAAAAAATAGAAACAAAAATAATTCTCAGAAAATATAAGAAAAACTGGGCAAACATTAGAAGATCAATCATTTTGTAAAATCTCAAGAATAAAGGCACTTGGAATCAAACCTACAGATAAAGAAGGGACAGCTTATTTAAAAACATTATACATGCATGTATGTGCACACATATGTACGTGTGACAAGCCTCTTTAGTAGACAATGTAGAACTTATTATTTTAGTCAGTCTTCTTAAATGCATAAAGTATAAGGCTAGTAGCAATGAGGGAATCTCACATGAGCCATCCATATTGGTCAAACTAGAGGTTTTTTTGTTTTGTTATTTTTACTTACACATAAAAATCAACCACGGAAAACATGTAAGACATAGAGAAAATCAACAATGTATAAGATACAGACCAAAATGATGAAATGGAAAAAAGCTGACATTATAAGACAGTAAATAAAAAAAAAATAAATGCTAAAAGAATTCTAATAGAATATTAGACAAGATGATATTGCATCAATATGAAAATATGCTGCAAAGGAAAAAGAGACAGACAAGAAATAAATCTTGATATTTATCTGATTGCTGAAATAATAATAGTAAAATTATAGAAGGAGCAAAATTTACTGAAAACATCCCTGAACTTAGAGTAAAAAAACAATAGAGATTAAACTCTTGAACACAAATATAGAAACACATGAGGTTAATGTGAGATGGTCAATTTTTCTAACAGAATTTGGTAGAGTCATCAGGAAAATATATTAGTTAGTGTCTATAAAAGACTATATAATGTTCTCTGAGGTTTTGCGAGTAATTATATAAAAATGTTTTTGCCTCAAAGAATTTACATGATATTAAGGTAGATAATGCTCAAAGGCATTTCAAAGAAAAAGAAAAATGTAGGGGAAAAGAAAAAAAATTAAATGATCAATAAAAGAATATTTTCAGGGTCAGCGATATAGCTCAGTGCACCTACCTGGCAAGCATGAGGACCTGAGTTACATTCCTCTGTGTGTGTGTGTGTGTGTGTGTGTGTGTGTGTGTGTGTGTATGTAATATTTATAATAATATATATTATATATATATATATATATATATATATATTCTCAGGGATTCTAATTCTACTGTAAAATACTTTTAAATTTAGAATTCTGTACTAATCTGTTTGGTGCAATAGTATACTGATAAAAGAATAGCAACCTCATTTTCAAAAAAGAAACAGGACAGACTCAAAAGTACCAACTTGATTTATATTTATTGATTTTCACAGAGTAAATACTTTCACCATAGACAGTTTCAAGCTGCCAACACAAGACATAGAATTAGGAAGACGAGCTAAGAAGTCAGCACTTGTAAACTGGTATGAGCCAGATTATGCACATTGGTAGTGGGTATATTCATTACCTCTTTAAACAATTAAATAGTCTTAGAAAACGATGTCTAACAGAAAACAGAGTTCACATTATCCAGAAATAGTTTCAATTCTAGAAAACTATTTCATCTAGATTTTACCATATCCTTTGTAGTGCAAAAAATGTAATGACCTTGTTTTTAATGACAAATGATGAAGGGCTAGGTCTCCCATAAAGTTTTATTTTTGTCCATTGTAAAAAAAAATCACCTATTTTTCAAATATGCTTTAAAATCTTCTAAACTAGATATTTAGCAATGTGAAAGCAATGTTTCAAAATAGTAAAATACCACCCAATGAAAATAAACAAAAACAATTGTTATCAAACATGAAAACTTACCAGCAAGATTTAAGTGAAATTCTTAAAATTTCTAGAATAAATTGTAAATTATTATAGCTTAATAAATACATTTCACTCATAATAAGTTTGTGAAGTTTCATTTTGAACCATGATGACAATTGCAATCAAGTCCTGAAATATACAACTGCTGCTAGTCTTTTGAATTACTATGCCATCATAAGTTTAAGGAGAATTTTAAAGAAATAATATCACTTACTAAAATATTATAATTAATGCCATTAATGAAGCAAAATATGCTTTATCCCCAATAAGTTAAATTCTAATGTTTCCTTTACTTCCTCTTAGTTTTCTTAATATTTTGTTTATATGTATTTCACAAAACATATTGAGTATAACAGCATCTATATAATTTACATAGAAGTTTACTGACAAAAGTGAGAAATCTAAACATATAAACTAAGAGTAACGCGTCAGTCAGTGTAACATTTATATAACGGGCCCCAGTGACTCAAAGACTGAACATCTTTTTCAGACAGCCTAACTTACTGTTAGGAAATTCCCTGGCTTAAAGGAGAATACAGCTTATCTGCTGTACATTAAGATAAGATTGTGGTTCACTTGCATTTCTCTATTTGTTTAAAATTAGAGTAAAATTGAGAGAGAAGAAAGGCAGATGTTTGTTTGTTCGTTTTGTTTTTTTGGTACCAGGGATCAAAACCACGACTGCGTGTTTGCAAGGCAGGTGCTTATGCTGCTTAGCTAAATCCCCAGCCCATGAAAGGTAGTTTTTATTATGGTTTTGATTTAATAATTATTTAAACTGTGATAATGAAATGTCAACATATAGATGGACAAAGGCCCTACTACATCTCCTGCACTTGAGACTCTCCAGGACATTTCAAAGGTATTTCAAGATTCTTTCCTTCTTTTCTTTTCTTTCTTTCTTTCTTTTTTTTTTTTTTTTTTTTGGTGTGGTGCCAAGGATCAAACTTAGAACCTTGTGCTTGCCAAGCACGTGTTTGTGCCACAGAGCTAAACCTGGCCCTCAAGATTACTTCTTAAGAAGAAATTGTTATGTTGATTTTTTATTTTACTATTACATATATGCAAAAATAGAATTCAACCAACAGGACCATAAAGATTTTTTTTTCAATATTTTACCAGTTGAGCTAGTAGAATTTTCAAATGTTTAGCAGCAGATTATATTCATAGTGTGCGTGTGGTTTGAGTTCATAAGTTGCTATTTTTTCTCTTTTGTCTAATACTGTGAGTTTTTTGAGAGATTTAAGTTAAATTCTACCTCTTAAGCACTCTCTTGCTCAAAAACCTTCACTAATTAACCCCTATTTATTTCGGGGTTTTCTGAATTGTCTGCCAAACACAGAAGTAAAAGATGGTGTTTTTGAGTAAGAACTTTGAGAATGCAAGGTTATGTTTACCACAAAGATCCAAATCAGGCCTATTAAGTGTAGTAGTTACTTTAAATATTGATTATGTTACTTGTAGATATGCCTGGTCTTACCTTCTTAAGAAACATATTTATATGCAGCTCAGCTTGCTTGGGTCTTGTGGATTTCCTGGGTGGGGGACATATTCCAACCCCCTCTCCACATTGTCAGAACTGGGTTCAGAATTCTAACTCTCTCCTTTGCACCACACTGAACACCTAGAAGGGTTCAGGGGCTGAGATGCAGGTAGATGCCCCTGATTTTAGTTCTGTCAGCTGTGAAGTGAGGCTAATACCTATCTTGTGGGGGTATCCAGAGGATTAAAAAATAGATTTTATAAAGCTCTTTGGAGATCTTTGGATAAAGGAGGTTGCTGAGGCACACAGCATTCTTATCTCCCCAGTTGCCACGGAGCCTGCGATTTCCCATGGCAAGTTGTATCAACTTGAGAAAAAGCAAGGGTGAGCTGTGGAAAATAGGAACATTGGCAACTGGAAGGAACAGATAGCACTAGTCCATGTGAACTGCTCGGGCTGTCTCCTGGGAGGCTGGAAGATAGTCAGGATTGTAATTAATGGATGGAGATGTTGATTCTCTTTCTAGTGCAACTGTGGCATTGCAAATTGGTGAAATTACACAGTTTGCATTCTGTAATTTTCTTTGACTAGAAAAAAATTAACTAGTAAAATCGCCTCTAGGAAAACTTAAAAGAAGCATAGCATCGAAATGTGTAATGTGAACAGCTTAGCATTGAACTTGAAAGGTATCCTGCAGTTAACTATTTCATTTATAGGTTAGAAATTTCTACAAACCAAGTTAAGTAAGTGTTCTCTATAAAGATCCTGCTGGGTTTTGCCTGCAGGTAAAGATGTGGAACAAGGCATTGCTGGGCACAAAAGTCTTTAACTTACGCCATTTGCATTGTTTTAATTTTCAAAATATATGCCACATTATTAGTTCCTTTAATTTAAACAAGCCATATGTTGGCTTTTAAAAAGCATATTTATTTCAGCTACCTTCTTTTGTAAATATCACCGCTAAACACCACATATTTCTCTTCCCTACAGAAAAGTTAATTAGGTATTCCATATTGCTATGATGTGACATAATGACATTAATTTCTTGTAGATATGTTGGTGGCAGAGTACGGAATAATTTTTATTCCTCCTTTTTCTCTGATAGTGCTAGAAATCACCAAAAGAAAATAAAATGCAGGAGCTAAATATAAATATGGGGATAGAGAGGGAAAATCAATAAATACCTAAATTATTTAAAGAAACGCTACTACCGAGTGTCTTACTGTCATACATCATACCCTGGATCTGAAAGCAGACAGGTGAATTGTCTCCAGCCTGCATTGGTTTGGACACTTTCTCCAGCATGCTCATTAGCAGCTCCAAGTCTAGGCTCCCTGTTAGTAGAAAGGCAGGGATCACAGCAGGGAAGTTATATCTCAGGCTTCTCACATTCCTGCCCTATCTTAGCAAAGCTTTACAAAGCCTTTTCTGGCAGCTCATTAGTAGGTGCACTGATGCATAAGAGACAGTCATTAGAAGTGTTTTTCAACATTGGCTTTTGATCAGGTGACTAGTAGCATCGTGAAGACATTTACTTACATTGTTTTCCATAAGAGATTCTGTTGCTATATTGAGAATGACATACATAAAAATGTTGAAAACTAGCTTGACCTTTCTACGACAAAAGGAGAGAAGAAAGAGAAACTCAATCAGTCCCCTTTATCTTGCCTTTATACTGTCACATATGACGTAATAGATGCGTGGACTATAACCCAGCAACTGCTGGCTTCTATCTTTAATAATCTAAGTCAAGTTCAAACCTATCATTTAATATAGAGTATGAAAGGGAACATTAGTGTGAGCAAATACAAATAAAGAACTATTTGTCTCTTGTAATACTAAGCATTTGTTTTTTTTACCATAAATGCTGATATTCTAAACAGACAAAATTTATCATACAAACAGCCTAATATAGTATTATAAAAAAGTTGACAGACCAAAATTGATGGAGATTAAACTCTTAAAAATACCTTCCATTGTAAAAATTTGTTAGCGCTATAGGGAAACATTTTTATATATAATAAAATCTTAAGATATTACATGCAGACAGAGATACTGGCCAAATATGCTAACCATAATAAAAAAGAACTGAATTTGCCATTACTTTATGAGTGTTCTGTTAATAACATAAATCAGATTTTTCTGGCTAATTGCACTTTTGAAAGTATTTTTTTTTTTTGTTTCCATTGATGATTATCTTGAACACTAGTATTCTCATCTCTTTTTCTCCAAATCACTGACTTTGTCAAACCTTCAATTGATGAGAATTTTTATTTCATCAGTTCACAGAATACCTAGCCACTGGTTCCTTATGAACAGAAGAGAATCATGTTAAGCACATGCCCTGACATGTAACTCAAAATGATGGGAAAGTTCCTTTGTCAAACTTTACTGAAACAAAGTGCATCAGCTTAATCAGGTCTGTTCTTGGCATTGCAGGAACCTGACATGCCAATTACATAAACTTTCAACTAAGTGAAGACTCCTGCTGACTAATTCAGTGTTGATTGTTTTTACGCTGCTTGGCCTTGAGTGCTTGTTAAGACTTAAGAAAAAAAAAATAAAGAAAGAAGGGATGGAAAGAGGGGGCAAAAATTGTAAGAATTCTCTCCTTCTGTCAAACACTCTTATGATTGCCAGCAATTAGTTAAGCTTCTTGGCGGTAAAATGACAAGATGGAACTTGACCAAATACAATGTGTGGAGCTCACAGGCATCTGCCCCAGTTGAAAGACATTACAATGTTTGTTAACCTTACGGGTCATTCCTGATTCACTTCTGCAGACAGAAAACAAGATTTATATAACACAGATCAATACTGCCCTAAGACTTTCACCATTGAGGATGCTAGATTGAGGCACTTCTCTTTATCAGTTTACCATGACACTAATGTATTTTGCCTGTTTTGCCTGGGCAGTGATGAATCTGTTGGCAAGAGAAAACAAATAAGTTTTGTTGTTGAGAGACATGTTGTCCATGATTTGTCTCAGCAGACATGCCAACTTGCTGGCCAATTCATTTCCTATTTAATTTAAGTGGCATATCTGTCTTCTCCTTTCAGGTATGTCTTTTGTCTACTGCACAACCACACTGGCAGTGCTCTGAGAGACTAAGCACTAGATTTCTGCAAGCAGATTGATAGAGCAGAGCCAAAACCAAATCTGCTTTAATTTTCAGAAGCATCTCTTTGAAATGTAGAACCACTGTCTAAACAGTGTCTGGTAAGAAAGCTCTTTCAGAAAATGTTTTAGCTGTAGTTTGCAAATAGTTCATGAATTTAATGTTACTTCCAAATTATAAATATATAGCAATTATCCTTTATAAACACACGTTTTGTTTTCAAATTGGAGAAATATTTCACTTAATCTGTGAGACCAAACAAGTAGTATTTAATTCTGAAATGTGTGGAATAATACAAAAATATTTTATTATGATGTGCTACAAGAAGGTCCAACTGCTAGTTTCTTCATTACCTCAATTAGTTTTACTCACCTTTGAGACGCTGGGTTAAGTAGCTGAGCTATAAAACTTACGGTGATTCATTTTAAATGCTGGGCTTAGAAAATTTAATTTTAAATGAAGCTCCTTTTAAACAGAAAGACATATACCTATCAGCAGGCACCCATGACACCTAACTAAATATTAATAGAAAAGCCAAGGAAGAAATGACTTTACATTTCAAATCATGACAAAACTGATGTGCTAAGAAAATATGTCGAGCGTTGAAACTGTAACACAGTAACTCCTCAAATTCTGACAGTTCTTAAGCAATGGAACAGTTAATACAGCACTGTACAGTCCACAAATGTGCCGGCTAAATCCCTGTGTCAGAACACATTAATTATAGCAGTCAGTTTACCTTCCTCCTTCATAACATTTTTGATTAAAATTTCACACATTACAATGATATGTGTCTTTTCTACAAGCTGTGAAATTTACTCAGCCATCAATGGGTTTGGATTTTATTCCTAAGATACTTACAGTACATAAAAAGTTGACTTATGATCTCTGAATAGTGAAATCAAAGACAGTTTCTTTTGGATAAACTTAGAAGTTTATACCAGCAGTGATGTTGTAGAGCAAGACATTCATTAGTAATATGGTACCCTCAAAAGCAATAACTTCTTTCTTAATATGTTGGCTCAAAATTTATAACTGCAAGGCTTAATTAAGCTGTAGATTATGGTCTGAAAGGTATAGTCAATGTAATGAATCCCTGAAGATGAAAAATAAACAATAAAAGATAATCAAAACATTTATCTATGTAATGGATTTATACAGTTGTGTTGTAAATGTTATTTAGCAGATGTGCAAATATTAATAAAATAATGCAGTGATAATTGTGAACTCACTCAAATCATCACTATCTAAATTGACATGTAATCCTTCATATTAACTCTTAAAACTACAGAATGCGAGTTTTTTTTTTGTTTATCACTTTGAAATTTAATTATTTTTAAAAGTGAAACACTGTGGTTTCAGATCTTTTATTTTTCTGATTGGTTACAGCATGCAAGAATTTCATAAAATAACTCTAAACCAACCTTTCTGTAGCATTTCATCAAGTCTAAAAATTTCATCAGTCATGTCCTAGAATTGCTGTTTTCAGAACACTTTATTTTAATAAATAAACATTCAAAACAGGTGTGTATCTATGTCTGTATGACTTTTATTACAGACAACCACGTGAAGGTTTAATTATTCTGACACTGGTAATGATCAAATATAAATGTTTTCCACTCAAAAACATAATAAATGCCAAACGTTTTTCTTGTTAGAGAACATATATGATTTATTGAATTTGACAATTTCTTTATTATATAAAAAATAAGTTGGAGCACAAAAACAATAATTCACATTTTTTATTGTATTTCACAGTAATGTAGACTTGAAAAAGCCAGAGGACATTTGTTCTCTTGGACATGAATATGCTCAATATTCTCATCACGAAAAGAACATACTATTTGGTAAAAGATCTAACTGAAACTTAACTCATTCTGTTTGCATTTCAACAGTTGTACAAAATTCAAAAATTATTTTTAAACTGGATTTTTTTCCAAAGAAAATATTGAAACATTAGTCACTGAAAGTGTTGAATATTATAGAAGTCAAATTGAGGGAAAATGAAGACTTGGTTAAATTAATTATAGATTGTACATACCTTGTGTTTTTATTTTAATTCGTTATTAGTACTTATAAGTTTTTAAAGCACAATAAACACTTGCTTTTCTATTTTAAAATGAAAAAAGAATAAAAATGATGATATAGAATTGCAAAACAAAATAGTAGGAAGTTAAATTAACGATGGTTAATATATTGTAAATTGTTACCTTCAAAGTAGTTGCTCAGATTATAAAACATAGGCATGAACAAAGATCAAATAATGAAAACACAAACTGGTTTTTTTGATGAATAGAGATTGGTAGCATAATTATCATATATAATCTTTTCCCTTCTTTCTTTTCTCCTTTTCCCAATCCCGATTCTTTCACGTTGAGCAGTTCCTTCCCCTTTCAATTTCACAGTATCTATTATACATTTTGGATCTTATTTAGTCTTTCAATTTCTTAAACTGGGGAAACAATGTGATGTTTACATATGTGAGTCTGATTTATGTCACTTATTATGGTCTCAAGTTGCATCCATTTACTATAAAAGCATCGAGTTTATTCTTCTTTATAGCCAAGTAGCACTCCATTCTATAAAACTACATTGTTTCATTCATTCCACTGTTGATGGGCATTTCCAAGATTTAGTTATTAAAATGTGTGCTGCTATAAACATGGTTCACATGTATCTCTGTATTATGATGTTTTTCAGTTCTTTAAGGAAAACATCCAAAAGGATAATATCTGGGTAAAGTGACCTCCACTTTTAGTTTTTTGAGAGATCTCTATACTGATTTCTACCATAGTTTTACAAGTCTGCACTCACACCAACAGTGGAGAAGAGTTCATTTTTGCCCACAGCCTCAACAGAATTTGTTATTGGTCAATATCTTGATGATAGCCATTCTTTCTGGAGTGACAAGAACTTTTAGTATTGTTTTAATTTGCATTTCTCAAATGAGCAGTGATGATGAACTTTTTTTCATATTTGCTTGCCATTTGTATTTTCTTTTTATTTGAGAAGTGCATACTCATCTCAGATGCCCATTTTTGGATTGGATCATTGAATTTTGGGGGCCTGATTTTTTAAATTCTTTATATGCTAGATAGAAGTCCTTTGTCTGAAGGACAGTTGGCTAAAATGTTTCCCCATTCTGTGTGCTGTCTTTTCACTCCATTGGTGATTTCTTCTGATGTGCAAAAGCTTTTTAATAAGACGAGTTACCACTTATTGTTTCTTTGAAATACTTCTCATGTAGTTTGGGTTTCATGAACTTTCTGCCTACCCCTGTGTCTTCAAGATTTTTACCTACCTTGTCTTCCAGTAGATTTAGTAAACATGTTCTTTCTTGGGAATTGGTATGTATACACACTATATTTAGCATCAATGAATTATTGGAATTAAAGTTTGTGAATTAAAACTGTTCACTTCCCATACCTTACCATTTACAGCCTTTGTAAGGGTGGTAATTAATAGTAACGTTTCTCTACTAGGACTAGGAATTAAGAATACTTACACCTTTTCTTTAGGTCATTGCCCAGGTCTCCACTGAAGAAGTCTGTTTTCATTAATTAATTTTCTGTATACCTGTAACCATAATGATGGTAAATGCTTTTAGTTCTCAAAAGATTTCAACTGGCCAAGAAAGAACCAGAGTCAAAGTATATTCTGTCATGTTTCCATAGGTATTTATTAAATACTTTCTCTATTTTGATGTTTCCTATGTAAAATAGACACAAAAATATATTTTGAGGCCATTAAATTTCATAAATTTAGTGGAATAAATTAAATAATTTCCTCTTCTATCACTTTACTATCAACTAGACAGTTTTGAATGTGTTATCAAATATGAGTCTGGAAATATCCCTAAGAGACAAGGATTGATTCAGATAATTACTAGAATTGTTGTGTTTTGATTTATTTCCAGAAAATAGACTCCAAAACAAAGATTTAAATTAAGAACAAGTAATTTATTTCGAAAGTAGTCCAAGAAATCCTGTGAGCAGTAGAAAAGTAAGACAGAGATTGGAGAAAAGCCAATAAATTAAGGACAAAAATGTGCAGGCTCCCACTCTAAAACCCAGTAGTTATGTATTAATTGTTCAAGGAAAGGCAACAATATTTTATCAGCAAGGAGACATTTGTGTGCTGTGTCCCTACATTTTTAACCATGACAAAGATTTTAAATGTTCCTTAAATGCTCTAATAATATTAGTTTTGAAAATTAACAATAGTTTTCCCTGCCAATTTCTGCATCAAAGCTGACCAAGCTGCTCCTACTCTGGAATTTTAAACAAAATCTAATTAAATCAACAAAGTTCCTGGATGGGGTTAGGCTGTTTCCTGAATGCACATTACTCTGCTGCTCTGCCTGGAAGAGTGCTTCACCTTGTTTTCAGCTGACTTTTTCTCCTAGCTGGCCCTTGATCACTCTTAACGATCCCCAGCTGTATCAGTTCCCCGTCTGTTTTAACCCCAATTGGCCTAGCTTCATGTCTCTGCAGTGTCTGAGGGACAAATGAAGTCAAGCTAACAGTACCCCCTTAATGGAGTCCCAGAAAATAGGTGATAATAGACATTTAAATCATTTCTTTTGTTCTTTTGAGAGTGTTAAGAAAATTAATAATTAGTGTACTTTAAAAAAATCAGGAATAAAAGATAACCATGTTTTCTGCCTGTAATGGATGTTACCATGTCACTGTTCCCTAGACCTCTCACCTGTTTGACTTTTTAAAGATGTTTACAAACCTGGCAACACTAAGCAGTATCTGTGGTTGAAAGGTTGTAAACATCTATTCAGAACTGACCTCAGATGTTCACTATCCCTGTAACTTACTTATTTCTAAAACTGACCGTTCTCTGGAATGCCTATTTATGAAGTTTATAGACCATATTAAGAGAAAACCATATTTTACTTTAAGAAAAGTAAAACGATATCATGAAATCAAATGTTAGAAACCAAGATCGTCAGGGAGATAAGATTATCATACTACGCTATTGTCTCATTAAAGAAATGGTCACTAGTATTCATCATATAGTCACTTATAAACAGATGTAAACTTACCTGAAAACCAGGAGGTTACATAGTCAAGAAACAGTAAGTAAATAGTCAGTAGACAGACATAATTTAATGTTATACATTAATGTCAAACAACTACCTAACTTTGTTCAAATTATTAGTTTGTCCTTGCACTGACATGTTCTCCAATACAGGTTTGAATAAACATGATCTTTTTATTAGTGCCAATCATTTTACTTAAAGCTATAAAAATAAAAACAGATACTTTGTCAATTTACCAAGAACAGGAAGCAATTTTGATTTACTAACTCATAAACAAGATAGGTATCAATCCAAACAAACAAACACAATGTCAATCTCTTCCTTTTAAGTTTTAGTTACAATATTGAAATGTAGAGAAAACAGAGGTGACAAATGTGTTTAAGTGAAGTGAGAATGTTATCAGCATGGACAAAAGTATAAAAAGCAAAGCTTTATTTTAAAATATTCCCCTGACATAAACTTTTTGTTTTCACCCCAGAACTGAAGATGGTTTGCAAAGATAAGGATTCATGTGTGTTCAATGAGTTCAAATGTCACATATTTATGCTTTCATTTACACATAGGTATGTATGAAGCATCTGTATCTGTGTTATTGCATTATATTCTGAAAGTATAAATATGAACATATATAAAGACATACATAAGTATCTGCCATACAAGACTATATTACATTGTATAATACCTAGTTCCAAGGAGCACCAGTTATTACACACTTGGAAAAATTTGTAGAGATAATCATATTTTTAAAATGTCTCCAAATAGAGATACAATGTTTTTGTGATGCCCTATGAATACACTTTTGTTCTCTTGAGTCATATGAAATAAAAACAGAACTATTAGAGATAATGTCATTTAATATAAGTTTAATCATTTCATTGCCTTTTCTACAGAAACAAGATTTTATTTCATGCACTTATGCTCCAAAGTCAATTTTTCACTTCAATATTTATGCCATGAAACTCCCCTGAGACTTGAGCTAAAATCACTAAGAACAGAACTCAACTTGAAGTTTCCACATAGATGGCTGGCAGAAAATTTGCGTATAATCTTTTGTCTGTTATACCACCAATTGACTTCTCCATGAAAGATTACCCTGTCAACACTGATTTCTACCACAGAGAAAGAATAAGTAGATTTTTGGTGTAGTTAGCAGCATTGAGGCTGCTTTGTATCTAACTCCAGAGATTTTTATGCTTCTACCCACGTAAGTCAGATGCATGATGTAAAGCACTTAGGACTCTAAAATGCAAAGGACTACGTAAATGTAAGATTTATTCATTTACCATAAGCTGATGAAGGCCAAAGTCTGAACTAGACTAACTGAAAGGATTTTTGTAGCAAATGGTTCAAATTCATTCAGGTCTGCTAGGGATAATGTGTCCAAAGTAAGTACCCAAAAGGCCTTTCTTCTGCTAAGTTCACCACCTGAATTATCTTCTGTGAAGGATTAATTTTCTAAATGCCTCTGAATTTCAAACTAGAAATTGCAAGGTACAGATTCATAAAGAGTTTAGCTGTAGGGCAATCAGTTGTACTTTTTCTAATCAAGCTTATATATCCAATGTACTGTTTTAAGATTCTAATAGTTCAGTAAATGTATTCAAAGTCACATGAGCATGTCATCACACAAATACCTTTATGAAAAAACCATTTCTGAGTTAACGCAATATGAAATTCTTGTGGCCAGAAAGTATATAAGGAACATCTGAAGAATGAGAACCAGTACCATCTTGGCTGACAGCAGAGTATAACTTGAGCACACCTACTCTCTGGGCACACAAATATCAGGGGCTGTTCTAAGGAAGGTCCTCACTTTTGTGTTAAAACTTTTCTACAATGACATTTTAATGATTTAGACAGGCTAGAAATAAGATGATTGCTTTTACCTCATCTTTTTTCTTACACATGAAGAGACATTCTTTTTAAAAAAATTTTCAGTGCATTAAATTTATTTATAACAACATTCTAAAAGTATACATTTCCTTTTAAACAAAATATTAAAAAAATACTCCCCAAAAGATAATACTTGACATATACAATTTAAAAAAAAAAATGCATGGCTCTGATCAAGACCTCTGCCCAAGGCCTATGCCAAACCTTCTTATCACCAGAGGACCAGGAAACTGCAGTCTTCATCACAGTAGTTCCTTTTAAGAGGTCTTATTTTTTTTAAGTTTCCTTCATCTACTGATCAATGGTTTATCCATTTATTCATCATTGAATCAAGAATGTATATCCTCACCTGCTATACCTCCACCTCCAAAAAGAGTGAAGTGATTCTCATTGATGGAGGTACCGGGAAGATGGCAGTTCAATAAGCAGCAAAGTAAAAAAGCTTCTCTGAGAGAAACAGCTCAGATGCTGGGAATATAGCATCCTGGAGAAAACCAGACAGAAGGAGATGGAGCCTCTCAACCTTGTAAGAAATTAAAGTGAGAAAGAAAGAATGAAAGAAAGAAAGAAAGAAAGAAAGAAAGAAAGAAAGAAAGATGGACAGAAGGCTATAGCCAGATCCTTGGTGGGAGGATGAGGTCACAGAGGGGAACAGTGGACCAGAGAACTACACTGGTTCACAGTGAGTGTGGGGATCTCAGTACTCCCACAGGAGTGGGCCATTGGCCAAGCAACATTTTAGAGTCAAGCAGGAAAAGCCCAGAACCAGAACTGCAGCCACCTTCACTCAGCCACTCCTAGCTCAGAGCAGATTGGTGAGAATTGCTTAGACCGAGTCCCACTCCCATGTGTGAACCAATAGCCAAGACTAAGGTTTCTCTGAAGCTATCCCTAAACAGGTCTGACCACACGGCACACACTAACATGCTGAATACTCCCAGTAGTTGACCAGCTCAGAAAGCAGGGATCAGCCTTCTCTGTCCCTGCTTGTACTCCAGTGATCACCAAAAGACTGGGGAGGGCAGAAATCTCTAGCAGCATGCTTCAGAGTAATTGGAACCAGTACAGGAAGTGTCAGAGACCTCACTATTCAATTGTCTGAAACATGACAAGAAAAAGAAACAAAAGGAAGTCTCCAGCCTCCAACCCAAATAGTACTGGCTCAAGGAAGGTAAACACAGATGAGATCAGGGGGTGCACACCTGCAATTTTTGAAGTAACAGCATCTGACATAAAGAGACATCTTCATGAAATTATAAAAGAACTTAAAACAGAAATACTAATACAAGTAAAGGAAGATATAAGAAAAAATAATAAAAGAAATGCTAAGCAACTCTCAAGAAGACACAGATGGACGAATAGAGGAATAGAGAAAAAGGAGGGAAACCCTTGATGAAGAATATAAAAAAAATCTAGAATACATGAAACAGACTCAAAGAGATTACCAGGAAATTAAAAACTCCATCAAAAGCTGTAAAAACTGCTTGAAAAAAACTAAAGATAGACTATCAAACCTTTTGATGTGTGATCATGAAAGGAAAGATCTCTTAAAAATAACAAGGAACCAGGAAGTAACAATACAAAGGCTAAAAGATGACAAAAGGATCTATAATTTAACTATAAAAAATTAAGAAGCAGTGGTAAACACAAATGAAATAAAAAGGCTCTTACAGAAATAATAAAAGAAAACTCTCCAGGCACAAGAAAAGAAAATTATATTCAGATATATGAAGCATAAAGAACTCCAGCCAGCTATAACCAAAATAGATCTACACCCAGACATATAAAAATCAAGATCCCAGAAATCTGACACAAAAAAAGAATATTAAAATCTGTCAGAGAAAAGAAACAGATTGCCTAGAAAGGAAAACATATCAGAATCACAACACACTTCTCAACACAAACCATCAAATCAAGAGCTTGGAATGAAGTATTCCAAGCCCTAAAAGAAAATAACTTCCAAACCAGATTGATGTATCCTGCAAAACTGTCTCTCAATATTAATAGAGAAACAAGATGATTCCATGACAAAGAGGAACTGGGGGTTTTGTGATCACCAATTCAACACTACAAAAAATACTGAAGGACATTCTAGAGAGAGATAAAAAGATCGTGGCTTCAGGAACAGCATCAGAGGGGGCTCATTGAATGGGGCAGACATTGGAATGAAGAGAAAAAGTAGACAAACAATGATAGAAAACTAGCATGGCCGAAATGAGGCAGAGAAGTTTGGCCATAATTGCTAACATGGATGGCCTCTATATACTAATAAAAAGAAACACAGATGGAGTGGATCAGGAGATAGGATCCATCAAGATGCTCTATATAAGAAATATAAGTAACCTGAATGAGGGCTAATGGACTGAAAGTCAAAGATGAGAAAATATTAGGTGACAGGGAACCAGAAAGAAGTGGGGGTAGCTGGCCCATCAGGTGCAGATTGGTTGGAAAGACATGACAATTTTATACAATGGAGAACTACTCAGCTATAAGGAAATCCTTGAGGCTCTTGTAGGTAAACGGATACAACCTGAGATCATGCTCAGGGGTAAAAAGGTTCAGAACCACTTAGGTAAATAAGGGGTTGCCTCTCTAATCTAAAAACTAAAGGAGTTAGTGGATACAAAATATACAATGCACCCTCTGAATGTGAAAGGGGAGAAAATGTCTAAAAAGGGAAGTCAGAGGACATTGTTAATCCTGTATAATGATTTGACACCCATATTGTTTTCATCACGCTGTTTAGTTTGAATATATTCTGTTCCAGTTTGTCTACTAGTACTAGATTTGATGGCATGAACAGTTATCCCAAAGACAGCAGGATATATTACAGTAACCATTTTTAATTTCCTATTAACTTAATCTGAAGCCCTGTATTGTTTTCACTATTTTGTTTTGATTTTATTTGTTTTGTTAGATTGCTGTCTTGTCTTGATTGATTTTATTTGAATCTGTTATGTTTGATAGTAACAAGTCTGAGAGTATAGGCAACTACTCTGAAGACAATAAGTCTCACTATGATACTCATTCTGGTTTGACTATTTCCTTCTTTTGAAGTCCTATCATGTCTCCAATATTTTTTATTGATTTTGTTTCATACTACTAAGTTTAATTTTATTGTGCCTGATGATATGGGCAATTCTATTGAAGATAACAAGAGACATCATGATAACCATTGTAGATCACCTTGCATTTTAGTTTTAAGTCATGTATTATGCCCATCCTTTTGTTTTGATGACCCCATTTTTTCCCTCATTTGGTTTTATTCTCTTCAAAATAAAAAATATGAATTAGCAGAATATTAAGTATTTGCATAACTGTATTTCTTTAAAATATTTAGAAAGTTACATACAGCTTTGTAGACCTGACAAAAGAATGGCTCATAATGGGAGAACTTTTCTTTATTCCTAAAAAGGGTGTCCAAGAGTATTCATGAAAGTTTAAAGTGTTGGTACCATTCTCTTGTCTTTGTGGGCACGTTAAGGACTAACACTTGACAGGGCTCATAGCACACTGGAGATTTGAGCTAGGGCTGGAAACTGTTCCCTTCTCCAGGCAGCAGGGCAGTGACTGGGGCGCTTTGGCCTCCACCAGCATAATGTAAGGTCTCCTAGACTATTACAAGTGTTTATGTGTTTATTTAAAATGTTCACTGTCATTCAGACTGTAGAAACTTTTTGATAATTGAGCCTCTTTTCTGTGTCTTCTGACTTGTTCTATGAGTGTCATATCACTACATCCTTGGATACAAAGGACCAAGTTAAATTTCTCCATATAGAACATATCATCTTTCATCTCTGCAAGATCTAACTATTTTGATTTGCTTCTACATTGTCTCTCTTTTTCCTCATCCCAATAAGCATGTACTCTAATGTGATGATAAATTTGTAGTGTTTATAAAATTCTGAAAAAGATAGATTGGAATTCTTACATTTAGGCAATATTTATTGTCCTTTTTAATTTTAACTTTTCTCAAATGTGTGTGTGTGGATTCTACTTGATCCTAAGTTTTAGCGATTCCTCTTTCTCTATGTATTTTATCTATTGATTACTGCATAGGGTTTCATACACACACATACATGTACTTAATAGTTTACCTGTAAGGCATTCAGTTGTCATTTGTACTTTTTCTAATTACAGTCTCTCTTATGAATTCTTAGATTGCTTTTAGGTGTCTTTTACCTGCATCCCCACCTCATTGTCACATACAGTTGGTGTAAGCACCTTATACCAAAGCAAAAGTTTTTTGATGTAAATATGCAATGGTAAAACTATGGGTGGAATTTTAGGATCCTATGTCAGAAATAATTGCTCAGTATATTTCATACAATATTGCTCAGTATAGGATATTACTATGGGTGGAATATCACTAATTTAACTTTGTTTTCTTATTTCCTAAATTAGCAGTACATTACCTGAATATTTTCTAATTGTCTTTCTATTGCTTTTTAAATTTACAAATGTTCTTCTGTGTAAAATATGCCCATATTTTATATTTTTGGAGATACATATAATGAATTCTTCTGCATTTCTTTACCACAAGGATACTACCTTGTTTGATCATACTATCATATACATAGAAATATGTAACATATTTTAACATATACATAGAAATTTCAGTAGTAGCTTACCTGATTGGCATACTTCGAGTACCTTTGAAATATTGTTTGTAAATAGTGTTATACCTATTTATGCATTATTATTTGAGTCTGCTGATATTTCAGTTCTTTTCACATGGAGATTTCTATTCCAACTCTGGCTAGTGATTACTGTAAAGTCTGCTAACATCAAAAGAACAGATACAAACAGGTAAAAGATTACTTGTTAGAAAATGAAATTAAGTAGAATGGCTGTTAATTCTAAGCTCTATAAAGTCTTTCCTTGTGTTATTGGTTGCTTTTTTGTTTACATTTTTAGAAACAAGCATTTCTAAATTCTAAGAAATTTTATTATCTGGAGATTATATCTTAGAGACTGGAAGGGACTAGATGGTGACAGTAAAAACAGTTTTACAAAACCATCATCTTTTTGGCAGTACTGGGCATTAAATTTTGGGCTTTGTGCATGTTAGGTAAGTGCTCTATCACTGAACTATATCTCCTGAAATTTTTAGCTTTATTGTTTGAAATAGATTCAGTAAATTATCCAGGTTAATTGCAAACTTGTAATATTCCTGCGATGGCCCTTTGAGTAGCTAAGATTATCAGTATATGACTAGGATGAAAAACTTACTATTTTAACATTTATAATTTCTTCTAAATCATACTGTTGCCTTTGCAGAATTCATGACCCTTAAGAAGTTTTATGCTCTTAAAGATATTAGTACAACTCAAAATCCATATATAAATACTAAAGAACCCTTACTGTATCAGAATTAAGATTCTGAATATGAGATTCACCATTTCATTACCACAAGTTTAACTGGACATCAGAATGTGGTGAATATTTCTCTCTCTCAGGCTTAGCAATTGCATCATTTCTCTGCTGTAAGTGATGGTAAAGGGTAGGGAGGATCTGTGAATTTAAAGATTTGCTTTGATCGTTCCAAAAAAACATCACATGGACCTCTCTTGTGACAAATAGCATATACAGGCAAGGATGTTACCTGTGAAAAAAGGTGTGATCCATAACCCTTGCACAAAACAAAACAAACAGGGCACAGAGTACTGAACTCATGACCTTGGATTCGTTAGCTATATGCTCTCATCAATTGCATAATCTGCCAGGAAAACATACAGGAAGTGTGTCCTGTGGAACTTCAATGCCATTTCATAGTCAGATCTCAACTCTAGAAATTAGCCAGACAATCCACACACCAGAGAACATGAAAGGAGAGCGATGTGAGAAATTAGGGTCTGATCCTTCTCAAAGGCTTCAGTTCACGTATATGACACTGATTCTTCTCTTCACAGATTCTGTTGTTAGATTATAATACAATTTATGATTCATGAGTCTGTATTTAAATTGATTATTAATTTTATATTTAATGTTATCATGATGTTTGAAACTATTAAAAGAACAAATTTTATTAATAACAATGTAAAACTTTCCATAGGTAAATTTGTTTTGTTTTATTTGAAACTACAAAGTGGTTCAGAAACTATAAAGGACCAATGCACAATGATAATTTTATAATACTATTTTACAGCTGATATGAATATTTGAAATAATATTTAATGCAAACATTTTATTGAAGT